>NW_027664224.1:0-328000 GCF_963264785.1 Psittacula echo | reverse complement strand
GCAGAGACCAACCGTTCGTGCTCTACTCCCTGGGATGCTGGGCAGCCCAGCACGGGTGCCAAAGAGGTTCCTTTGTAATGGACTTTGAGTTGGGAAATCGAGGAGCGACAGCATTGCCGATGACACCGTTGCAAAGCTGACTTTCTGCAGAAGAGGCACAGCTCAAGTTGTTTGCCCTGGCTCTTCGGCTGTGGGAGCAGAGGCCAACCGTTCGTGCTCTACTCCGTGGGATGCTGGGCAGCCCAGCACGGGTGCCAAAGAGGTTCCATTTTAATGGACTTTGAGTTGGGAAATGGAGGAGCGACAGCAATGCGGATGGCACCGTTGCAAAGCTGACTTTCTGCAGAAGAGGCACAGCTGAAGTTTTTTGCCCTGGCTCTTCGGCTGTGCGAGCAGAGGCCAACCGTTCGTGCTCTACTCCCTGGGATGCTGGGCAGCCGAGCACGGCTGCCAAGGAGGTTCCATTGTAATGGACTTTGAGTTGGGAAATGGAGGAGCGACAGCAATGCGGATGGCACCATTGCAAAGCTGATTTTCTGCAGAAGAGGCACAGCTCCAGTTTTTTGCCCTGGCTCTTCGGCTGTGGGAGCAGAGGCCAACCGTTCGTGCTCTACTGCCTGGGATGCTGGGCAGCCCAGCACGGCTGCCAAAGAGGTTCCATTGTAATGGACTTTGAGTTGGGAAATCGAGGAGCGACAGCAATGCGGATGGCACCGTTGCAAAGCTGACTTTCTGCAGAAGAGGCACAGCTCCAGTTTTTTGCCCTGGCTCTTCGGCTGTGGGAGCAGAGGCCAACCGTTCGTGCTCTACTCCCTGGGATGCTGGGCAGCCCAGCGCGGCTGCCAAAGAGGTTCCATTGTAATGGACTTTGAGTTGGGAAATCGAGGAGCGACAGCAATGTGGATGGCACCGTTGCAAAGCTGACTTTCTGCAGAAGAGGCACAGCTCAAGTTGTTTGCCCTGGCTCTTCGGCTGTGGGAGCAGAGGCCAACCGTTCGTACTCTACTTCCTGGGATGCTGGTCGGCCCAGCACGGCTGCCAAAGAGGTTCCATTGTAATGGACTTTGAGTTGGGAAATCGAGGAGCGACAGCAATGCGGATGGCACCGTTGCAAAGCTGACTTTCTGCAGAAGAGGCACAGCTCAAGTTTTTTGCCCTGGCTCTTCGGCTGTGGGAGCAGAGGCCAACTGTTTGTGCTCTACTCCCTGGGATACTGGGCAGCCCAGCACGGGTGCCAAAGAGGTTCCATTGTAATGGACTTTGAGTTGGGAAATGGAGGAGCGACAGCAATGCGGATGGCACCGTTGCAAAGCTGACTTTCTGCAGAAGAGGCACAGCTCAAGTTTTTTGCCCTGGCTCTTCGGCTGTGGGAGCAGAGGCCAACCGTTCGTGCTCTACTCCCTGGGATGCTGGGCAGCCCAGCACGGCTGCCAAAGAGGTTCCATTGTAATGGACTTTGAGTTGGGAAATGGAGGAGCGACAGCAATGCGGATGGCACCGTTGCAAAGCTGACTTTCTGCAGAAGAGGCACAGCTCAAGTTTTTTGCCCTGGCTCTTCGGCTGTGGGAGCAGAGGCCAACCGTTCTTGCTCTACTCCCTGGGATGCTGGGCAGCCCAGCACGGGTGCCAAAGAGGTTCCATTGTAATGGACTTTGAGTTGGGAAATGGAGGAGCGACAGCAATGCGGATGGCACCGTTGCAAAGCTGACTTTCTGCAGAAGAGGCACAGCTCAAGTTTTTGCCCTGGCTCTTCGGCTGTGGGAGCAGAGGCCAACCGTTCGTGCTCTACTCCCTGGGATGCTGGGCAGCCCAGCACGGCTGCCAAAGAGGTTCCATTGTAATGGACTTTGAGTTGGGAAATCGAGGAGAGACAGCAATGCGGATGGCACCGTTGCAAAGCTGACTTTCTGCAGAAGAGGCACAGCTCAAGTTGTTTGCCCTGGGTCTTCGGCTGTGGGAGCAGAGGCCAACCGTTCGTGCTCTACTTCCTGGGGTGCTGGGCAGCCCAGCACGGGTGCCAAAGAGGTTCCATTGTAATGGACTTTGAGTTGGGAAATGGAGGAGCGACAGCAATGCGGATGGCACCGTTGCAAAGCTGACTTTCTGCAGAAGAGGCACAGCTCAAGTTTTTTGCCCTGGCTCTTCGGCTGTGGGAGCAGAGGCCAACCGTTCGTGCTCTACTCCCTGGGATGCTGGTCAGCCGAGCACGGGTGCCAAAGAGGTTCCATTGTAATGGACTTTGAGTTGGGAAATTGAGGAGCGACAGCAATGCGGATGGCACCATTGCAAAGCTGATTTTCTGCAGAAGAGGCACAGCTCCAGTTTTTTGCCCTGGCTCTTCGGCTGTGGGAGCAGAGGCCAACCGTTCGTGCTCTACTCCCTGGGATGCTGGGCAGCCGAGCACGGCTGCCAAAGAGGTTCCATTGTAATGGACTTTGAGTTGGGAAATCGAGGAGCGACAGCAATGCGGATGGCACCGTTGCAAAGCTGACTTTCTGCAGAAGAGGCACAGCTCAAGTTTTTTGCCCTGGCTCTTCGGCTCTGGGAGCAGAGGCCAACCGTTCGTGCTCTACTCCCTGGGATGCTGGGCAGCCGAGCACGGGTGCCAAAGAGGTTCCATTGTAATGGACTTTGAGTTGGGAAATGGAGGAGCGACAGCAATGCGGATGGCACCGTTGCAAAGCTGAATTTCTGCAGAAGAGGCACAGCTCCAGTTTTTTGCCCTGGCTCTTCGGCTGTAGGAGCAGAGGCCAACCGTTCGTGCTCTACTCCCTGGGATGCTGGGCAGCCCAGCACGGGTGCCAAAGAGGTTCCATTGTAATGGACTTTGAGTTGGGAAATCGAGGAGCGACAGCAATGCGGATGGCACCGTTGCAAAGCTGACTTTCTGCAGAAGAGGCACAGCTCAAGTTTTTTGCCCTGGCTCTTCGGCTGTGGGAGCAGAGACCAACCGTTCGTGCTCTACTCCCTGGGATGCTGGGCAGCCCAGCACGGGTGCCAAAGAGGTTCCATTGTAATGGACTTTGAGTTGGGAAATGGAGGAGCGACAGCATTGCCGATGACACCGTTGCAAAGCTGACTTTCTGCAGAAGAGGCTCAGCTCAAGTTGTTTGAACTGGCTATTCGGCTGTGGGAGCAGAGGCCAACCGTTCGTGCTCTACTGCCTGGGATGCTGGGCAGCCCAGCACGGCTGCCAAAGAGGTTCCATTATAATGGACTTTGAGTTGGGAAATCGAGGAGCGACAGCAATGCGGATGGCACCGTTGCAAAGCTGACTTTCTGCAGATGAGGCACAGCTCAAGTTTTTTGCCCTGGCTCTTCGGCTGTGGGAGCAGAGGCCAACCGTTCGTGCTCTACTCCCTGGGATGCTGGGCAGCCCAGCACGGCTGCCAAAGAGGTTCCATTGTAATGGACTTTGAGTTGGGAAATGGAGGAGCGACAGCAATGCGGATGGCACCGTTGCAAAGCTGACTTTCTGCAGAAGAGGCACAGCTCAAGTTGTTTGCCCTGGCTCTTCGGCTGTGGGAGCAGAGGCCAACCGTTCGTGCTCTACTCCCTGGGATGCTGGGCAGCCGAGCACGGCTGCCAAGGAGGTTCCATTGTAATGGACTTTGAGTTGGGAAATGGAGGAGCGACAGCAATGCGGAGGGCACCATTGCAAAGCTGATTTTCTGCAGAAGAGGCACAGCTCCAGTTTTTTGCCCTGGCTCTTCGGCTGTGGGAGCAGAGGCCAACCGTTCGTGCTCTACTCCCTGGGATGCTGGGCAGCCCAGCACGGCTGCCAAAGAGGTTCCATTGTAATGGACTTTGAGTTGGGAAATCGAGGAGCGACAGCAATGCGGATGGCACCGTTGCAAAGCTGACTTTCTGCAGAAGAGGCACAGCTCAAGTTTTTTGCCCTGGCTCTTCGGCTGTGGGAGCAGAGGCCAACCGTTCGTGCTCTACTCCCTGGGATGCTGGGCAGCCCAGCGCGGCTGCCAAAGAGGTTCCATTGTAATGGACTTTGAGTTGGGAAATCGAGGAGCGACAGCAATGCGGATGGCACCGTTGCAAAGGTGACTTTCTGCAGAAGAGGCACAGCTCAAGTTTTTTGCCCTGGCTCTTCGGCTGTGGGAGCAGAGGCCAACCGTTCGTGCTCTACTCCCTGGGATGCTGGGCAGCCGAGCACGGGTGCCAAAGAGGTTCCATTGTAATGGACTTTGAGTTGGGAAATCGAGGAGCGACAGCAATGCGGATGGCACCGTTGCAAAGCTGACTTTCTGCAGAAGAGGCACAGCTCAAGTTTTTTGCCCTGGCTCTTCGGCTGTGGGAGCAGAGGCCAACCGTTCGTGCTCTACTCCCTGGGATGCTGGGCAGCCCAGCACGGGTGCCAAAGAGGTTCCATTGTAATGTTCTTTGAGTTGCGAAATCGAGGAGCGACAGCAATGCGGATGGCACCGTTGCAAAGCTGACTTTCTGCAGAAGAGGCACAGCTCAAGTTTTTTGCCCTGGCTCTTCGGCTGTGGGAGCAGAGGCCAACCGTTCGTGCTCTACTCCCTGGGATGCTGGGCAGCCCAGCACGGGTGCCAAAGAGGTTCCATTGTAATGGACTTTGAGTTGGGAAATGGAGGAGCGACAGCAATGCGGATGGCACCATTGCAAAGCTGAATTTCTGCAGAAGAGGCACAGCTCAAGTTTTTTGCCCTGGCTCTTCGGCTGTGGGAGCAGAGGCCAACCGTTCGTGCTCTACTGCCTGGGATGCTGGGCAGCCCAGCACGGCTGCCAAAGAGGTTCCATTGTAATGGACTTTGAGTTGGGAAATGGAGGAGCGACAGCATTGCAGATGGCACCGTTGCAAAGCTGACTTTCTGCAGAAGAGGCACAGCTGAAGTTTTTTGCCCTGGCTCTTCGGCTGTGGGAGCAGAGGCCAACCGTTCGTGCTCTACAGCCTGGGATGCTGGGCAGCCCAGCACGGCTGCCAAAGAGGTTCCATTGTAATGGACTTTGAGTTGGGAAATGGAGGAGCGACAGCAATGCGGATGGCACCGTTGCAAAGCTGACTTTCTGCAGAAGAGGCACAGCTCAAGTTTTTTGCCCTGGCTCTTCGGCTGTGGGAGCAGAGGCCAACCGTTCGTGCTCTACTCCCTGGGATGCTGGGCAGCCGAGCACGGGTGCCAAAGAGGTTCCATTGTAATGGACTTTGAGTTGGGAAATGGAGGAGCGACAGCAATGCGGATGGCACCGTTGCAAAGCTGACTTTCTGCAGAAGAGGCACAGCTCAAGTTTTTTGCCCTGGCTCTTCGGCTGTGGGAGCAGAGGCCAACCGTTCATGCTCTACTCCCTGGGATGCTGGGCAGCCCAGCACGGGTGCCAAAGAGGTTCCATTGTAATGGACTTTGAGTTGGGAAATGGAGGAGCGACAGCAATGCGGATGGCACCGTTGCAAAGCTGACTTTCTGCAGAAGAGGCACAGCTCAAGTTTTTTGCCCTGGCTCTTCGGCTGTGGGAGCAGAGGCCAACCGTTCGTGCTCTACTCCCTGGGATGCTGGGCAGCCGAGCACGGCTGCCAAAGAGGTTCCATTGTAATGGACTTTGAGTTGGGAAATCGAGGAGCGACAGCAATGCGGATGGCACCGTTGCAAAGCTGACTTTCTGCAGAAGAGGCACAGCTGAAGTTTTTTGCCCTGGCTCTTCGGCTGTGGGAGCAGAGGCCAACCGTTCATGCTCTACTCCCTGGGATGCTGGGCAGCCCAGCATGGGTGCCAAAGAGGTTCCATTGTAATGGACTTTGAGTTGGGAAATGGAGGAGCGACAGCAATGCGGATGGCACCGTTGCAAAGCTGACTTTCTGCAGAAGAGGCACAGCTCAAGTTTTTTGCCCTGGCTCTTCGGCTGTGGGAGCAGAGGACAACCGTTCGTGCTCTACTGCCTGGGATGCTGGGCAGCCCAGCACGGGTGCCAAAGAGGTCCCATTGTAATGGACTTTGAGTTGGGAAATCGAGGAGCGACAGCAATGCGGATGGCACCGTTGCAAAGCTGACTTTCTGCAGAAGAGGCACAGCTCAAGTTGTTTGCCCTGGCTCTTCGGCTGTGGGAGCAGAGGCCAACCGTTCGTGCTCTACTCCCTGGGATGCTGGGCAGCCCAGCACGGGTGCCAAAGAGGTTCCATTGTAATGGACTTTGAGTTGGGAAATGGAGGAGCGACAGCAATGCGGATGGCACCGTTGCAAAGCTGACTTTCTGCAGAAGAGGGACAGCTGAAGTTTTTTGCCCTGGCTCTTTGGCTGTGGGAGCAGAGGCCAACTGTTTGTGCTCTACTCCCTGGGATGCTGGGCAGCCCAGCACGGGTGCCAAAGAGGTTCCATTGTAATGGACTTTGAGTTGGGAAATCGAGGAGCGACAGCAATGCGGATGGCACCGTTGCAAAGCTGACTTTCTGCAGAAGAGGCACAGCTCAAGTTGTTTGCCCTGGCTCTTCGGCTGTGGGAGCAGAGGCCAACCGTTCGTGCTCTACTCCCTGGGATGCTGGGCAGCCGAGCACGAGTGCCAAAGAGGTTCCATTGTAATGGACTTTGAGTTGGGAAATGGAGGAGCGACAGCAATGCGGATGGCACCGTTGCAAAGCTGACTTTCTGCAGAAGAGGCACAGCTCAAGTTTTTTGCCCTGGCTCTTCGGCTGTGGGAGCAGAGGCCAACCGTTCATGCTCTACTCCCTGGGATGCTGGACAGCCCAGCACGGGTGCCAAAGAGGTTCCATTGTAATGGACTTTGAGTTGGGAAATGGAGGAGCGACAGCAATGCGGATGGCACCGTTGCAAACCTGAATTTCTGCAGAAGAGGCACAGCTCAAGTTTTTTGCCCTGGCTCTTCGGCTGTGGGAGCAGAGGACAACCGTTCGTGCTCTACTCCCTGGGATGCTGGGCAGCCCAGCACGGGTGCCAAAGAGGTCCCATTGTAATGGACTTTGAGTTGGGAAATGGAGGAGCGACAGCAATGCGGATGGCACCGTTGCAAAGCTGACTTTCTGCAGAAGAGGCACAGCTCAAGTTGTTTGCCCTGGCTCTTCGGCTGTGGGAGCAGAGGCCAACCATTCGTTCTCTACTGCCTGAGATGCTGGGCAGCCCAGCACGGGTGCCAAAGAGGTTCCATTGTAATGGACTTTGAGTTGGGAAATGGAGGAGCGACAGCAATGCGGATGGCACCGTTGCAAAGCTGACTTTCTGCAGAAGAGGCACAGCTCAAGTTTTTTGCCCTGGCTCTTCGGCTCTGGGAGCAGAGGCCAACCGTTCGTGCTGTGCTCCCTGGGATGCTGGGCAGCCCAGCACGGGTGCCAAAGAGGTTCCATTGTAATGGACTTTGAGTTGGGAAATGGAGGAGCGACAGCAATGCGGATGGCACCGTTGCAAAGCTGACTTTCTGCAGAAGAGGCCCAGCTCAAGTTTTTTGCCCTGGCTCTTCGGCTGTGGGAGCAGAGGCCAACCGTTCGTGCTCTACTCCCTGGGATGCTGGGCAGCCCAGCACGGGTGCCAAAGAGGTTCCATTGTAATGGACTTTGAGTTGGGAAATGGAGGAGCGACAGCAATGCGGATGGCACCGTTGCAAAGCTGACTTTCTGCAGAAGAGGCACAGCTCCAGTTTTTTGCCCTGGCTCTTCGGCTGTGGGAGCAGAGGCCAACCGTTCGTGCTCTACTCCGTGGGATGCTGGGCAGCCCAGCACGGGTGCCAAAGAGGTTCCATTGTAATGGACTTTGAGTTGGGAAATGGAGGAGCGACAGCAATGCGGATGGCACCGTTGCAAAGCTGACTTTCTGCAGAAGAGGCACAGCTCAAGTTTTTTGCCCTGGCTCTTCGGCTGTGGGAGCAGAGGCCAACCGTTCGTGCTCTACTGCCTGGGATGCTGGGCAGCCCAGCACGGCTGCCAAAGAGGTTCCATTGTAATGGACTTTGAGTTGGGAAATCGAGGAGCGACAGCAATGCGGATGGCACCGTTGCAAAGCTGAATTTCTGCAGAAGAGGCACAGCTCAAGTTGTTTGCCCTGGCTGTTCGGCTGTGGGAGCAGAGGCCAACCGTTCGTGCTCTACTCCCTGGGATGCTGGGCAGCCGAGCACGGGTGCCAAAGAGGTTCCATTGTAATGGACTTTGAGTTGGGAAATCGAGGAGCGACAGCAATGCGGATGGCACCGTTGCAAAGCTGACTTTCTGCAGAAGAGGCACAGCTCAAGTTTTTTGCCCGGGCTCTTCGGCTCTGGGAGCAGAGGCCAACCGTTCGTGCTCTACTCCCTGGGATGCTGGGCAGCCCAGCATGGGTGCCAAAGAGGTTCCATTGTAATGGACTTTGAGTTGGGAAATGGAGGAGCGACAGCAATGCGGATGGCACCGTTGCAAAGCTGACTTTCTGCAGAAGAGGCCCAGCTCAAGTTTTTTGCCCTGGCTCTTCGGCTGTGGGAGCAGAGGCCAACCGTTCGTGCTCTACTCCCTGGGATGCTGGGCAGCCCAGCACGGCTGCCAAAGAGGTTCCATTGTAATGGACTTTGAGTTGGGAAATCGAGGAGCGACAGCAACGCGGATGGCACCGTTGCAAAGCTGACTTTCTGCAGAAGAGGCACAGCTCAAGTTTTTTGCCCTGGCTCTTCGGCTGTGGGAGCAGAGGCCAACCGTTCGTGCTCTACTCCCTGGGATGCTGGGCAGCCCAGCACGGGTGCCAAAGAGGTTCCATTGTAATGGACTTTGAGTTGGGAAATCGAGGAGTGACAGCAATGCGGATGGCACCGTTGCAAAGCTGACTTTCTGCAGAAGAGGCACAGCTCAAGTTGTTTGCCCTGGCTGTTCGGCTGTGGGAGCAGAGGCCAACCGTTCGTGCTCTACTGCCTGGGATGCTGGGCAGCCCAGCACGGCTGCCAAAGAGGTTCCATTGTAATGGACTTTGAGTTGGGAAATGGAGGAGCGACAGCAATGCGGATGGCACCGTTGCAAAGCTGACTTTCTGCAGAAGAGGCACAGCTCAAGTTTTTTGCCCTGGCTCTTCGGCTGTGGGAGCAGAGGCCAACCGTTTGTGCTCTACTCCCTGGGATGCTGGGCAGCCGAGCACGGGTGCCAAAGAGGTTCCATTGTAATGGACTTTGAGTTGGGAAATGGAGGAGCGACAGCAATGCGGATGGCACCGTTGCAAAGCTGACTTTCTGCAGAAGAGGCACAGCTCAAGTTTTTTGCCCTGGCTCTTCGGCTGTGGGAGCAGAGGCCAACCGTTCGTGCTCTACTCCCTGGGATGCTGGGCAGCCCAGCACGGCTGCCAAAGAGGTTCCATTGTAATGGACTTTGAGTTGGGAAATGGAGGAGCGACAGCAATGCGGATGGCACCGTTGCAAAGCTGACTTTCTGCAGAAGAGGCACAGCTCAAGTTTTTTGCCCTGGCTCTTCGGCTGTGGGAGCAGAGGCCAACCGTTCGTGCTCTACTCCCTGGGATGCTGGGCAGCCCAGCACGGGTGCCAAAGAGGTTCCATTGTAATGGACTTTGAGTTGGGAAATCGAGGAGCGACAGCAATGCGGATGGCACCGTTGTAAAGCTGAATTTCTTCAGAAGAGGCACAGCTCAAGTTTTTTGCCCTGGCTCTTCGGCTGTGGGAGCAGAGGCCAACCGTTCATGCTCTACTCCCTGGGATGCTGCGCAGCCCAGCACGGGTGCCAAAGAGGTTCCATTGTAATGGACTTTGAGTTGGGAAATGGAGGAGCGACAGCAATGCGGATGGCACCGTTGCAAAGCTGACTTTCTGCAGAAGAGGCACAGCTCAAGTTTTTTGCCCTGGCTCTTCGGCTCTGGGAGCAGAGGCCAACCGTTCGTGCTCTACTCTCTGGGATGCTGGGCAGCCCAGCACGGGTGCCAAAGATGTTCCATTGTAATGGACTTTGAGTTGGGAAATGGAGGAGCGACAGCAATGCGGATGGCACCGTTGCAAAGCTGACTTTCTGCAGAAGAGGCACAGCTCAAGTTTTTTGCCCTGGCTCTTCGGCTGTGGGAGCAGAGGCCAACCGTTCGTGCTCTACTCCCTGGGATGCTGGGCAGCCCAGCACGGGTGCCAAAGAGGTTCCATTGTAATGGACTTTGAGTTGGGAAATCGAGGAGCGACAGCAATGCGGATGGCACCGTTGCAAAGCTGACTTTCTGCAGAAGAGGCACAGCTCAAGTTGTTTGCCCTGGCTCTTCGGCTGTGGGAGCAGAGGCCAACCGTTTGTGCTCTACTCCCTGGGATGCTGGGCAGCCCAGCACGGCTGCCAAAGAGGTTCCATTGTAATGGAATTTGAGTTGGGAAATCGAGGAGCGACAGCAATGCGGATGGCACCGTTGCAAAGCTGACTTTCTGCAGAAGAGGCACAGCTCAAGTTTTTTGCCCTGGCTCTTCGGCTGTGGGAGCAGAGGCCAACCGTTCATGCTCTACTCCCTGGGATGCTGCGCAGCCCAGCACGGGTGCCAAAGAGGTTCCATTGTAATGGACTTTGAGTTGGGAAATGGAGGAGCGACAGCAATGCGGATGGCACCGTTGCAAAGCTGACTTTCTGCAGAAGAGGCACAGCTCAAGTTTTTTGCTCTGGCTCTTCGGCTGTGGGAGCAGAGGCCAACCGTTCGTGCTCTACTCCCTGGGATGCTGGGCAGCCCAGCACGGGTGCCAAAGAGGTTCCATTGTAATGGACTTTGAGTTGGGAAATCGAGGAGCGACAGCAATGCGGATGGCACCGTTGCAAAGCTGACTTTCTGCAGAAGAGGCACAGCTCAAGTTGTTTGCCCTGGCTCTTCGGCTGTGGGAGCAGAGGCCAACCGTTTGTGCTCTACTCCCTGGGATGCTGGGCAGCCCAGCACGGCTGCCAAAGAGGTTCCATTGTAATGGACTTTGAGTTGGGAAATGGAGGAGCGACAGCAATGCGGATGGCACCGTTGCAAAGCTGACTTTCTGCAGAAGAGGCACAGCTCAAGTTTTTTGCCCTGGCTCTTCGGCTCGGGGAGCAGAGGCCAACCGTTTGTGCTCTACTCCCTGGGATGCTGGGCAGCCGAGCACGGGTGCCAAAGAGGTTCCATTGTAATGGACTTTGAGTTGGGAAATGGAGGAGCGACAGCAATGCGGATGGCACCGTTGCAAAGCTGACTTTCTGCAGAAGAGGCACAGCTCAAGTTTTTTGCCCTGGCTCTTCGGCTGTGGGAGCAGAGGCCAACCGTTCGTGCTCTACTCCCTGGGATGCTGGGCAGCCCAGCACGGGTGCCAAAGAGGTTCCATTGTAATGGACTTTGAGTTGGGAAATCGAGGAGCGACAGCAATGCGGATGGCACCGTTGCAAAGCTGACTTTCTGCAGAAGAGGCACAGCTCAAGTTTTTTGCCCTGGCTCTTCGGCTGTGGGAGCAGAGGCCAACCGTTCGTGCTCTACTCCCTGGGATGCTGGGCAGCCCAGCACGGGTGCCAAAGAGGTTCCATTGTAATGGACTTTGAGTTGGGAAATCGAGGAGCGACAGCAATGCGGATGGCACCGTTGTAAAGCTGAATTTCTTCAGAAGAGGCACAGCTCAAGTTTTTTGCCCGGGCTCTTCGGCTGTGGGAGCAGAGGCCAACCGTTCATGCTCTACTCCCTGGGATGCTGCGCAGCCCAGCACGGCTGCCAAAGAGGTTCCATTGTAATGGACTTTGAGTTGGGAAATCGAGGAGCGACAGCAATGCGGATGGCACCGTTGCAAAGCTGACTTTCTGCAGAAGAGGCACAGCTCAAGTTTTTTGCCCTGGCTCTTCAGCTGTGGGAGCAGAGGCCAACCGTTCGTGCTCTACTCTCTGGGATGGTGGGCAGCCCAGCACGGGTGCCAAAGAGGTTCCATTGTAATGGACTTTGAGTTGGGAAATGGAGGAGCGACAGCAATGCGGATGGCACCGTTGCAAAGCTGACTTTCTGCAGAAGAGGCACAGCTCAAGTTTTTTGCCCGGGCTCTTCGGCTGTGGGAGCAGAGGCCAACCGTTCGTGCTCTACTCCCTGGGATGCTGGGCAGCCCAGCACGGCTGCCAAAGAGGTTCCATTGTAATGGACTTTGAGTTGGGAAATGGAGGAGCGACAGCAATGCGGATGGCACCGTTGCAAAGCTGACTTTCTGCAGAAGAGGCACAGCTCAAGTTGTTTGCCCTGGCTCTTCGGCTCTGGGAGCAGAGGCCAACCGTTTGTGCTCTACTCCCTGGGATGCTGGGCAGCCCAGCACGGCTGCCAAAGAGGTTCCATTGTAATGGACTTTGAGTTGGGAAATCGAGGAGCGACAGCAATGCGGATGGCACCGTTGCAAAGCTGACTTTCTGAAGAAGAGGCACAGCTCAAGTTTTTTGCCCTGGCTCTTCGGCTGTGGGAGCAGAGGCCAACCGTTCGTGCTCTACTCCCTGGGATGCTGGGCAGCCCAGCACGGCTGCCAAAGAGGTTCCATTGTAATGGACTTTGAGTTGGGAAATCGAGGAGCGACAGCAATGCAGACGGCACCGTTGCAAAGCTGACTTTCTGCAGAAGAGGCACAGCTCAAGTTTTTTGCCCTGGCTCTTCGGCTCGGGGAGCAGAGGCCAACCGTTTGTGCTCTACTCCCTGGGATGCTGCGCAGCCGAGCACGGCTGCCAAAGAGGTTCCATTGTAATGGACTTTGAGTTGGGAAATGGAGGAGCGACAGCAATGCGGATGGCACCGTTGCAAAGCTGACTTTCTGCAGAAGAGGCACAGCTCAAGTTTTTTGCCCTGGCTCTTCGGCTGTGGGAGCAGAGGACAACCGTTCGTGCTCTACTCCCTGGGATGCTGGGCAGCCCAGCACGGGTGCCAAAGAGGTTCCATTGTAATGGACTTTGAGTTGGGAAATCGAGGAGCGACAGCAATGCGGATGGCACCGTTGCAAAGCTGACTTTCTGCAGAAGAGGCACAGCTCAAGTTTTTTGCCCTGGCTCTTCGGCTGTGGGAGCAGAGGCCAACCGTTCGTGCTCTACTCCCTGGGATGCTGGGCAGCCCAGCACGGGTGCCAAAGAGGTTCCATTGTAATGGACTTTGAGTTGGGAAATCGAGGAGCGACAGCAATGCGGATGGCACCGTTGTAAAGCTGACTTTCTGCAGAAGAGGCACAGCTCAAGTTTTTTGCCCGGGCTCTTCGGCTGTGGGAGCAGAGGCCAACCGTTCATGCTCTACTCCCTGGGATGCTGCGCAGCCCAGCACGGGTGCCAAAGAGGTTCCATTGTAATGGACTTTGAGTTGGGAAATGGAGGAGCGACAGCAATGCGGATGGCACCGTTGCAAAGCTGACTTTCTGCAGAAGAGGCACAGCTCAAGTTTTTTGCCCTGGCTCTTCGGCTGTGGGAGCAGAGGCCAACCGTTCGTGCTCTACTCCCTGGGATGCTGGGCAGCCGAGCACGGGTGCCAAAGAGGTTCCATTGTAATGGACTTTGAGTTGGGAAATGGAGGAGCGACAGCAATGCGGATGGCACCGTTGCAAAGCTGACTTTCTGCAGAAGAGGCACAGCTCAAGTTGTTTGCCCTGGCTCTTCGGCTGTGGGAGCAGAGGACAACCGTTCGTGCTCTACTCCCTGGGATGCTGGGTAGCCGAGCACGGGTGCCAAAGAGGTTCCATTGTAATGGACTTTGAGTTGGGAAATGGAGGAGTGACAGCAATGCGGATGGCACCGTTGCAAAGCTGACTTTCTGCAGAAGAGGCACAGCTCAAGTTTTTTGCCCTGGCTCTTCGGCTGTGGGAGCAGAGGCCAACCGTTCGTGCTCTACTCCCTGGGATGCTGGGCAGCCCAGCACGGGTGCCAAAGAGGTTCCATTGTAATGGACTTTGAGTTGGGAAATCGAGGAGCGACAGCAATGCGGATGGCACCGTTGCAAAGCTGACTTTCTGCAGAAGAGGCACAGCTCAAGTTTTTTGCCCTGGCTCTTTGGCTGTGGGAGCAGAGGCCAACCGTTCGTGCTCTACTCCCTGGGATGCTGGGCAGCCCAGCACGCCTGCCAAAGAGGTTCCATTGTAATGGACTTTGAGTTGGGAAATGGAGGAGCGACAGCAATGCGGATGGCACCGTTGCAAAGCTGACTTTCTGCAGAAGAGGCACAGCTCAAGTTTTTTGCCCTGGCTCTTCGGCTGTGGGAGCAGAGGCCAACCGTTCGTGCTCTACTCCCTGGGATGCTGGGCAGCCCAGCACGGGTGCCAAGGAGGTTCCATTGTAATGGACTTTGAGTTGGGAAATCGAGGAGCGACAGCAATGCGGATGGCACCGTTGCAAAGCTGACTTTCTGCAGAAGAGGCCCAGCTCAAGTTTTTTGCCCTGGCTCTTCGGCTGTGGGAGCAGAGGCCAACCGTTCGTGCTCTACTCCCTGGGATGCTGGGCAGCCCAGCACGGCTGCCAAAGAGGTTCCATTGTAATGGACTTTGAGTTGGGAAATCGAGGAGCGACAGCAATGCGGATGGCACCGTTGCAAAGGTGACTTTCTGCAGAAGAGGCACAGCTCAAGTTTTTTGCCCTGGCTCTTCGGCTGTGGGAGCAGAGGCCAACCGTTCGTGCTCTACTCCCTGGGATGCTGGGCAGCCCAGCACGGGTGCCAAAGAGGTTCCATTGTAATGGACTTTGAGTTGGGAAATGGAGGAGCGACAGCAATGCGGATGGCACCGTTGCAAAGCTGACTTTCTGCAGAAGAGGCACAGCTCAAGTTTTTTGCCCTGGCTCTTCGGCTGTGGGAGCAGAGGCCAACCGTTCGTGCTCTACTCCCTGGGATGCTGGGCAGCCCAGCACGGCTGCCAAAGAGGTTCCATTGTAATGGACTTTGAGTTGGGAAATGGAGGAGCGACAGCAATGCGGATGGCACCATTGCAAAGCTGACTTTCTGCAGAAGAGGCACAGCTCAAGTTTTTTGCCCTGGCTCTTCGGCTGTGGGAGCAGAGGCCAACCGTTCGTGCTCTACTGCCTGGGATGCTGGGCAGCCCAGCACGGCTGCCAAAGAGGTTCCATTGTAATGGACTTTGAGTTGGGAAATCGAGGAGCGACAGCAATGCGGATGGCACCGTTGCAAAGCTGACTTTCTGCAGAAGAGGCACAGCTCAAGTTGTTTGCCCTGGCTCTTCGGCTCTGGGAGCAGAGGCCAACCGTTCGTGCTCTACTCCCTGGGATGCTGGGCAGCCCAGCACGGCTGCCAAAGAGGTTCCATTGTAATGGACTTTGAGTTGGGAAATCGAGGAGCGACAGCAATGCGGATGGCACCGTTGCAAAGCTGACTTTCTGCAGAAGAGGCACAGCTCCAGTTTTTTGCCCTGGCTCTTCGGCTCTGGGAGCAGAGGCCAACCGTTCGTGCTCTACTCCCTGGGATGCTGGGCAGCCCAGCACGGGTGCCAAAGAGGTTCCATTGTAATGGACTTTGAGTTGGGAAATGGAGGAGCGACAGCAATGCGGATGGCACCGTTGCAAAGCTGACTTTCTGCAGAAGAGGCACAGCTCAAGTTTTTTGCCCTGGCTCTTCGGCTGTGGGAGCAGAGGCCAACCGTTTGTGCTCTACTGCCTGGGATGCTGGGCAGCCCAGCACGGCTGCCAAAGAGGTTCCATTGTAATGGACTTTGAGTTGGGAAATCGAGGAGCGACAGCAATGCGGATGGCACCGTTGCAAAGCTGACTTTCTGCAGAAGAGGCACAGCTCAAGTTTTTTGCCCGGGCTCTTCGGCTCTGGGAGCAGAGGCCAACCGTTCGTGCTCTACTCCCTGGGATGCTGGGCAGCCCAGCACGGCTGCCAAAGAGGTTCCATTGTAATGGACTTTGAGTTGGGAAATGGAGGAGCGACAGCAATGCGGATGGCACCGTTGCAAAGCTGACTTTCTGCAGAAGAGGCACAGCTCAAGTTTTTTGCCCTGGCTCTTCGGCTGTGGGAGCAGAGGCCAACCGTTCGTGCTCTACTCCCTGGGATGCTGGGCAGCCCAGCACGGCTGCCAAAGAGGTTCCATTGTAATGGACTTTGAGTTGGGAAATCGAGGAGTGACAGCAATGCGGATGGCACCGTTGCAAAGCTGACTTTCTGCAGAAGAGGCACAGCTCAAGTTTTTTGCCCGGGCTCTTCGGCTGTGGGAGCAGAGGCCAACCGTTCGTGCTCTACTGCCTGGGATGCTGGGCAGCCCAGCACGGGTGCCAAAGAGGTTCCATTGTAATGGACTTTGAGTTGGGAAATGGAGGAGCGACAGCAATGCGGATGGCACCGTTGCAAAGCTGACTTTCTGCAGAAGAGGCACAGCTCAAGTTTTTTGCCCTGGCTCTTCGGCTGTGGGAGCAGAGGCCAACCGTTTGTGCTCTACTGCCTGGGATGCTGGGCAGCCCAGCACGGCTGCCAAAGAGGTTCCATTGTAATGGACTTTGAGTTGGGAAATCGAGGAGCGACAGCAATGCGGATGGCACCGTTGCAAAGCTGACTTTCTGCAGAAGAGGCACAGCTCAAGTTTTTTGCCCGGGCTCTTCGGCTGTGGGAGCAGAGGCCAACCGTTCGTGCTCTACTCCCTGGGATGCTGGGCAGCCCAGCACGGCTGCCAAAGAGGTTCCATTGTAATGGACTTTGAGTTGGGAAATGGAGGAGCGACAGCAATGCGGATGGCACCGTTGCAAAGCTGACTTTCTGCAGAAGAGGCACAGCTCAAGTTTTTTGCCCTGGCTCTTCGGCTGTGGGAGCAGAGGACAACCGTTCGTGCTCTACTCCCTGGGATGCTGGGCAGCCCAGCACGGCTGCCAAAGAGGTTCCATTGTAATGGACTTTGAGTTGGGAAATGGAGGAGCGACAGCAATGCGGATGGCACCGTTGCAAAGCTGACTTTCTGCAGAAGAGGCACAGCTCAAGTTTTTTGCCCTGGCTCTTCGGCTGTGGGAGCAGAGGCCAACCGTTCGTGCTCTACTCCCTGGGATGCTGGGCAGCCCAGCACGGCTGCCAAAGAGGTTCCATTGTAATGGACTTTGAGTTGGGAAATCGAGGAGCGACAGCAATGCGGATGGCACCGTTGCAAAGCTGACTTTCTGCAGAAGAGGCACAGCTCAAGTTTTTTGCAATGGCTCTTCGGCTGTGGGAGCAGAGGCCAACCGTTCGTGCTCTACTCCCTGGGATGCTGGGCAGCCCAGCACGGCTGCCAAAGAGGTTCCATTGTAATGGACTTTGAGTTGGGAAATCGAGGAGCGACAGCAATGCAGATGGCACCGTTGCAAAGCTGACTTTCTGCAGAAGAGGCACAGCTCAAGTTTTTTGCCCTGGCTCTTCGGCTGTGGGAGCTGAGGCCAACCGTTTGTGCTCTACTCCCTGGGATGCTGGGCAGCCCAGCACGGCTGCCAAAGAGGTTCCATTGTAATGGACTTTGAGTTGGGAAATGGAGGAGCGACAGCAATGCGGATGGCACTGTTGCAAAGCTGACTTTCTGCAGAAGAGGCACAGCTCAAGTTTTTTGCCCTGGCTCTTCGGCTGTGGGAGCAGAGGCCAACCGTTCGTGCTCTACTCCCTGGGATGCTGGGCAGCCCAGCACGGCTGCCAAAGAGGTTCCATTGTAATGGACTTTGAGTTGGGAAATGGAGGAGCGACAGCAATGCGGATGGCACCGTTGCAAAGCTGACTTTCTGCAGAAGAGGCACAGCTCAAGTTGTTTGCCCTGGCTCTTCGGCTGTGGGAGCAGAGGCCAACCGTTCGTGCTCTACTGCCTGGGATGCTGGGCAGCCCAGCACGGCTGCCAAAGAGGTTCCATTGTAATGGACTTTGAGTTGGGAAATGGAGGAGCGACAGCAATGCGGATGGCACCGTTGCAAAGCTGACTTTCTGCAGAAGAGGCACAGCTCAAGTTTTTTGCCCTGGCTCTTCGGCTGTGGGAGCAGAGGCCAACCGTTCGTGCTCTACTCCCTGGGATGCTGGGCAGCCCAGCACGGGTGCCAAAGAGGTTCCATTGTAATGGACTTTGAGTTGGGAAATGGAGGAGCGACAGCAATGCGGATGGCACCGTTGCAAAGCTGACTTTCTGCAGAAGAGGCACAGCTCAAGTTTTTTGCCCTGGCTCTTCGGCTGTGGGAGCAGAGGACAACCGTTCGTGCTCTACTCCCTGGGATACTGGGCAGCCCAGCACGGCTGCCAAAGAGGTTCCATTGTAATGGACTTTGAGTTGGGAAATCGAGGAGCGACAGCAATGCGGATGGCACCGTTGCAAAGCTGACTTTCTGCAGAAGAGGCACAGCTCAAGTTTTTTGCCCTGGCTCTTCGGCTGTGGGAGCAGAGGCCAACCGTTCGTGCTCTACTCCCTGGGATGCTGGGCAGCCCAGCACGGCTGCCAAAGAGGTTCGATTGTAATGGACTTTGAGTTGGGAAATGGAGGAGCGACAGCAATGCGGATGGCACCGTTGCAAAGCTGACTTTCTGCAGAAGAGGCACAGCTCAAGTTTTTTGCCCGGGCACTTCGGCTGTGGGAGCAGAGGCCAACCGTTCGTGCTCTACTCCCTGGGATGCTGGGCAGCCCAGCACGGCTGCCAAAGAGGTTCCATTGTAATGGACTTTGAGTTGGGTAATCGAGGAGCGACAGCAATGCGGATGGCACCGTTGCAAAGCTGACTTTCTGCAGAAGAGGCACAGCTCAAGTTTTTTGCCCTGGCTCTTCGGCTGTGGGAGCAGAGGCCAACCGTTCGTGCTCTACTCCCTGGGATGCTGGGCAGCCCAGCACGGGTGCCAAAGAGGTTCCATTGTAATGGACTTTGAGTTGGGAAATCGAGGAGTGACAGCAATGCGGATGGCACCGTTGCAAAGCTGACTTTCTGCAGAAGAGGCACAGCTCAAGTTTTTTGCCCTGGCTCTTCGGCTGTGGGAGCAGAGGCCAACCGTTCGTGCTCTACTGCCTGGGATGCTGGGCAGCCCAGCACGGGTGCCAAAGAGGTTCCATTGTAATGGACTTTGAGTTGGGAAATGGAGGAGCGACAGCAATGCGGATGGCACCGTTGCAAAGCTGACTTTCTGCAGAAGAGGCACAGCTCAAGTTTTTTGCCCTGGCTCTTCGGCTGTGGGAGCAGAGGCCAACCGTTTGTGCTCTACTGCCTGGGATGCTGGGCAGCCCAGCACGGCTGCCAAAGAGGTTCCATTGTAATGGACTTTGAGTTGGGAAATCGAGGAGCGACAGCAATGCGGATGGCACCGTTGCAAAGCTGACTTTCTGCAGAAGAGGCACAGCTCAAGTTTTTTGCCCTGGCTCTTCGGCTCTGGGAGCAGAGGCCAACCGTTCGTGCTCTACTCCCTGGGATGCTGGGCAGCCCAGCACGGCTGCCAAAGAGGTTCCATTGTAATGGACTTTGAGTTGGGAAATCGAGGAGCGACAGCAATGCGGATGGCACCGTTGCAAAGCTGACTTTCTGCAGAAGAGGCACAGCTCAAGTTGTTTGCCCTGGCTCTTCGGCTGTGGGAGCAGAGGCCAACCGTTCGTGCTCTACTGCCTGGGATGCTGGGCAGCCCAGCACGGCTGCCAAAGAGGTTCCATTGTAATGGACTTTGATTTGGGAAATAGAGGAGCGACAGCAATGCGGATGGCACCGTTGCAAAGCTGACTTTCTGCAGATGAGGCACAGCTCAATTTTTTTGCCCGGGCTCTTCGGCTCTGGGAGCAGAGGCCAACCGTTCGTGCTCTACTTCCTGGGATGCTGGGCAGCCCAGCACGGCTGCCAAAGAGGTTCCATTGTAATGGACTTTGAGTTGGGAAATCGAGGAGCGACAGCAATGCGGATGGCACCGTTGCAAAGCTGACTTTCTGCAGAAGAGGCACAGCTCAAGTTTTTTGCCCTGGCTCTTCGGCTGTGGGAGCAGAGGCCAACCGTTCGTGCTCTACTCCCTGGGATGCTGGGCAGCCCAGCACGGCTGCCAAAGATGTTCCATTGTAATGGACTTTGAGTTGGGAAATCGAGGAGCGACAGCAATGCGGATGGCACCGTTGCAAAGCTGACTTTCTGCAGAAGAGGCACAGCTCAAGTTTTTTGCCCTGGCTCTTCGGCTGTGGGAGCAGAGGACAACCGTTCGTGCTCTACTCCCTGGGATGCTGGGCAGCCCAGCACGGCTGCCAAAGAGGTTCCATTGTAATGGACTTTGAGTTGGGAAATGGAGGAGCGACAGCAATGCGGATGGCACCGTTGCAAAGCTGACTTTCTGCAGAAGAGGCACAGCTCAAGTTTTTTGCCCTGGCTCTTCGGCTCTGGGAGCAGAGGCCAACCGTTCGTGCTCTACTCCCTGGGATGCTGGGCAGCCCAGCACGGGTGCCAAAGAGGTTCCATTGTAATGGACTTTGAGTTGGGAAATCGAGGAGCGACAGCAATGCGGATGGCACCGTTGCAAAGCTGACTTTCTGCAGAAGAGGCACAGCTCAAGTTTTTTGCAATGGCTCTTCGGCTGTGGGAGCAGAGGCCAACCGTTCGTGCTCTACTCCCTGGGATGCTGGGCAGCCCAGCACGGGTGCCAAAGAGGTTCCATTGTAATGGACTTTGAGTTGGGAAATGGAGGAGCGACAGCAATGCAGATGGCACCGTTGCAAAGCTGACTTTCTGCAGAAGAGGCACAGCTCAAGTTTTTTGCCCTGGCTCTTCGGCTGTGGGAGCTGAGGCCAACCGTTTGTGCTCTACTCCCTGGGATGCTGGGCAGCCCAGCACGGCTGCCAAAGAGGTTCCATTGTAATGGACTTTGAGTTGGGAAATGGAGGAGCGACAGCAATGCGGATGGCACTGTTGCAAAGCTGACTTTCTGCAGAAGAGGCACAGCTCAAGTTGTTTGCCCTGGCTCTTCGGCTCTGGGAGCAGAGGCCAACCGTTCGTGCTCTACTCCCTGGGATGCTGGGCAGCCCAGCACGGCTGCCAAAGAGGTTCCATTTTAATGGACTTTGAGTTGGGAAATGGAGGAGCGACAGCAATGCGGATGGCACCGTTGCAAAGCTGACTTTCTGCAGAAGAGGCACAGCTCAAGTTTTTTGCCCTGGCTCTTCGGCTCTGGGAGCAGAGGCCAACCGTTCGTGCTCTACTCCCTGGGATGCTGGGCAGCCCAGCACGGCTGCCAAAGAGGTTCCATTGTAATGGACTTTGAGTTGGGAAATCGAGGAGCGACAGCAATGCGGATGGCACCGTTGCAAAGCTGACTTTCTGCAGAAGAGGCACAGCTCAAGTTTTTTGCCCGGGCTCTTCGGCTGTGGGAGCAGAGGCCAACCGTTCGTGCTCTACTCCCTGGGATGCTGGGCAGCCCAGCACGGCTGCCAAAGAGGTTCCATTGTAATGGACTTTGAGTTGGGAAATCGAGGAGCGACAGCAATGCGGATGGCACCGTTGCAAAGCTGACTTTCTGCAGAAGAGGCACAGCTCAAGTTTTTTGCCCTGGCTCTTCGGCTGTGGGAGCAGAGGCCAACCGTTTGTGCTCTACTGCCTGGGATGCTGGGCAGCCCAGCACGGCTGCCAAAGATGTTCCATTGTAATGGACTTTGAGTTGGGAAATCGAGGAGCGACAGCAATGCGGATGGCACCGTTGCAAAGCTGACTTTCTGCAGAAGAGGCACAGCTCAAGTTTTTTGCCCTGGCTCTTCGGCTGTGGGAGCAGAGGACAACCGTTCGTGCTCTACTCCCTGGGATGCTGGGCAGCCCAGCACGGCTGCCAAAGAGGTTCCATTGTAATGGACTTTGAGTTGGGAAATGGAGGAGCGACAGCAATGCGGATGGCACCGTTGCAAAGCTGACTTTCTGCAGAAGAGGCACAGCTCAAGTTTTTTGCCCTGGCTCTTCGGCTCTGGGAGCAGAGGCCAACCGTTCGTGCTCTACTCCCTGGGATGCTGGGCAGCCCAGCACGGCTGCCAAAGAGGTTCCATTGTAATGGACTTTGAGTTGGGAAATCGAGGAGCGACAGCAATGCGGATGGCACCGTTGCAAAGCTGACTTTCTGCAGAAGAGGCACAGCTCAAGTTTTTTGCAATGGCTCTTCGGCTGTGGGAGCAGAGGCCAACCGTTCGTGCTCTACTGCCTGGGATGCTGGGCAGCCCAGCACGGGTGCCAAAGAGGTTCCATTGTAATGGACTTTGAGTTGGGAAATCGAGGAGCGACAGCAATGCAGATGGCACCGTTGCAAAGCTGACTTTCTGCAGAAGAGGCACAGCTCAAGTTTTTTGCCCTGGCTCTTCGGCTGTGGGAGCTGAGGCCAACCGTTTGTGCTCTACTCCCTGGGATGCTGGGCAGCCCAGCACGGCTGCCAAAGAGGTTCCATTGTAATGGACTTTGAGTTGGGAAATGGAGGAGCGACAGCAATGCGGATGGCACTGTTGCAAAGCTGACTTTCTGCAGAAGAGGCACAGCTCAAGTTGTTTGCCCTGGCTCTTCGGCTCTGGGAGCAGAGGCCAACCGTTCGTGCTCTACTCCCTGGGATGCTGGGCAGCCCAGCACGGCTGCCAAAGAGGTTCCATTTTAATGGACTTTGAGTTGGGAAATGGAGGAGCGACAGCAATGCGGATGGCACCGTTGCAAAGCTGACTTTCTGCAGAAGAGGCACAGCTCAAGTTTTTTGCCCTGGCTCTTCGGCTCTGGGAGCAGAGGCCAACCGTTCGTGCTCTACTGCCTGGGATGCTGGGCAGCCCAGCACGGCTGCCAAAGAGGTTCCATTGTAATGGACTTTGAGTTGGGAAATCGAGGAGCGACAGCAATGCGGATGGCACCGTTGCAAAGCTGACTTTCTGCAGAAGAGGCACAGCTCAAGTTTTTTGCCCGGGCTCTTCGGCTGTGGGAGCAGAGGCCAACCGTTCGTGCTCTACTCCCTGGGATGCTGGGCAGCCCAGCACGGCTGCCAAAGAGGTTCCATTGTAATGGACTTTGAGTTGGGAAATCGAGGAGCGACAGCAATGCGGATGGCACCGTTGCAAAGCTGACTTTCTGCAGAAGAGGCACAGCTCAAGTTTTTTGCCCTGGCTCTTCGGCTGTGGGAGCAGAGGCCAACCGTTTGTGCTCTACTGCCTGGGATGCTGGGCAGCCCAGCACGGCTGCCAAAGAGGTTCCATTGTAATGGACTTTGAGTTGGGAAATCGAGGAGCGACAGCAATGCGGATGGCACCGTTGCAAAGCTGACTTTCTGCAGAAGAGGCACAGCTCAAGTTTTTTGCAATGGCTCTTCGGCTGTGGGAGCAGAGGCCAACCGTTCGTGCTCTACTCCCTGGGATGCTGGGCAGCCCAGCACGGGTGCCAAAGAGGTTCCATTGTAATGGACTTTGAGTTGGGAAATGGAGGAGCGACAGCAATGCGGATGGCACCGTTGCAAAGCTGACTTTCTGCAGAAGAGGCACAGCTCAAGTTTTTTGCCCTGGCTCTTCGGCTGTGGGAGCAGAGGCCAACCGTTCGTGCTCTACTCCCTGGGATACTGGGCAGCCCAGCACGGCTGCCAAAGAGGTTCCATTGTAATGGACTTTGAGTTGGGAAATCGAGGAGCGACAGCAATGCGGATGGCACCGTTGCAAAGCTGACTTTCTGCAGAAGAGGCACAGCTCAAGTTTTTTGCCCTGGCTCTTCGGCTGTGGGAGCAGAGGCCAACCGTTCGTGCTCTACTCCCTGGGATGCTGGGCAGCCCAGCACGGCTGCCAAAGAGGTTCGATTGTAATGGACTTTGAGTTGGGAAATGGAGGAGCGACAGCAATGCGGATGGCACCGTTGCAAAGCTGACTTTCTGCAGAAGAGGCACAGCTCAAGTTTTTTGCCCGGGCTCTTCGGCTGTGGGAGCAGAGGCCAACCGTTCGTGCTCTACTCCCTGGGATGCTGGGCAGCCCAGCACGGCTGCCAAAGAGGTTCCATTGTAATGGACTTTGAGTTGGGTAATCGAGGAGCGACAGCAATGCGGATGGCACCGTTGCAAAGCTGACTTTCTGCAGAAGAGGCACAGCTCAAGTTTTTTGCCCTGGCTCTTCGGCTGTGGGAGCAGAGGCCAACCGTTCGTGCTCTACTTCCTGGGATGCTGGGCAGCCCAGCACGGCTGCCAAAGAGGTTCCATTGTAATGGACTTTGAGTTGGGAAATGGAGGAGCGACAGCAATGCGGATGGCACCGTTGCAAAGCTGACTTTCTGCAGAAGAGGCACAGCTCAAGTTTTTTGCCCTGGCTCTTCGGCTCTGGGAGCAGAGGCCAACCGTTCGTGCTCTACTGCCTGGGATGCTGGGCAGCCCAGCACGGCTGCCAAAGAGGTTCCATTGTAATGGACTTTGAGTTGGGAAATGGAGGAGCGACAGCAATGCGGATGGCACCGTTGCAAAGCTGACTTTCTGCAGAAGAGGCACAGCTCAAGTTTTTTGCCCTGGCTCTTCGGCTGTGGGAGCAGAGGACAACCGTTCGTGCTCTACTCCCTGGGATGCTGGGCAGCCCAGCACGGGTGCCAAAGAGGTTCCATTGTAATGGACTTTGAGTTGGGAAATCAAGGAGCGACAGCAATGCGGATGGCACCGTTGGAAAGCTGACTTTCTGCAGAAGAGGCAGAGCTCAAGTTGTTTGCCCTGGCTCTTCGGCTCTGGGAGCAGAGGCCAATCGTTCGTGCTCTACTGCCTGGGATGCTGGGCAGCCCAGCACGGCTGCCAAAGAGGTTCCATTGTAATGGACTTTGAGTTGGGAAATCGAGGAGCGACAGCAATGCGGATGGCACCGTTGCAAAGCTGACTTTCTGCAGAAGAGGCACAGCTCAAGTTGTTTGCCCTGGCTCTTCGGCTGTGGGAGCAGAGGCCAACCGTTCGTGCTCTACTCCCTGGGATGCTGGGCAGCCCAGCACGGCTGCCAAAGAGGTTCCATTGTAATGGACTTTGAGTTGGGAAATGGAGGAGCGACAGCAATGCGGATGGCACCATTGCAAAGCTGACTTTCTGCAGAAGAGGCACAGCTCAAGTTGTTTGCCCTGGCTCTTCGGCTCTGGGAGCAGAGGCCAACCGTTCGTGCTCTACTCCCTGGGATGCTGGGCAGCCCAGCACGGCTGCCAAAGAGGTTCCATTGTAATGGACTTTGAGTTGGGAAATGGAGGAGCGACAGCAATGCGGATGGCACCGTTGCAAAGCTGACTTTCTGCAGAAGAGGCACAGCTCAAGTTTTTTGCCCTGGCTCTTCGGCTGTGGGAGCAGAGGCCAACCGTTCGTGCTCTACTCCCTGGGATGCTGGGCAGCCCAGCACGGCTGCCAAAGAGGTTCCATTGTAATGGACTTTGAGTTGGGAAATGGAGGAGCGACAGCAATGCGGATGGCACCGTTGCAAAGCTGACTTTCTGCAGAAGAGGCACAGCTCAAGTTTTTTGCCCTGGCTCTTCGGCTGTGGGAGCAGAGGACAACCGTTCGTGCTCTACTCCCTGGGATGCTGGGCAGCCCAGCACGGGTGCCAAAGAGGTTCCATTGTAATGGACTTTGAGTTGGGAAATCGAGGAGCGACAGCAATGCGGATGGCACCGTTGCAAAGCTGACTTTCTGCAGAAGAGGCACAGCTCAAGTTGTTTGCCCTGGCTCTTCGGCTCTGGGAGCAGAGGCCAATCGTTCATGCTCTACTGCCTGGGATGCTGGGCAGCCCAGCACGGCTGCCAAAGAGGTTCCATTGTAATGGACTTTGAGTTGGGAAATGGAGGAGCGACAGCAATGCGGATGGCACCGTTGCAAAGCTGACTTTCTGCAGAAGAGGCACAGCTCAAGTTGTTTGCCCTGGCTCTTCGGCTCTGGGAGCAGAGGCCAATCGTTCGTGCTCTACTCCCTGGGATGCTGGGCAGCCCAGCACGGCTGCCAAAGAGGTTCCATTGTAATGGACTTTGAGTTGGGAAATGGAGGAGCGACAGCAATGCGGATGGCACCGTTGCAAAGCTGACTTACTGCAGAAGAGGCACAGCTCAAGTTGTTTGCCCTGGCTCTTCGGCTGTGGGAGCAGAGGCCAACCGTTCGTGCTCTACTCCCTGGGATGCTGGGCAGCCCAGCACGGCTGCCAAAGAGGTTCCATTGTAATGGACTTTGAGTTGGGAAATGGAGGAGCGACAGCAATGCGGATGGCACCATTGCAAAGCTGACTTTCTGCAGAAGAGGCACAGCTCAAGTTGTTTGCCCTGGCTCTTCGGCTGTGGGAGCAGAGGCCAACCGTTCGTGCTCTACTCCCTGGGATGCTGGGCAGCCCAGCAGGGGTGCCAAAGAGGTTCCATTGTAATGGACTTTGAGTTGGGAAATGGAGGAGCGACAGCAATGCGGATGGCACCGTTGCAAAGCTGACTTTCTGCAGAAGAGGCACAGCTCAAGTTTTTTGCCCTGGCTCTTCGGCTGTGGGAGCAGAGGCCAACCGTTCGTGCTCTACTCCCTGGGATGCTGGGCAGCCCAGCACGGCTGCCAAAGAGGTTCCATTGTAATGGACTTTGAGTTGGGAAATCGAGGAGCGACAGCAATGCAGATGGCACCGTTGCAAAGCTGACTTTCTGCAGAAGAGGCACAGCTCAAGTTTTTTGCCCTGGCTCTTCGGCTCTGGGAGCAGAGGCCAACCGTTCGTGCTCTAATCCCTGGGATGCTGGGCAGCCCAGCACGGCTGCCAAAGAGGTTCCATTGTAATGGCCTTTGAGTTGGGAAATGGAGGAGCGACAGCAATGCGGATGGCACCGTTGCAAAGCTGACTTTCTGCAGAAGAGGCACAGCTCAAGTTTTTTGCCCTGGCTCTTCGGCTGTGGGAGCAGAGGCCAACCGTTCGTGCTCTACTGCCTGGGATGCTGGGCAGCCCAGCACGGGTGCCAAAGAGGTTCCATTGTAATGGACTTTGAGTTGGGAAATCGAGGAGCGACAGCAATGCGGATGGCACCGTTGCAAAGCTGACTTTCTGCAGAAGAGGCACAGCTCAAGTTTTTTGCCCTGGCTCTTCGGCTGTGGGAGCAGAGGCCAACCGTTCGTGCTCTACTCCCTGGGATGCTGGGCAGCCCAGCACAGGTGCCAAAGAGGTTCCATTATAATGGACTTTGAGTTGGGAAATCGAGGAGCGACAGCAATGCGGATGGCACCGTTGCAAAGCTGACTTTCTGCAGAAGAGGCACAGCTCAAGTTTTTTGCCCTGGCTCTTCGGCTGTGGGAGCAGAGGCCAACCGTTCGTGCTCTACTCCCTGGGATGCTGGGCAGCCCAGCACGGCTGCCAAAGAGGTTCCATTGTAATGGACTTTGAGTTGGGAAATCGAGGAGCGACAGCAATGCGGATGGCACCGTTGCAAAGCTGACTTTCTGCAGAAGAGGCACAGCTCAAGTTTTTTGCCCTGGCTCTTCGGCTGTGGGAGCAGAGGCCAACCGTTCGTGCTCTACTCCCTGGGATGCTGGGCAGCCCAGCACGGGTGCCAAAGAGGTTCCATTGTAATGGACTTTGAGTTGGGAAATCGAGGAGCGACAGCAATGCGGATGGCACCGTTGCAAAGCTGACTTTCTGCAGAAGAGGCACAGCTCAAGTTTTTTGCCCTGGCTCTTCGGCTGTGGGAGCAGAGGCCAACCGTTCGTGCTCTACTCCCTGGGATGCTGGGCAGCCCAGCACGGCTGCCAAAGAGGTTCCATTGTAATGGACTTTGAGTTGGGAAATCGAGGAGCGACAGCAATGCGGATGGCACCGTTGGAAAGCTGACTTTCTGCAGAAGAGGCAGAGCTCAAGTTGTTTGCCCTGGCTCTTCGGCTGTGGGAGCAGAGGCCAATCGTTCGTGCTCTACTGCCTGGGATGCTGGGCAGCCCAGCACGCCTGCCAAAGAGGTTCCATTGTAATGGACTTTGAGTTGGGAAATCGAGGAGCGACAGCAATGCGGATGGCACCGTTGCAAAGCTGACTTTCTGCAGAAGAGGCACAGCTCAAGTTTTTTGCCCTGGCTCTTCGGCTGTGGGAGCAGAGGACAACCGTTCGTGCTCTACTCCCTGGGATGCTGGGCAGCCCAGCACGGGTGCCAAAGAGGTTCCATTGTAATGGACTTTGAGTTGGGAAATGGAGGAGCGACAGCAATGCGGATGGCACCGTTGCAAAGCTGACTTTCTGCAGAAGAGGCACAGCTCAAGTTTTTTGCCCTGGCTCTTCGGCTCTGGGAGCAGAGGCCAACCGTTTGTGCTCTACTCCCTGGGATGCTGGGCAGCCCAGCACGGCTGCCAAAGAGGTTCCATTGTAATGGACTTTGAGTTGGGAAATGGAGGAGCGACAGCAATGCGGATGGCACCGTTGCAAAGCTGACTTTCTGCAGAAGAGGCACAGCTCAAGTTTTTTGCCCTGGCTCTTCGGCTGTGGGAGCAGAGGCCAACCGTTCGTGCTCTACTCCCTGGGATGCTGGGCAGCCCAGCACGGCTGCCAAAGAGGTTCCATTGTAATGGACTTTGAGTTGGGAAATCGAGGAGCGACAGCAATGCGGATGGCACCGTTGCAAAGCTGACTTTCTGCAGAAGAGGCACAGCTCAAGTTTTTTGCCCTGGCTCTTCGGCTGTGGGAGCAGAGGCCAACCGTTCGTGCTCTACTCCCTGGGATGCTGGGCAGCCCAGCACGGCTGCCAAAGAGGTTCCATTGTAATGGACTTTGAGTTGGGAAATCGAGGAGCGACAGCAATGCGGATGGCACCGTTGCAAAGCTGACTTTCTGCAGAAGAGGCACAGCTCAAGTTTTTTGCCCGGGCTCTTCGGCTGTGGGAGCAGAGGCCAACCGTTCGTGCTCTACTCCCTGGGATGCTGGGCAGCCCAGCACGGCTGCCAAAGAGGTTCCATTTTAATGGACTTTGAGTTGGGAAATGGAGGAGCGACAGCAATGCGGATGGCACCGTTGCAAAGCTGACTTTCTGCAGAAGAGGCACAGCTCAAGTTTTTTGCCCTGGCTCTTCGGCTGTGGGAGCAGAGGACAACCGTTCGTGCTCTACTCCCTGGGATGCTGGGCAGCCCAGCACGGGTGCCAAAGAGGTTCCATTGTAATGGACTTTGAGTTGGGAAATGGAGGAGCGACAGCAATGCGGATGGCACCGTTGCAAAGCTGACTTTCTGCAGAAGAGGCACAGCTCAAGTTTTTTGCCCTGGCTCTTCGGCTGTGGGAGCAGAGGCCAACCGTTCGTGCTCTACTCCCTGGGATGCTGGGCAGCCCAGCACGGCTGCCAAAGAGGTTCCATTGTAATGGACTTTGAGTTGGGAAATCGAGGAGCGACAGCAATGCGGATGGCACCGTTGGAAAGCTGACTTTCTGCAGAAGAGGCAGAGCTCAAGTTGTTTGCCCTGGCTCTTCGGCTGTGGGAGCAGAGGCCAATCGTTCGTGCTCTACTGCCTGGGATGCTGGGCAGCCCAGCACGCCTGCCAAAGAGGTTCCATTGTAATGGACTTTGAGTTGGGAAATGGAGGAGCGACAGCAATGCGGATGGCACCGTTGCAAAGCTGACTTTCTGCAGAAGAGGCACAGCTCAAGTTTTTTGCCCTGGCTCTTCGGCTGTGGGAGCAGAGGACAACCGTTCGTGCTCTACTCCCTGGGATGCTGGGCAGCCCAGCACGGGTGCCAAAGAGGTTCCATTGTAATGGACTTTGAGTTGGGAAATGGAGGAGCGACAGCAATGCGGATGGCACCGTTGCAAAGCTGACTTTCTGCAGAAGAGGCACAGCTCAAGTTTTTTGCCCTGGCTCTTCGGCTGTGGGAGCAGAGGCCAACCGTTTGTGCTCTACTCCCTGGGATGCTGGGCAGCCCAGCACGGCTGCCAAAGAGGTTCCATTGTAATGGACTTTGAGTTGGGAAATGGAGGAGCGACAGCAATGCGGATGGCACCGTTGCAAAGCTGACTTTCTGCAGAAGAGGCACAGCTCAAGTTTTTTGCCCTGGCTCTTCGGCTGTGGGAGCAGAGGCCAACCGTTCGTGCTCTACTCCCTGGGATGCTGGGCAGCCCAGCACGGCTGCCAAAGAGGTTCCATTGTAATGGACTTTGAGTTGGGAAATGGAGGAGCGACAGCAATGCGGATGGCACCGTTGCAAAGCTGACTTTCTGCAGAAGAGGCACAGCTCAAGTTGTTTGCCCTGGCTCTTCGGCTGTGGGAGCAGAGGCCAACCGTTCGTGCTCTACTCCCTGGGATGCTGGGCAGCCCAGCACGGGTGCCAAAGAGGTTCCATTGTAATGGACTTTGAGTTGGGAAATGGAGGAGCGACAGCAATGCGGATGGCACCGTTGCAAAGCTGACTTTCTGCAGAAGAGGCACAGCTCAAGTTGTTTGCCCTGGCTCTTCGGCTCTGGGAGCAGAGGCCAACCGTTCGTGCTCTACTCCCTGGGATGCTGGGTAGCCGAGCACGGGTGCCAAAGATGTTCCATTGTAATGGACTTTGAGTTGGGAAATGGAGGAGCGACAGCAATGCGGATGGCACCGTTGCAAAGCTGACTTTCTGCAGAAGAGGCACAGCTCAAGTTTTTTGCCCTGGCTCTTCGGCTGTGGGAGCAGAGGCCAACCGTTCGTGCTCTAATCCCTGGGATGCTGGGCAGCCCAGCACGGCTGCCAAAGAGGTTCCATTGTAATGGACTTTGAGTTGGGAAATCGAGGAGCGACAGCAATGCGGATGGCACCGTTGCAAAGCTGACTTTCTGCAGAAGAGGCACAGCTCAAGTTTTTTGCCCTGGCTCTTCGGCTGTGGGAGCAGAGGCCAACCGTTCGTGCTCTACTCCCTGGGATGCTGGGCAGCCCAATACGGCTGCCAAAGAGGTTCCATTGTAATGGACTTTGAGTTGGGAAATGGAGGAGCGACAGCAATGCGGATGGCACCGTTGCAAAGCTGACTTTCTGCAGAAGAGGCACAGCTCAAGTTTTTTGCCCTGGCTCTTCGGCTGTGGGAGCAGAGGCCAACCGTTCGTGCTCTACTCCCTGGGATGCTGGGCAGCCCAGCACGGGTGCCAAAGAGGTTCCATTGTAATGGACTTTGAGTTGGGAAATGGAGGAGCGACAGCAATGCGGATGGCACCGTTGCAAAGCTGACTTTCTGCAGAAGAGGCACAGCTCAAGTTGTTTGCCCTGGCTCTTCGGCTGTGGGAGCAGAGGCCAACCGTTCGTGCTCTAATCCCTGGGATGCTGGGCAGCCCAGCACGGCTGCCAAAGAGGTTCCATTGTAATGGACTTTGAGTTGGGAAATCGAGGAGCGACAGCAATGCGGATGGCACTGTTGCAAAGCTGACTTTCTGCAGAAGAGGCACAGCTCAAGTTTTTTGCCCTGGCTCTTCGGCTGTGGGAGCAGAGGCCAACCGTTCGTGCTCTACTCCCTGGGATGCTGGGCAGCCCAATACGGCTGCCAAAGAGGTTCCATTGTAATGGACTTTGAGTTGGGAAATGGAGGAGCGACAGCAATGCGGATGGCACCGTTGCAAAGCTGACTTTCTGCAGAAGAGGCACAGCTCAAGTTGTTTGCCCTGGCTCTTCGGCTCTGGGAGCAGAGGCCAACCGTTCGTGCTCTACTCCCTGGGATGCTGGGCAGCCCAGCACGGGTGCCAAAGAGGTTCCATTGTAATGGACTTTGAGTTGGGAAATGGAGGAGCGACAGCAATGCGGATGGCACCGTTGCAAAGCTGACTTTCTGCAGAAGAGGCACAGCTCAAGTTTTTTGCCCTGGCTCTTCGGCTGTGGGAGCAGAGGCCAACCGTTCGTGCTCTACTCCCTGGGATGCTGGGCAGCCCAGCACGGCTGCCAAAGAGGTTCCATTGTAATGGACTTTGAGTTGGGAAATGGAGGAGCGACAGCAATGCGGATGGCACCGTTGCAAAGCTGACTTTCTGCAGAAGAGGCACAGCTCAAGTTTTTTGCCCTGGCTCTTCGGCTGTGGGAGCAGAGGCCAACCGTTCGTGCTCTACTCCCTGGGATGCTGGGCAGCCCAGCACGGCTGCCAAAGAGGTTCCATTGTAATGGACTTTGAGTTGGGAAATCGAGGAGCGACAGCAATGCAGATGGCACCGTTGCAAAGCTGACTTTCTGCAGAAGAGGCACAGCTCAAGTTTTTTGCCCTGGCTCTTCGGCTGTGGGAGCAGAGGCCAACCGTTTGTGCTCTACTCCCTGGGATGCTGGGCAGCCCAGCACGGGTGCCAAAGAGGTTCCATTGTAATGGACTTTGAGTTGGGAAATGGAGGAGCGACAGCAATGCGGATGGCACCGTTGCAAAGCTGACTTTCTGCAGAAGAGGCACAGCTCAAGTTTTTTGCCCTGGCTCTTCGGCTGTGAGAGCAGAGGCCAACCGTTCGTGCTCTACTCCCTGGGATGCTGGGCAGCCCAGCACGGGTGCCAAAGAGGTTCCATTGTAATGGAGTTTGAGTTGGGAAATGGAGGAGCGACAGCAATGCGGATGACAAAGTTGCAAAGCTGACTTTCTGCAGAAGAGGCACAGCTCAAGTTTTTTGCCCTGGCTCTTCGGCTGTGGGAGCAGAGGCCAACCGTTCGTGCTCTACTCCCTGGGATGCTGGGCAGCCCAGCACGGCTGCCAAAGAGGTTCCATTGTAATGGACTTTGAGTTGGGAAATGGAGGAGCGACAGCAATGCGGATGGCACCGTTGCAAAGCTGACTTTCTGCAGAAGAGGCACAGCTCAAGTTGTTTGCCCTGGCTCTTCGGCTGTGGGAGCAGAGGCCAACCGTTCGTGCTCTACTCCCTGGGATGCTGGGTAGCCGAGCACGGCTGCCAAAGAGGTTCCATTGTAATGGACTTTGAGTTGGGAAATCGAGGAGCGACAGCAATGCGGATGGCACCGTTGCAAAGCTGACTTTCTGCAGAAGAGGCACAGCTCAAGTTGTTTGCCCTGGCTCTTCGGCTGTGGGAGCAGAGGCCAACCGTTCGTGCTCTAATCCCTGGGATGCTGGGCAGCCCAGCACGGGTGCCAAAGAGGTTCCATTGTAATGGACTTTGAGTTGGGAAATCGAGGAGCGACAGCAATGCGGATGGCACTGTTGCAAAGCTGACTTTCTGCAGAAGAGGCACAGCTCAAGTTTTTTGCCCTGGCTCTTCGGCTGTGGGAGCAGAGGCCAACCGTTCGTGCTCTACTCCCTGGGATGCTGGGCAGCCCAATACGGCTGCCAAAGAGGTTCCATTGTAATGGACTTTGAGTTGGGAAATGGAGGAGCGACAGCAATGCGGATGGCACCGTTGCAAAGCTGACTTTCTGCAGAAGAGGCACAGCTCAAGTTTTTTGCCCTGGCTCTTCGGCTGTGGGAGCAGAGGCCAACCGTTCGTGCTCTACTCCCTGGGATGCTGGGCAGCCCAGCACGGCTGCCAAAGAGGTTCCATTGTAATGGACTTTGAGTTGGGAAATGGAGGAGCGACAGCAATGCGGATGGCACCGTTGCAAAGCTGACTTTCTGCAGAAGAGGCACAGCTCAAGTTTTTTGCCCTGGCTCTTCGGCTGTGGGAGCAGAGGCCAACCGTTCGTGCTCTACTCCCTGGGATGCTGGGCAGCCCAGCACGGCTGCCAAAGAGGTTCCATTGTAATGGACTTTGAGTTGGGAAATGGAGGAGCGACAGCAATGCGGATGGCACCGTTGCAAAGCTGACTTTCTGCAGAAGAGGCACAGCTCAAGTTTTTTGCCCTGGCTCTTCGGCTGTGGGAGCAGAGGCCAACCGTTCGTGCTCTACTCCCTGGGATACTGGGCAGCCCAGCACGGGTGCCAAAGAGGTTCCATTGTAATGGACTTTGAGTTGGGAAATCGAGGAGCGACAGCAATGCGGATGGCACCGTTGCAAAGCTGACTTTCTGCAGAAGAGGCACAGCTCAAGTTTTTTGCCCTGGCTCTTCGGCTCTGGGAGCAGAGGACAACCGTTTGTGCTCTACTCCCTGGGATGCTGGGCAGCCCAGCACGGGTGCCAAAGAGGTTCCATTGTAATGGACTTTGAGTTGGGAAATGGAGGAGCGACAGCAATGCGGATGGCACCGTTGCAAAGCTGACTTTCTGCAGAAGAGGCACAGCTCAAGTTTTTTGCCCTGGCTCTTCGGCTGTGGGAGCAGAGGCCAACCGTTCGTGCTCTACTCCCTGGGATGCTGGGCAGCCCAGCACGGCTGCCAAAGAGGTTCCATTGTAATGGACTTTGAGTTGGGAAATCGAGGAGCGACAGCAATGCGGATGGCACCGTTGCAAAGCTGACTTTCTGCAGAAGAGGCACAGCTCAAGTTGTTTGCCCTGGCTCTTCGGCTGTGGGAGCAGAGGCCAACCGTTCGTGCTCTACTCCCTGGGATGCTGGGCAGCCCAGCACGGCTGCCAAAGAGGTTCCATTGTAATGGACTTTGTGTTGGGAAATCGAGGAGCGACAGCAATGCGGATGGCACCGTTGCAAAGCTGACTTTCTGCAGAAGAGGCACAGCTCAAGTTGTTTGCCCTGGCTCTTCGGCTGTGGGAGCAGAGGCCAACCGTTCGTGCTCTACTCCCTGGGATGCTGGGCAGCCCAATACGGCTGCCAAAGAGGTTCCATTGTAATGGACTTTGAGTTGGGAAATGGAGGAGCGACAGCAATGCGGATGGCACCGTTGCAAAGCTGACTTTCTGCAGAAGAGGCACAGCTCAAGTTGTTTGCCCTGGCTCTTCGGCTCTGGGAGCAGAGGCCAACCGTTCGTGCTCTACTCCCTGGGATGCTGGGCAGCCCAGCACGGGTGCCAAAGAGGTTCCATTGTAATGGACTTTGAGTTGGGAAATGGAGGAGCGACAGCAATGCGGATGGCACCGTTGCAAAGCTGACTTTCTGCAGAAGAGGCACAGCTCAAGTTTTTTGCCCTGGCTCTTCGGCTGTGGGAGCAGAGGCCAACCGTTCGTGCTCTACTGCCTGGGATGCTGGGCAGCCCAGCACGGGTGCCAAAGAGGTTCCATTGTAATGGACTTTGAGTTGGGAAATGGAGGAGCGACAGCAATGCGGATGGCACCGTTGCAAAGCTGACTTTCTGCAGAAGAGGCACAGCTCAAGTTTTTTGCCCTGGCTCTTCGGCTGTGGGAGCAGAGGCCAACCGTTCGTGCTCTACTCCCTGGGATGCTGGGCAGCCCAGCACGGCTGCCAAAGAGGTTCCATTGTAATGGACTTTGAGTTGGGAAATCGAGGAGCGACAGCAATGCAGATGGCACCGTTGCAAAGCTGACTTTCTGCAGAAGAGGCACAGCTCAAGTTTTTTGCCCTGGCTCTTCGGCTGTGGGAGCAGAGGCCAACCGTTTGTGCTCTACTCCCTGGGATGCTGGGCAGCCCAGCACGGGTGCCAAAGAGGTTCCATTGTAATGGACTTTGAGTTGGGAAATGGAGGAGCGACAGCAATGCGGATGGCACCGTTGCAAAGCTGACTTTCTGCAGAAGAGGCACAGCTCAAGTTTTTTGCCCTGGCTCTTCGGCTGTGAGAGCAGAGGCCAACCGTTCGTGCTCTACTGCCTGGGATGCTGGGCAGCCCAGCACGGGTGCCAAAGAGGTTCCATTGTAATGGACTTTGAGTTGGGAAATCGAGGAGCGACAGCAATGCGGATGGCAAAGTTGCAAAGCTGACTTTCTGCAGAAGAGGCACAGCTCAAGTTTTTTGCCCTGGCTCTTCGGCTCTGGGAGCAGAGGCCAACCGTTCGTGCTCTACTCCCTGGGATGCTGGGCAGCCCAGCACGGCTGCCAAAGAGGTTCCATTGTAATGGACTTTGAGTTGGGAAATCGAGGAGCGACAGCAATGCGGATGGCACCGTTGCAAAGCTGACTTTCTGCAGAAGAGGCACAGCTCAAGTTTTTTGCCCTGGCTCTTCGGCTGTGGGAGCAGAGGCCAACCGTTCGTGCTCTACTCCCTGGGATGCTGGGCAGCCCAGCACGGCTGCCAAAGAGGTTCCATTGTAATGGACTTTGAGTTGGGAAATGGAGGAGCGACAGCAATGCGGATGGCACCGTTGCAAAGCTGACTTTCTGCAGAAGAGGCACAGCTCAAGTTTTTTGCCCTGGCTCTTCGGCTGTGGGAGCAGAGGCCAACCGTTTGTGCTCTACTCCCTGGGATGCTGGGCAGCCCAGCACGGCTGCCAAAGAGGTTCCATTGTAATGGACTTTGAGTTGGGAAATGGAGGAGCGACAGCAATGCGGATGGCACCGTTGCAAAGCTGACTTTCTGCAGAAGAGGCACAGCTCAAGTTTTTTGCCCTGGCTCTTCAGCTGTGGGAGCAGAGGACAACCGTTCGTGCTCTACTGCCTGGGATGCTGGGCAGCCCAGCACGGCTGCCAAAGAGGTTCCATTGTAATGGACTTTGAGTTGGGAAATGGAGGAGCGACAGCAATGCGGATGGCACCGTTGCAAAGCTGACTTTCTGCAGAAGAGGCACAGCTCAAGTTGTTTGCCCTGGCTCTTCGGCTGTGGGAGCAGAGGCCAACCGTTCGTGCTCTACTCCCTGGGATGCTGGGCAGCCCAGCACGGCTGCCAAAGAGGTTCCATTTTAATGGACTTTGAGTTGGGAAATGGAGGAGCGACAGCAATGCGGATGGCACCGTTGCAAAGCTGACTTTCTGCAGAAGAGGCACAGCTCAAGTTTTTTGCCCTGGCTCTTCGGCTGTGGGAGCAGAGGCCAACCGTTCGTGCTCTACTGCCTGGGATGCTGGGCAGCCCAGCACGGGTGCCAAAGAGGTTCCATTGTAATGGACTTTGAGTTGGGAAATGGAGGAGCGACAGCAATGCGGATGGCACCGTTGCAAAGCTGACTTTCTGCAGAAGAGGCACAGCTCAAGTTTTTTGCCCTGGCTCTTCCGCTGTGGGAGCAGAGGCCAACCGTTCGTGCTCTACTCCCTGGAATGCTGGGCAGCCCAGCACGGGTGCCAAAGAGGTTCCATTGTAATGGACTTTGAGTTGGGAAATGGAGGAGCGACAGCAATGCGGATGGCACCGTTGCAAAGCTGACTTTCTGCAGAAGAGGCACAGCTCAAGTTTTTTGCCCTGGCTCTTCGGCTGTGGGAGCAGAGGCCAACCGTTCGTGCTCTACTCCCTGGGATGCTGGGCAGCCCAGCACGGCTACCAAAGAGGTTCCATTGTAATGGACTTTGAGTTGGGAAATCGAGGAGCGACAGCAATGCGGATGGCACCGTTGCAAAGCTGACTTTCTGCAGAAGAGGCACAGCTCAAGTTTTTTGCCCTGGCTCTTCGGCTGTGGGAGCAGAGGCCAACCGTTCGTGCTCTACTCCCTGGGATGCTGGGCAGCCCAGCACGCCTGCCAAAGAGGTTCCATTGTAATGGACTTTGAGTTGGGAAATGGAGGAGCGACAGCAATGCGGATGGCACCGTTGCAAAGCTGACTTTCTGCAGAAGAGGCACAGCTCAAGTTGTTTGCCCTGGCTCTTCGGCTCTGGGAGCAGAGGCCAACCGTTCGTGCTCTACTCCCTGGGATGCTGGGCAGCCCAGCACGGGTGCCAAAGAGGTTCCATTGTAATGGACTTTGAGTTGGGAAATGGAGGAGCGACAGCAATGCGGATGGCACCGTTGCAAAGCTGACTTTCTGCAGAAGAGGCACAGCTCAAGTTTTTTGCCCTGGCTCTTCGGCTGTGGGAGCAGAGGACAACCGTTCGTGCTCTACTGCCTGGGATGCTGGGCAGCCCAGCACGGGTGCCAAAGAGGTTCCATTGTAATGGACTTTGAGTTGGGAAATGGAGGAGCGACAGCAATGCGGATGGCACCGTTGCAAAGCTGACTTTCTGCAGAAGAGGCACAGCTCAAGTTGTTTGCCCTGGCTCTTCGGCTGTGGGAGCAGAGGCCAACCGTTCGTGCTCTACTCCCTGGGATGCTGGGCAGCCCAGCACGGCTGCCAAAGAGGTTCCATTTTAATGGACTTTGAGTTGGGAAATGGAGGAGCGACAGCAATGCTGATGGCACCGTTGCAAAGCTGACTTTCTGCAGAAGAGGCACAGCTCAAGTTTTTTGCCCTGGCTCTTCGGCTGTGGGAGCAGAGGCCAACCGTTCGTGCTCTACTCCCTGGGATGCTGGGCAGCCCAGCACGGCTGCCAAAGAGGTTCCATTGTAATGGACTTTGAGTTGGGAAATCGAGGAGCGACAGCAACGCGGATGGCACCGTTGCAAAGCTGACTTTCTGCAGAAGAGGCACAGCTCAAGTTTTTTGCCCTGGCTCTTCGGCTGTGGGAGCAGAGGCCAACCGTTTGTGCTCTACTCCCTGGGATGCTGGGCAGCCCAGCACGGGTGCCAAAGAGGTTCCATTGTAATGGACTTTGAGTTGGGAAATGGAGGAGCGACAGCAATGCGGATGGCACCGTTGCAAAGCTGACTTTCTGCAGAAGAGGCACAGCTCAAGTTTTTTGCCCTGGCTCTTCGGCTGTGGGAGCAGAGGCCAACCGTTCGTGCTCTACTCCCTGGGATGCTGGGCAGCCCAGCACGGCTACCAAAGAGGTTCCATTGTAATGGACTTTGAGTTGGGAAATCGAGGAGCGACAGCAATGCGGATGGCACCGTTGCAAAGCTGACTTTCTGCAGAAGAGGCACAGCTCAAGTTTTTTGCCCTGGCTCTTCGGCTGTGGGAGCAGAGGCCAACCGTTCGTGCTCTACTCCCTGGGATGCTGGGCAGCCCAGCACGGGTGCCAAAGAGGTTCCATTGTAATGGACTTTGAGTTGGGAAATCGAGGAGCGACAGCAATGCGGATGGCACCGTTGCAAAGCTGACTTTCTGCAGAAGAGGCACAGCTCAAGTTTTTTGCCCTGGCTCTTCGGCTCTGGGAGCAGAGGCCAACCGTTTGTGCTCTACTCCCTGGGATGCTGGGCAGCCCAGCACGGCTGCCAAAGAGGTTCCATTGTAATGGACTTTGAGTTGGGAAATGGAGGAGCGACAGCAATGCGGATGGCACCGTTGCAAAGCTGACTTTCTGCAGAAGAGGCACAGCTCAAGTTTTTTGCCCTGGCTCTTCGGCTGTGGGAGCAGAGGCCAACCGTTCGTGCTCTACTCCCTGGGATGCTGGGCAGCCCAGCACGGCTGCCAAAGAGGTTCCATTGTAATGGACTTTGAGTTGGGAAATCGAGGAGCGACAGCAATGCGGATGGCACCGTTGCAAAGCTGACTTTCTGCAGAAGAGGCACAGCTCAAGTTGTTTGCCCTGGCTCTTCGGCTGTGGGAGCAGAGGCCAACCGTTCGTGCTCTACTCCCTGGGATGCTGGGCAGCCCAGCACGGCTGCCAAAGAGGTTCCATTGTAATGGACTTTGTGTTGGGAAATCGAGGAGCGACAGCAATGCGGATGGCACCGTTGCAAAGCTGACTTTCTGCAGAAGAGGCACAGCTCAAGTTGTTTGCCCTGGCTCTTCGGCTGTGGGAGCAGAGGCCAACCGTTCGTGCTCTACTCCCTGGGATGCTGGGCAGCCGAGCACGGGTGCCAAAGAGGTTCCATTGTAATGGACTTTGAGTTGGGAAATCGAGGAGCGACAGCAATGCGGATGGCACCGTTGCAAAGCTGACTTTCTGCAGAAGAGGCACAGCTCAAGTTTTTTGCCCTGGCTCTTCGGCTGTGGGAGCAGAGGCCAACCGTTCGTGCTCTACTCCCTGGGATGCTGGGCAGCCCAGCACGGCTGCCAAAGAGGTTCCATTGTAATGGACTTTGAGTTGGGAAATCGAGGAGCGACAGCAATGCGGATGGCACTGTTGCAAAGCTGACTTTCTGCAGAAGAGGCACAGCTCAAGTTTTTTGCCCTGGCTCTTCGGCTGTGGGAGCAGAGGCCAACCGTTCGTGCTCTACTCCCTGGGATGCTGGGCAGCCCAATACGGCTGCCAAAGAGGTTCCATTGTAATGGACTTTGAGTTGGGAAATGGAGGAGCGACAGCAATGCGGATGGCACCGTTGCAAAGCTGACTTTCTGCAGAAGAGGCACAGCTGAAGTTTTTTGCCCTGGCTCTTCGGCTGTGGGAGCAGAGGCCAACCGTTCGTGCTCTACTCCCTGGGATGCTGGGCAGCCCAGCACGGGTGCCAAAGATGTTCCATTGTAATGGACTTTGAGTTGGGAAATGGAGGAGCGACAGCAATGCGGATGGCACCGTTGCAAAGCTGACTTTCTGCAGAAGAGGCACAGCTCAAGTTTTTTGCCCTGGCTCTTCGGCTGTGGGAGCAGAGGCCAACCGTTCGTGCTCTACTGCCTGGGATGCTGGGCAGCCCAGCACGGGTGCCAAAGAGGTTCCATTGTAATGGACTTTGAGTTGGGAAATGGAGGAGCGACAGCAATGCGGATGGCACCGTTGCAAAGCTGACTTTCTGCAGAAGAGGCACAGCTCAAGTTTTTTGCCCTGGCTCTTCGGCTGTGGGAGCAGAGGACAACCGTTCGTGCTCTACTCCCTGGGATGCTGGGCAGCCCAGCACGGGTGCCAAAGAGGTTCCATTGTAATGGACTTTGAGTTGGGAAATGGAGGAGCGACAGCAATGCGGATGGCACCGTTGCAAAGCTGACTTTCTGCAGAAGAGGCACAGCTCAAGTTTTTTGCCCTGGCTCTTCGGCTGTGGGAGCAGAGGCCAACCGTTCGTGCTCTACTCCCTGGGATGCTGGGCAGCCCAGCACGGGTGCCAAAGAGGTTCCATTGTAATGGACTTTGAGTTGGGAAATCGAGGAGCGACAGCAATGCAGATGGCACCGTTGCAAAGCTGACTTTCTGCAGAAGAGGCACAGCTCAAGTTTTTTGCCCTGGCTCTTCGGCTGTGGGAGCAGAGGCCAACCGTTTGTGCTCTACTCCCTGGGATGCTGGGCAGCCCAGCACGGGTGCCAAAGAGGTTCCATTGTAATGGACTTTGAGTTGGGAAATGGAGGAGCGACAGCAATGCGGATGGCACCGTTGCAAAGCTGACTTTCTGCAGAAGAGGCACAGCTCAAGTTTTTTGCCCTGGCTCTTCGGCTGTGAGAGCAGAGGCCAACCGTTCGTGCTCTACTCCCTGGGATGCTGGGCAGCCCAGCACGGGTGCCAAAGAGGTTCCATTGTAATGGAGTTTGAGTTGGGAAATCGAGGAGCGACAGCAATGCGGATGGCAAAGTTGCAAAGCTGACTTTCTGCAGAAGAGGCACAGCTCAAGTTTTTTGCCCTGGCTCTTCGGCTCTGGGAGCAGAGGCCAACCGTTCGTGCTCTACTCCCTGGGATGCTGGGCAGCCCAGCACGGCTGCCAAAGAGGTTCCATTGTAATGGACTTTGAGTTGGGAAATGGAGGAGCGACAGCAATGCGGATGGCACCGTTGCAAAGCTGACTTTCTGCAGAAGAGGCACAGCTCAAGTTTTTTGCCCTGGCTCTTCGGCTGTGGGAGCAGAGGCCAACCGTTCGTGCTCTACTCCCTGGGATGCTGGGCAGCCCAGCACGGCTGCCAAAGAGGTTCCATTGTAATGGACTTTGAGTTGGGAAATGGAGGAGCGACAGCAATGCAGATGGCACCGTTGCAAAGCTGACTTTCTGCAGAAGAGGCACAGCTCAAGTTTTTTGCCCTGGCTCTTCGGCTGTGGGAGCAGAGGCCAACCGTTCGTGCTCTACTGCCTGGGATGCTGGGCAGCCCAGCACGGGTGCCAAAGAGGTTCCATTGTAATGGACTTTGAGTTGGGAAATGGAGGAGCGACAGCAATGCGGATGGCACCGTTGCAAAGCTGACTTTCTGCAGAAGAGGCACAGCTCAAGTTTTTTGCCCTGGCTCTTCAGCTGTGGGAGCAGAGGACAACCGTTCGTGCTCTACTGCCTGGGATGCTGGGCAGCCCAGCACGGCTGCCAAAGAGGTTCCATTGTAATGGACTTTGAGTTGGGAAATCGAGGAGCGACAGCAATGCGGATGGCACCGTTGCAAAGCTGACTTTCTGCAGAAGAGGCACAGCTCAAGTTTTTTGCCCTGGCTCTTCGGCTGTGGGAGCAGAGGACAACCGTTCGTGCTCTACTCCCTGGGATGCTGGGCAGCCCAGCACGGCTGCCAAAGAGGTTCCATTGTAATGGACTTTGAGTTGGGAAATGGAGGAGCGACAGCAATGCGGATGGCACCGTTGCAAAGCTGACTTTCTGCAGAAGAGGCACAGCTCAAGTTTTTTGCCCTGGCTCTTCGGCTGTGGGAGCAGAGGACAACCGTTCGTGCTCTACTCCCTGGGATGCTGGGCAGCCCAGCACGGGTGCCAAAGAGGTTCCATTGTAATGGACTTTGAGTTGGGAAATGGAGGAGCGACAGCAATGCGGATGGCACCGTTGCAAAGCTGACTTTCTGCAGAAGAGGCACAGCTCAAGTTTTTTGCCCTGGCTCTTCGGCTGTGGGAGCAGAGGCCAACCGTTCGTGCTCTACTGCCTGGGATGCTGGGCAGCCCAGCACGGGTGCCAAAGAGGTTCCATTGTAATGGACTTTGAGTTGGGAAATGGAGGAGCGACAGCAATGCGGATGGCACCGTTGCAAAGCTGACTTTCTGCAGAAGAGGCACAGCTCAAGTTGTTTGCCCTGGCTCTTCGGCTGTGGGAGCAGAGGCCAACCGTTCGTGCTCTACTCCCTGGGATGCTGGGCAGCCCAGCACGGCTGCCAAAGAGGTTCCATTTTAATGGACTTTGAGTTGGGAAATGGAGGAGCGACAGCAATGCGGATGGCACCGTTGCAAAGCTGACTTTCTGCAGAAGAGGCACAGCTCAAGTTTTTTGCCCTGGCTCTTCGGCTGTGGGAGCAGAGGCCAACCGTTCGTGCTCTACTGCCTGGGATGCTGGGCAGCCCAGCACGGCTGCCAAAGAGGTTCCATTGTAATGGACTTTGAGTTGGGAAATCGAGGAGCGACAGCAATGCGGATGGCACCGTTGCAAAGCTGACTTTCTGCAGAAGAGGCACAGCTCAAGTTTTTTGCCCTGGCTCTTCGGCTGTGGGAGCAGAGGCCAACCGTTCGTGCTCTACTCCCTGGAATGCTGGGCAGCCCAGCACGGGTGCCAAAGAGGTTCCATTGTAATGGACTTTGAGTTGGGAAATGGAGGAGCGACAGCAATGCGGATGGCACCGTTGCAAAGCTGACTTTCTGCAGAAGAGGCACAGCTCAAGTTTTTTGCCCTGGCTCTTCGGCTGTGGGAGCAGAGGCCAACCGTTCGTGCTCTACTCCCTGGGATGCTGGGCAGCCCAGCACGGGTGCCAAAGAGGTTCCATTGTAATGGACTTTGAGTTGGGAAATCGAGGAGCGACAGCAATGCGGATGGCACCGTTGCAAAGCTGACTTTCTGCAGAAGAGGCACAGCTCAAGTTTTTTGCCCTGGCTCTTCGGCTGTGGGAGCAGAGGCCAACCGTTCGTGCTCTACTCCCTGGGATGCTGGGCAGCCCAGCACGGGTGCCAAAGAGGTTCCATTGTAATGGACTTTGAGTTGGGAAATGGAGGAGCGACAGCAATGCGGATGGCACCGTTGCAAAGCTGACTTTCTGCAGAAGAGGCACAGCTCAAGTTGTTTGCCCTGGCTCTTCGGCTGTGGGAGCAGAGGCCAACCGTTCGTGCTCTACTCCCTGGGATGCTGGGCAGCCCAGCACGGCTGCCAAAGAGGTTCCATTGTAATGGACTTTGAGTTGGGAAATGGAGGAGCGACAGCAATGCGGATGGCACCGTTGCAAAGCTGACTTTCTGCAGAAGAGGCACAGCTCAAGTTTTTTGCCCTGGCTCTTCGGCTGTGGGAGCAGAGGCCAACCGTTCGTGCTCTACTGCCTGGGATGCTGGGCAGCCCAGCACGGCTGCCAAAGAGGTTCCATTGTAATGGACTTTGAGTTGGGAAATCGAGGAGCGACAGCAACGCGGATGGCACCGTTGCAAAGCTGACTTTCTGCAGAAGAGGCACAGCTCAAGTTTTTTGCCCTGGCTCTTCGGCTGTGGGAGCAGAGGCCAACCGTTCGTGCTCTACTCCCTGGAATGCTGGGCAGCCCAGCACGGGTGCCAAAGAGGTTCCATTGTAATGGACTTTGAGTTGGGAAATGGAGGAGCGACAGCAATGCGGATGGCACCGTTGCAAAGCTGACTTTCTGCAGAAGAGGCACAGCTCAAGTTTTTTGCCCTGGCTCTTCGGCTGTGGGAGCAGAGGCCAACCGTTCGTGCTCTACTCCCTGGGATGCTGGGCAGCCCAGCACGGCTACCAAAGAGGTTCCATTGTAATGGACTTTGAGTTGGGAAATCGAGGAGCGACAGCAATGCGGATGGCACCGTTGCAAAGCTGACTTTCTGCAGAAGAGGCACAGCTCAAGTTTTTTGCCCTGGCTCTTCGGCTGTGGGAGCAGAGGCCAACCGTTCGTGCTCTACTCCCTGGGATGCTGGGCAGCCCAGCACGGGTGCCAAAGAGGTTCCATTGTAATGGACTTTGAGTTGGGAAATGGAGGAGCGACAGCAATGCGGATGGCACCGTTGCAAAGCTGACTTTCTGCAGAAGAGGCACAGCTCAAGTTGTTTGCCCTGGCTCTTCGGCTCTGGGAGCAGAGGCCAACCGTTCGTGCTCTACTCCCTGGGATGCTGGGCAGCCCAGCACGGCTGCCAAAGAGGTTCCATTGTAATGGACTTTGAGTTGGGAAATGGAGGAGCGACAGCAATGCGGATGGCACCGTTGCAAAGCTGACTTTCTGCAGAAGAGGCACAGCTCAAGTTTTTTGCCCTGGCTCTTCGGCTGTGGGAGCAGAGGCCAACCGTTCGTGCTCTACTCCCTGGAATGCTGGGCAGCCCAGCACGGGTGCCAAAGAGGTTCCATTGTAATGGACTTTGAGTTGGGAAATGGAGGAGCGACAGCAATGCGGATGGCACCGTTGCAAAGCTGACTTTCTGCAGAAGAGGCACAGCTCAAGTTTTTTGCCCTGGCTCTTCGGCTGTGGGAGCAGAGGCCAACCGTTTGTGCTCTACTCCCTGGGATGCTGGGCAGCCCAGCACGGCTGCCAAAGAGGTTCCATTGTAATGGACTTTGAGTTGGGAAATGGAGGAGCGACAGCAATGCGGATGGCACCGTTGCAAAGCTGACTTTCTGCAGAAGAGGCACAGCTCAAGTTTTTTGCCCTGGCTCTTCGGCTGTGGGAGCAGAGGCCAACCGTTCGTGCTCTACTCCCTGGGATGCTGGGCAGCCCAGCACGGGTGCCAAAGAGGTTCCATTGTAATGGACTTTGAGTTGGGAAATCGAGGAGCGACAGCAATGCGGATGGCACCGTTGCAAAGCTGACTTTCTGCAGAAGAGGCACAGCTCAAGTTGTTTGCCCTGGCTCTTCGGCTGTGGGAGCAGAGGCCAACCGTTCGTGCTCTACTCCCTGGGATGCTGGGCAGCCCAGCACGGCTGCCAAAGAGGTTCCATTGTAATGGACTTTGTGTTGGGAAATCGAGGAGCGACAGCAATGCGGATGGCACCGTTGCAAAGCTGACTTTCTGCAGAAGAGGCACAGCTCAAGTTGTTTGCCCTGGCTCTTCGGCTGTGGGAGCAGAGGCCAACCGTTCGTGCTCTACTCCCTGGGATGCTGGGCAGCCGAGCACGGGTGCCAAAGAGGTTCCATTGTAATGGACTTTGAGTTGGGAAATGGAGGAGCGACAGCAATGCGGATGGCACCGTTGCAAAGCTGACTTTCTGCAGAAGAGGCACAGCTCAAGTTTTTTGCCCTGGCTCTTCGGCTGTGGGAGCAGAGGCCAACCGTTCGTGCTCTAATCCCTGGGATGCTGGGCAGCCCAGCACGGCTGCCAAAGAGGTTCCATTGTAATGGACTTTGAGTTGGGAAATGGAGGAGCGACAGCAATGTGGATGGCACCGTTGCAAAGCTGACTTTCTGCAGAAGAGGCACAGCTCAAGTTTTTTGCCCTGGCTCTTCAGTTCTGGGAGCAGAGGCCAACCGTTCATGCTCTACTGCCTGGGATGCTGGGCAGCCCAGCACGGGTGCCAAAGAGGTTCCATTGTAATGGACTTTGAGTTGGGAAATCGAGGAGCGACAGCAATGCGGATGGCACCGTTGCAAAGCTGACTTTCTGCAGAAGAGGCACAGCTCAAGTTTTTTGCCCTGGCTCTTCGGCTGTGGGAGCAGAGGCCAACCGTTCGTGCTCTACTCCCTGGGATGCTGGGCAGCCCAGCACGGCTGCCAAAGAGGTTCCATTGTAATGGACTTTGTGTTGGGAAATGGAGGAGCGACAGCAATGCGGATGGCACCGTTGCAAAGCTGACTTTCTGCAGAAGAGGCACAGCTCAAGTTTTTTGCCCTGGCTCTTCGGCTGTGGGAGCAGAGGCCAACCGTTCGTGCTCTACTCTCTGGGATGCTGGGCAGCCCAGCACGGGTGCCAAAGAGGTTCCATTGTAATGGACTTTGAGTTGGGAAATGGAGGAGCGACAGCAATGCGGATGGCACCGTTGCAAAGCTGACTTTCTGCAGAAGAGGCACAGCTCAAGTTTTTTGCCCTGGCTCTTCGGCTCTGGGAGCAGAGGCCAACCGTTCGTGCTCTACTCCCTGGAATGCTGGGCAGCCCAGCACGGCTGCCAAAGAGGTTCCATTTTAATGGACTTTGAGTTGGGAAATGGAGGAGCGACAGCAATGCGGATGGCACCGTTGCAAAGCTGACTTTCTGCAGAAGAGGCACAGCTCAAGTTTTTTGCCCTGGCTCTTCGGCTGTGGGAGCAGAGGCCAACCGTTCGTGCTCTACTCCCTGGGATGCTGGGCAGCCCAGCACGGGTGCCAAAGAGGTTCCATTGTAATGGACTTTGAGTTGGGAAATGGAGGAGCGACAGCAATGCGGATGGCACCGTTGCAAAGCTGACTTTCTGCAGAAGAGGCACAGCTCAAGTTTTTTGCCCTGGCTCTTCGGCTGTGGGAGCAGAGGCCAACCGTTCGTGCTCTACTCCCTGGAATGCTGGGCAGCCCAGCACGGCTGCCAAAGAGGTTCCATTTTAATGGACTTTGAGTTGGGAAATGGAGGAGCGACAGCAATGCGGATGGCACCGTTGCAAAGCTGACTTTCTGCAGAAGAGGCACAGCTCAAGTTTTTTGCCCTGGCTCTTCGGCTGTGGGAGCAGAGGCCAACCGTTCGTGCTCTACTCCCTGGGATGCTGGGCAGCCCAGCACGGGTGCCAAAGAGGTTCCATTGTAATGGACTTTGAGTTGGGAAATCGAGGAGCGACAGCAATGCGGATGGCACCGTTGCAAAGCTGACTTTCTGCAGAAGAGGCACAGCTCAAGTTTTTTGCCCGGGCTCTTCGGCTCTGGGAGCAGAGGCCAACCGTTAGTGCTCTACTCCCTGGGATGCTGGGCAGCCCAGCACGGGTGCCAAAGAGGTTCCATTGTAATGCACTTTGAGTTGGGAAATGGAGGAGCGACAGCAATGCGGATGGCACCGTTGCAAAGCTGACTTTCTGCAGAAGAGGCACAGCTCAAGTTTTTTGCCCGGGCTCTTCGGCTGTGGGAGCAGAGGCCAACCGTTCGTGCTCTACTGCCTGGGATGCTGGGCAGCCCAGCACGGGTGCCAAAGAGGTTCCATTGTAATGGACTTTGAGTTGGGAAATCGAGGAGCGACAGCAATGCGGATGGCACCGTTGCAAAGCTGACTTTCTGCAGAAGAGGCACAGCTCAAGTTGTTTGCCCTGGCTCTTCGGCTGTGGGAGCAGAGGCCAACCGTTCGTGCTCTACTCCCTGGGATGCTGGGCAGCCCAGCACGGCTGCCAAAGAGGTTCCATTGTAATGGACTTTGTGTTGGGAAATGGAGGAGCGACAGCAATGCGGATGGCACCGTTGCAAAGCTGACTTTCTGCAGAAGAGGCACAGCTCAAGTTTTTTGCCCTGGCTCTTCGGCTGTGGGAGCAGAGGCCAACCGTTCGTGCTCTACTCCCTGGGATGCTGGGCAGCCCAGCACGGCTGCCAAAGAGGTTCCATTGTAATGGACTTTGAGTTGGGAAATGGAGGAGCGACAGCAATGCGGATGGCACCGTTGCAAAGCTGACTTTCTGCAGAAGAGGCACAGCTCAAGTTTTTTGCCCTGGCTCTTCGGCTCTGGGAGCAGAGGCCAACCGTTCGTGCTCTACTCCCTGGAATGCTGGGCAGCCCAGCACGGCTGCCAAAGAGGTTCCATTGTAATGGACTTTGAGTTGGGAAATGGAGGAGCGACAGCAATGCGGATGGCACCGTTGCAAAGCTGACTTTCTGCAGAAGAGGCACAGCTCAAGTTTTTTGCCCTGGCTCTTCGGCTGTGGGAGCAGAGGCCAACCGTTCGTGCTCTACTCCCTGGGATGCTGGGCAGCCCAGCACGGCTGCCAAAGAGGTTCCATTGTAATGGACTTTGAGTTGGGAAATCGAGGAGCGACAGCAATGCGGATGGCACCGTTGCAAAGCTGACTTTCTGCAGAAGAGGCACAGCTCAAGTTTTTTGCCCGGGCTCTTCGGCTCTGGGAGCAGAGGCCAACCGTTAGTGCTCTACTCCCTGGGATGCTGGGCAGCCCAGCACGGGTGCCAAAGAGGTTCCATTGTAATGCACTTTGAGTTGGGAAATGGAGGAGCGACAGCAATGCGGATGGCACCGTTGCAAAACTGACTTTCTGCAGAAGAGGCACAGCTCAAGTTTTTTGCCCGGGCTCTTCGGCTGTGGGAGCAGAGGCCAACCGTTCGTGCTCTACTGCCTGGGATGCTGGGCAGCCCAGCACGGGAGCCAAAGAGGTTCCATTGTAATGGATTTTGAGTTGGGAAATGGAGGAGCGACAGCAATGCGGATGGCACCGTTGCAAAGCTGACTTTCTGCAGAAGAGGCACAGCTCATGTTTTTTGCCCTGGCTCTTCGGCTGTGGGAGCAGAGGCCAACCGTTCGTGCTCTACTCCCTGGGATGCTGGGCAGCCCAATACGGCTGCCAAAGAGGTTCCATTGTAATGGACTTTGAGTTGGGAAATCAATGAGCGACAGCAATGCGGATGGCACCGTTGCAAAGCTGACTTTCTGCAGAAGAGGCACAGCTCAAGTTTTTTGCCCGGGCTCTTCGGCTCTGGGAGCAGAGGCCAACCGTTCGTGCTCTACTCCCTGGGATGCTGGGCAGCCCAGCACGGGTGCCAAAGAGGTTCCATTGTAATGGACTTTGAGTTGGGAAATCGAGGAGCGACAGCAATGCGGATGGCACCGTTGCAAAGCTGACTTTCTGCAGAAGAGGCACAGCTCAAGTTTTTTGCCCTGGCTCTTCGGCTGTGGGAGCAGAGGCGAACCGTTCGTGCTCTACTCCCTGGGATGCTGGGCAGCCCAGCACGGCTGCCAAAGAGGTTCCATTGTAATGGACATTTAGTTGGGAAATGGAGGAGCGACAGCAATGCGGATGGCACCGTTGCAAAGCTGACTTTCTGCAGAAGAGGCGCAGCTCAAGTTTTTTGCCCTGGCTCTTCGGCTGTGGGAGCAGAGGCCAACCGTTCGTGCTCTACTGCCTGGGATGCTGGGCAGCCCAGCACGGCTGCCAAAGAGGTTCCATTGTAATGGACTTTGAGTTGGGAAATGGAGGAGCGACAGCAATGCGGATGGCACCGTTGCAAAGCTGACTTTCTGCAGAAGAGGCACAGCTCAAGTTTTTTGCCCTGGCTCTTCGGCTGTGGGAGCAGAGGACAACCGTTCGTGCTCTACTCCCTGGGATGCTGGGCAGCCCAGCACGGCTGCCAAAGAGGTTCCATTGTAATGGACTTTGAGTTGGGAAATCGAGGAGCGACAGCAATGCGGATGGCACCGTTGCAAAGCTGACTTTCTGCAGAAGAGGCACAGCTCAAGTTGTTTGCCCTGGCTCTTCGGCTGTGGGAGCAGAGGCCAACCGTTCGTGCTCTACTCCCTGGGATGCTGGGCAGCCCAGCACGGGTGCCAAAGAGGTTCCATTGTAATGGACTTTGAGTTGGGAAATGGAGGAGCGACAGCAATGCGGATGGCACCGTTGCAAAGCTGACTTTCTGCAGAAGAGGCACAGCTCAAGTTTTTTGCCCTGGCTCTTCGGCTGTGGGAGCAGAGGCCAACCGTTCGTGCTCTACTCCCTGGGATGCTGGGCAGCCCAGCACGGGTGCCAAAGAGGTTCCATTGTAATGGACTTTAAGTTGGGAAATCGAGGAGCGACAGCAATGCGGATGGCACCGTTGCAAAGCTGACTTTCTGCAGAAGAGGCACAGCTCAAGTTTTTTGCCCTGGCTCTTCGGCTGTGGGAGCAGAGGCCAACCGTTCGTGCTCTACTCCCTGGGATGCTGGGCAGCCCAGCACGGGTGCCAAAGAGGTTCCATTGTAATGGACTTTGAGTTGGGAAATCGAGGAGCGACAGCAATGCGGATGGCACCGTTGCAAAGCTAACTTTCTGCAGAAGAGGCACAGCTCAAGTTTTTTGCCCTGGCTCTTCGGCTCTGGGAGCAGAGGCGAACCGTTCGTGCTCTACTCCCTGGGATGCTGGGCAGCCCAGCACGGCTGCCAAAGAGGTTCCATTGTAATGGACTTTGAGTTGGGAAATGGAGGAGCGACAGCAATGCGGATGGCACCGTTGCAAAGCTGACTTTCTGCAGAAGAGGCACAGCTCAAGTTTTTTGCCCTGGCTCTTCGGCTGTGGGAGCAGAGGCCAACCGTTCGTGCTCTACTCCCTGGGATGCTGGGCAGCCCAGCACGGGTGCCAAAGAAGTTCCATTGTAATGGACTTTGAGTTGGGAAATGGAGGAGCGACAGCAATGCGGATGGCACCGTTGCAAAGCTGACTTTCTGCAGAAGAGGCACAGCTCAAGTTTTTTGCCCTGGCTCTTCGGCTGTGGGAGCAGAGGCCAACCGTTCGTGCTCTACTCCCTGGAATGCTGGGCAGCCCAGCACGGCTGCCAAAGAGGTTCCATTGTAATGGACTTTGAGTTGGGAAATGGAGGAGCGACAGCAATGCGGATGGCACCGTTGCAAAGCTGACTTTCTGCAGAAGAGGCACAGCTCAAGTTTTTTGCCCTGGCTCTTCAGTTCTGGGAGCAGAGGCCAACCGTTCATGCTCTACTGCCTGGGATGCTGGGCAGCCCAGCACGGGTGCCAAAGAGGTTCCATTGTAATGGACTTTGAGTTGGGAAATCGAGGAGCGACAGCAATGCGGATGGCACCGTTGCAAAGCTGACTTTCTGCAGAAGAGGCACAGCTCAAGTTGTTTGCCCTGGCTCTTCGGCTGTGGGAGCAGAGGCCAACCGTTCGTGCTCTACTCCCTGGGATGCTGGGCAGCCCAGCACGGCTGCCAAAGAGGTTCCATTTTAATGGACTTTGTGTTAGGAAATGGAGGAGCGACAGCAATGCGGATGGCACCGTTGCAAAGCTGACTTTCTGCAGAAGAGGCACAGCTCAAGTTTTTTGCCCTGGCTCTTCGGCTGTGGGAGCAGAGGCCAACCGTTCGTGCTCTACTCTCTGGGATGCTGGGCAGCCGAGCACGGCTGCCAAAGAGGTTCCATTGTAATGGACTTTGAGTTGGGAAATCGAGGAGCGACAGCAATGCGGATGGCACCGTTGCAAAGCTGACTTTCTGCAGAAGAGGCACAGCTCAAGTTTTTTGCCCTGGCTCTTCGGCTGTGGGAGCAGAGGCCAACCGTTCGTGCTCTACTCCCTGGAATGCTGGGCAGCCCAGCACGGCTGCCAAAGAGGTTCCATTGTAATGGACTTTGAGTTGGGAAATGGAGGAGCGACAGCAATGCGGATGGCACCGTTGCAAAGCTGACTTTCTGCAGAAGAGGCACAGCTCAAGTTTTTTGCCCTGGCTCTTCGGCTGTGGGAGCAGAGGCCAACCGTTCGTGCTCTACTCCCTGGGATGCTGGGCAGCCCAGCACGGGTGCCAAAGAGGTTCCATTGTAATGGACTTTGAGTTGGGAAATCGAGGAGCGACAGCAATGCGGATGGCACCGTTGCAAAGCTGACTTTCTGCAGAAGAGGCACAGCTCAAGTTTTTTGCCCGGGCTCTTCGGCTGTGGGAGCAGAGGCCAACCGTTCGTGCTCTACTCCCTGGGATGCTGGGCAGCCCAGCACGGGAGCCAAAGAGGTTCCATTGTAATGGATTTTGAGTTGGGAAATGGAGGAGCGACAGCAATGCGGATGGCACCGTTGCAAAGCTGACTTTCTGCAGAAGAGGCACAGCTCATGTTTTTTGCCCGGGCTCTTCGGCTGTGGGAGCAGAGGCCAACCGTTCGTGCTCTACTCCCTGGGATGCTGGGCAGCCCAATACGGCTGCCAAAGAGGTTCCATTGTAATGGACTTTGAGTTGGGAAATCAATGAGCGACAGCAATGCGGATGGCACCGTTGCAAAGCTGACTTTCTGCAGAAGAGGCACAGCTCAAGTTTTTTGCCCTGGCTCTTCGGCTGTGGGAGCAGAGGCCAACCGTTCGTGCTCTACTCCCTGGGATGCTGGGCAGCCCAGCACGGCTGCCAAAGAGGTTCCATTGTAATGGACTTTGAGTTGGGAAATCGAGGAGCGACAGCAATGCGGATGGCACCGTTGCAAAGCTGACTTTCTGCAGAAGAGGCACAGCTCAAGTTTTTTGCCCTGGCTCTTCGGCTGTGGGAGCAGAGGCCAACCGTTCGTGCTCTACTCCCTGGGATGCTGGGCAGCCCAGCACGGGTGCCAAAGAGGTTCCATTGTAATGGACTTTGAGTTGGGAAATCGAGGAGCGACAGCAATGCGGATGGCACCGTTGCAAAGCTGACTTTCTGCAGAAGAGGCACAGCTCAAGTTTTTTGCCCTGGCTCTTCGGCTGTGGGAGCAGAGGCCAACCGTTCATGCTCTACTGCCTGGGATGCTGGGCAGCCCAGCACGGCTGCCAAAGAGGTTCCATTGTAATGGACTTTGAGTTGGGAAATGGAGGAGCGACAGCAATGCGGATGGCACCGTTGCAAAGCTGACTTTCTGCAGAAGAGGCACAGCTCGAGTATTTTGCCCTGGCTCTTCGGCTGTGGGAGCAGAGGCCAACCGTTCGTGCTCTACTCCCTGGGATGCTGGGCAGCCCAGCACGGCTGCCAAAGAGGTTCCATTGTAATGGACTTTGAGTTGGGAAATGGAGGAGCGACAGCAATGCGGATGGCACCGTTGCAAAGCTGACTTTCTGCAGAAGAGGCACAGCTCAAGTTTTTTGCCCTGGCTCTTCGGCTGTGGGAGCAGAGGCCAACCGTTCGTTCTCTACTCCCTGGGATGCTGGGCAGCGCAGCACGGGTGCCAAAGAGGTTCCATTTTAATGGACATTTAGTTGGGAAATGGAGGAGCGACAGCAATGCGGATGGCACCGTTGCAAAGCTGACTTTCTGCAGAAGAGGCACAGCTCAAGTTTTTTGCCCTGGCTCTTCGGCTGTGGGAGCAGAGGCCAACCGTTCGTGCTCTACTCCCTGGGATGCTGGGCAGCCCAGCACGGGTGCCAAAGAGGTTCCATTGTAATGGACTTTGAGTTGGGAAATGGAGGAGCGACAGCAATGCGGATGGCACCGTTGCAAAGCTGACTTTCTGCAGAAGAGGCACAGCTCAAGTTTTTTGCCCTGGCTCTTCGGCTGTGGGAGCAGAGGCCAACCGTTCGTGCTCTACTCCCTGGGATGCTGGGCAGCCCAGCACGGGTGCCAAAGAGGTTCCATTGTAATGGACTTTGAGTTGGGAAATCGAGGAGCGACAGCAATGCGGATGGCACCGTTGCAAAGCTGACTTTCTGCAGAAGAGGCACAGCTCAAGTTTTTTGCCCTGGCTCTTCGGCTGTGGGAGCAGAGGACAACCGTTCGTGCTCTACTCCCTGGGATGCTGGGCAGCCCAGCACGGCTGCCAAAGAGGTTCCATTGTAATGGACTTTGTGTTGGGAAATCGAGGAGCGACAGCAATGCGGATGGCACCGTTGCAAAGCTGACTTTCTGCAGAAGAGGCACAGCTCAAGTTGTTTGCCCTGGCTCTTCGGCTGTGGGAGCAGAGGCCAACCGTTCGTGCTCTACTCCCTGGGATGCTGGGCAGCCGAGCACGGCTGCCAAAGAGGTTCCATTGTAATGGACTTTGAGTTGGGAAATCGAGGAGCGACAGCAATGCGGATGGCACCGTTGCAAAGCTGACTTTCTGCAGAAGAGGCACAGCTCAAGTTTTTTGCCCTGGCTCTTCGGCTGTGGGAGCAGAGGCCAACCGTTCGTGCTCTACTCCCTGGGATGCTGGGCAGCCCAGCACGGCTGCCAAAGAAGTTCCATTGTAATGGATTTTGAGTTGGGAAATGGAGGAGCGACAGCAATGCGGATGGCACCGTTGCAAAGCTGACTTTCTGCAGAAGAGGCACAGCTCATGTTTTTTGACCTGGCTCTTCGGCTGTGGGAGCAGAGGCCAACCGTTCGTGCTCTACTCCCTGGGATGCTGGGCAGCCCAGCACGGCTGCCAAAGAGGTTCCATTGTAATGGACTTTGAGTTGGGAAATGGAGGAGCGACAGCAATGCGGATGGCACCGTTGCAAAGCTGACTTTCTGCAGAAGAGGCACAGCTCAAGTTGTTTGCCCGGGCTCTTTGGCTGTCGGAGCAGAGGCCAACCGTTCGTGCTCTACTCCCTGGGATGCTGGGCAGCCCAGCACGGGTGCCAAAGAGGTTCCATTGTAATGGACCTTGAGTTGGGAAATCGAGGAGTGACAGCAATGCGGATGGCACCGTTGCAAAGCTGACTTTCTGCAGAAGAGGCACAGCTCAATTTTTTTGCCCTGGCTCTTCGGCTCTGGGAGCAGAGGCCAACCGTTCGTGCTCTACTCCCTGGGATGCTGGGCAGCCCAGCACGGCTGCCAAAGAGGTTCCATTGTAATGGACTTTGAGTTGGGAAATGGAGGAGCGACAGCAATGCGGATGGCACCGTTGCAAAGCTGACTTTCTGCAGAAGAGGCACAGCTCAAGTTGTTTGCCCTGGCTCTTCGGCTGTGGGAGCAGAGGCCAACCGTTCGTGCTCTACTGCCTGGGATGCTGGGCAGCCCAGCACGGGTGCCAAAGAGGTTCCATTGTAATGGACTTTGAGTTGGGAAATGGAGGAGCGACAGCAATGCGGATGGCACCGTTGCAAAGCTGACTTTCTGCAGAAGAGGCACAGCTCAAGTTTTTTGCCCTGGCTCTTCGGCTCTGGGAGCAGAGGCCAACCGTTCGTGCTCTACTCCCTGGGATGCTGGGCAGCCCAGCACGGGTGCCAAAGAGGTTCCATTGTAATGGACTTTGAGTTGGGAAATGGAGGAGCGACAGCAATGCGGATGGCACCGTTGCAAAGCTGACTTTCTGCAGAAGAGGCACAGCTCAAGTTTTTTGCCCTGGCTCTTCGGCTGTGGGAGCAGAGGCCAACCGTTCGTGCTCTACTCCCTGGGATGCTGGTCAGCCGAGCACGGGTGCCAAAGAGGTTCCATTGTAATGGACTTTGAGGTGGGAAATCGAGGAGCGAGAGCAATGCGGATGGCACCGTTGCAAAGCTGACTTTCTGCAGAAGAGGCACAGCTCAAGTTTTTTGCCCTGGCTCTTCGGCTGTGGGAGCAGAGGCCAACCGTTCGTGCTCTACTCCCTGGGATGCTGGGCAGCCCAGCACGGGTGCCAAAGAGGTTCCATTGTAATGGACTTTGAGTTGGGAAATCGAGGAGCGACAGCAATGCGGATGGCACCGTTGCAAAGCTGACTTTCTGCAGAAGAGGCACAGCTCAAGTTTTTTGCCCGGGATCTTCGGCTGTGGGAGCAGAGGCCAACCGTTCGTGCTCTACTCCCTGGGATGCTGGGCAGCCCAGCACGGCTGCCAAAGAGGTTCCATTGTAATGGACTTTGAGTTGGGAAATCGAGGAGCGACAGCAATGCGGATGGCACCGTTGCAAAGCTGACTTTCTGCAGAAGAGGCACAGCTCAAGTTTTTTGCCCTGGCTCTTCGGCTGTGGGAGCAGAGGCCAACCGTTCGTGCTCTACTCCCTGGGATGCTGGGCAGCGCAGCACGGGTGCCAAAGAGGTTCCATTTTAATGGACATTTAGTTGGGAAATGGAGGAGCGACAGCAATGCGGATGGCACCGTTGCAAAGCTGACTTTCTGCAGAAGAGGCGCAGCTCAAGTTTTTTGCCCTGGCTCTTCGGCTGTGGGAGCAGAGGCCAACCGTTCGTGCTCTACTCCCTGGGATGCTGGGCAGCCCAGCACGGCTGCCAAAGAGGTTCCATTGTAATGGACTTTGAGTTGGGAAATGGAGGAGCGACAGCAATGCGGATGGCACCGTTGCAAAGCTGACTTTCTGCAGAAGAGGCACAGCTCAAGTTTTTTGCCCTGGCTCTTCGGCTGTGGGAGCAGAGGCCAACCGTTCGTGCTCTACTCCCTGGGATGCTGGGCAGCCCAGCACGGCTGCCAAAGAGGTTCCATTGTAATGGACTTTGAGTTGGGAAATGGAGGAGCGACAGCAATGCGGATGGCACCGTTGCAAAGCTGACTTTCTGCAGAAGAGGCACAGCTCAAGTTTTTTGCCCTGGCTCTTCGGCTGTGGGAGCAGAGGACAACCGTTCGTGCTCTACTCCCTGGGATGCTGGGCAGCCCAGCACGGCTGCCAAAGAGGTTCCATTGTAATGGACATTTAGTTGGGAAATGGAGGAGCGACAGCAATGCGGATGGCACCGTTGCAAAGCTGACTTTCTGCAGAAGAGGCACAGCTCAAGTTTTTTGCCCTGGCTCTTCGGCTCTGGGAGCAGAGGCCAACCGTTCGTGCTCTACTCCCTGGGATGCTGGGCAGCCCAGCACGGCTGCCAAAGTGGTTCCATTTTAACGGACTTTGAGTTTGGAAATGGAGGAGCGACAGCAATGCGGATGGCACCGTTGCAAAGCTGACTTTCTGCAGAAGAGGCACAGCTCCAGTTTTTTGCCCTGGCTCTTCGGCTGTGGGAGCAGAGGCCAACCGTTCGTGCTCTAATCCCTGGGATGCTGGGCAGCCCAGCACGGGTGCCAAAGAGGTTCCATTTTAATGGACTTTGAGTTGGGAAATCGAGGAGCGACAGCAATGCGGTTGGCACCGTTGCAAAGCTGACTTTCTGCAGAAGAGGCACAGCTCAAGTTTTTTGCCCTGGCTCTTCGGCTGTGGGAGCAGAGGCCAACCGTTCGTGCTCTACTCCCTGGGATGCTGGGCAGCCCAGCACGGGTGCCAAAGAGGTTCCATTGTAATGGACTTTGATTTGGGAAATCGAGGAGCGACAGCAATGCGGATGGCACCGTTGCAAAGCTGTCTTTCTGCAGAAGAGGCACAGCTCAAGTTGTTTGCCCTGGCTCTTCGGCTGTGGGAGCAGAGGCCAACCGTTCGTGCTCTACTCCCTGGGATGCTGGGCAGCCCAGCACGGCTGCCAAAGAGGTTCCATTGTAATGGACTTTGAGTTGGGAAATCGAGGAGCGACAGCAATGCAGATGGCAGCGTTGCAAAGCTGACTTTCTGCAGAAGAGGCACAGCTCAAGTTTTTTGCCCTGGCTCTTCGGCTGTGGGAGCAGAGGCCAACCGTTCGTGCTCTACTCCCTGGGATGCTGGGCAGCCCAGCACGGGTGCCAAAGAGGTTCCATTGTAATGGACTTTGAGTTGGGAAATGGAGGAGCAACAGCAATGCGGATGGCACCGTTGCAAAGCTGACTTTCTGCAGAAGAGGCACAGCTCAAGATTTTTGCCCTGGCTCTTCGGCTGTGGGAGCAGAGGCCAACCGTTCGTGCTCTACTCCCTGGGATGCTGGGCAGCCCATCACGGGTGCCAAAGAGGTTCCATTTTAATGGACTTTGAGTTGGGAAATGGAGGAGCGACAGCAATGCGGATGGCACCGTTGCAAAGCTGACTTTCTGCAGAAGAGGCACAGCTGAAGTTTTTTGCCCTGGCTCTTCGGCTGTGGGAGCAGAGGCCAACCGTTCGTGCTCTACAGCCTGGGATGCTGGGCAGCCCAGCACGGGTGCCAAAGAGGTTCCATTGTAATGGACTTTGAGTTGGGAAATGGAGGAGCGACAGCAATGCGGATGGCACCGTTGCAAAGCTGACTTTCTGCAGAAGAGGCACAGCTCAAGTTTTTTGCCCTGGCTCTTCGGCTGTGGGAGCAGAGGCTAACTGTTCGTGCTCTACTCCCTGGGATGCTGGGCAGCCCAGCACGGGTGCCAAAGAGGTTCCATTGTAATGGACTTTGAGTTGGGAAATGGAGGAGCAACAGCAATGCGGATGGCACCGTTGCAAAGCTGACTTTCTGCAGAAGAGGCACAGCTCAAGTTTTTTGCCCTGGCTCTTCGGCTCTGGGAGCAGAGGCCAACCGTTCGTGCTCTACTCCCTGGGATGCTGGGCAGCCCAGCACGGCTGCCAAAGAGGTTCCATTGTAATGGACTTTGAGTTGGGAAATGGAGGAGCGACAGCAATGCGGATGGCACCGTTGCAAAGCTGACTTTCTGCAGAAGAGGCACAGCTCGAGTATTTTGCCCTGGCTCTTCGGCTCTGGGAGCAGAGGCCAACCGTTCGTGCTCTACTCCCTGGGATGCTGGGCAGCCCAGCACGGGTGCCAAAGAGGTTCCATTGTAATGGACTTTGAGTTGGGAAATGGAGGAGCGACAGCAATGCGGATGGCACCGTTGCAAAGCTGACTTTCTGCAGAAGAGGCACAGCTCAAGTTTTTTGCCCTGGCTCTTCGGCTCTGGGAACAGAGGCCAACCGTTTGTGCTCTACTCCCTGGGATGCTGGGCAGCCCAGCACGGGTGCCAAAGAGGTTCCATTGTAATGGACTTTGAGTTGGGAAATCGAGGAGCGACAGCAATGCGGATGGCACCGTTGCAAAGCTGACTTTCTGCAGAAGAGGCACAGCTCAAGTTTTTTGCCCTGGCTCTTCGGCTGTGGGAGCAGAGGCCAACCGTTCGTGCTCTACTCCCTGGGATGCTGGGCAGCCCAGCACGGCTGTCAAAGATGTTCCATTTTAATGGACTTTGAGTTGGGAAATGGAGGAGCGACAGCAATGCGGATGGCACCGTTGCAAAGCTGACTTTCTGCAGAAGAGGCACAGCTCAAGTTTTTGCCCTGGCTCTTCGGCTGTGGGAGCAGAGGCCAACCGTTCGTGCTCTACTCCCTGGGATGCTGGGCAGCCCAGCACGGCTGCCAAAGAGGTTCCATTGTAATGGACTTTGAGTTGGGAAATCGAGGAGCGACAGCAATGCGGATGGCACCGTTGCAAAGCTGACTTTCTGCAGAAGAGGCACAGCTCAAGTTTTTTGCCCTGGCTCTTCGGCTCTGGGAGCAGAGGCCAACCGTTCGTGCTCTACTGCCTGGGATGCTGGGCAGCCCAGCACGGGTGCCAAAGAGGTTCCATTGTAATGGACTTTGAGTTGGGAAATGGAGGAGCGACAGCAATGCGGATGGCACCGTTGCAAAGCTGACTTTCTGCAGAAGAGGCACAGCTCAAGTTTTTTGCCCTGGCTCTTCGGCTGTGGGAGCAGAGGCCAACCGTTCGTGCTCTACTCCCTGGGATGCTGAGCAGCCCAGCACGGCTGCCAAAGAGGTTCCATTATAATGGACTTTGAGTTGGGAAATCGAGGAGCGACAGCAATGCAGATGGCACCGTTGCAAAGCTGTCTTTCTGCAGAAGAGGCACAGCTTAAGTTTTTTGCCCTGGCTCTTCGGCTGTGGGAGCAGAGGCCAACCGTTCGTGCTCTACTCCCTGGGATGCTGGGCAGCCCAGCACGGCTGCCAAAGAGGTTCCATTGTAATGGACTTTGAGTTGGGAAATGGAGGAGCGACAGCAATGCGGATGGCACCGTTGCAAAGCTGACTTTCTGCAGAAGAGGCACAGCTCGAGTATTTTGCCCTGGCTCTTCGGCTGTGGGAACAGAGGCCAACCGTTCGTGCTCTACTCCCTGGGATGCTGGGCAGCCCAGCACGGGTGCCAAAGAGGTTCCATTGTAATGGACTTTGAGTTGGGAAATGGAGGAGCGACAGCAATGCGGATGGCACCGTTGCAAAGCTGACTTTCTGCAGAAGAGGCACAGCTCAAGTTTTTTGCCCTGGCTCTTCGGCTCTGGGAGCAGAGGCCAACCGTTCGTGCTCTACTCACTGGGATGCTGGGCAGCCCAGCACGGGTGCCAAAGAGGTTCCATTGTAATGGACTTTGAGTTGGGAAATGGAGGAGCGACAGCAATGCGGATGGCACCGTTGCAAAGCTGACTTTCTGCAGAAGAGGCACAGCTCAAGTTTTTTGCCCTGGCTCTTCGGCTGTGGGAGCAGAGGCCAACCGTTCGTGCTCTACTCCCTGGGATGCTGGGCAGCCCAGCACGGCTGCCAAAGAGGTTCCATTATAATGGACTTTGAGTTGGGAAATCGAGGAGCGACAGCAATGCAGATGGCACCGTTGCAAAGCTGTCTTTCTGCAGAAGAGGCACAGCTTAAGTTTTTTGCCCTGGCTCTTCGGCTGTGGGAGCAGAGGCCAACCGTTCGTGCTCTACTCCCTGGGATGCTGGGCAGCCCAGCACGGGTGCCAAAGAGGTTCCATTGTAATGGACTTTGAGTTGGGAAATGGAGGAGCGACAGCAATGCGGATGGCACCGTTGCAAAGCTGACTTTCTGCAGAAGAGGCACAGCTCGAGTATTTTGCCCTGGCTCTTCGGCTCTGGGAGCAGAGGCCAACCGTTCGTGCTCTACTCCCTGGGATGCTGGGCAGCCCAGCACGGCTGCCAAAGAGGTTCCATTGTAATGGACTTTGAGTTGGGAAATGGAGGAGCGACAGCAATGCGGATGGCACCGTTGCAAAGCTGACTTTCTGCAGAAGAGGCACAGCTCAAGTTTTTTGCCCTGGCTCTTCGGCTGTGGGAGCAGAGGCCAACCGTTCGTGCTCTACTCCCTGGGATGCTGGGCAGCCCAGCACGCCTGCCAAAGAGGTTCCATTGTAATGGACTTTGAGTTGGGAAATGGAGGAGCGACAGCAATGCGGATGGCACCGTTGCAAAGCTGACTTTCTGCAGAAGAGGCACAGCTCAAGTTTTTTGCCCTGGCTCTTCGGCTGTGGGAGCAGAGGCCAACCGTTCGTGCTCTACTACCTGGGATGCTGAGCAGCCCAGCACGGCTGCCAAAGAGGTTCCATTATAATGGACTTTGAGTTGGGAAATGGAGGAGCGACAGCAATGCAGATGGCACCGTTGCAAAGCTGTCTTTCTGCAGAAGAGGCACAGCTTAAGTTTTTTGCCCTGGCTCTTCGGCTGTGGGAGCAGAGGCCAACCGTTCGTGCTCTACTCCCTGGGATGCTGGGCAGCCCAGCACGGCTGCCAAAGAGGTTCCATTGTAATGGACTTTGAGTTGGGAAATGGAGGAGCGACAGCAATGCGGATGGCACCGTTGCAAAGCTGACTTTCTGCAGAAGAGGCACAGCTCGAGTATTTTGCCCTGGCTCTTCGGCTCTGGGAGCAGAGGCCAACCGTTCGTGCTCTACTGCCTGGGATGCTGGGCAGCCCAGCACGGGTGCCAAAGAGGTTCCATTGTAATGGACTTTGAGTTGGGAAATGGAGGAGCGACAGCAATGCGGATGGCACCGTTGCAAAGCTGACTTTCTGCAGAAGAGGCACAGCTCAAGTTTTTTGCCCTGGCTCTTCGGCTCTGGGAGCAGAGGCCAACCGTTCGTGCTCTACTCCCTGGGATGCTGGGCAGCCCAGCACGGCTGCCAAAGAGGTTCCATTGTAATGGACTTTGAGTTGGGAAATGGAGGAGCGACAGCAATGCGGATGGCACCGTTGCAAAGCTGACTTTCTGCAGAAGAGGCACAGCTCAAGTTTTTTGCCCTGGCTCTTCGGCTGTGGGAGCAGAGGCCAACCGTTCGTGCTCTACTCCCTGGGATGCTGGGCAGCCCAGCACGGGTGCCAAAGAGGTTCCATTATAATGGACTTTGAGTTGGGAAATCGAGGAGCGACAGCAATGCAGATGGCACCGTTGCAAAGCTGTCTTTCTGCAGAAGAGGCACAGCTTAAGTTTTTTGCCCTGGCTCTTCGGCTGTGGGAGCAGAGGCCAACCGTTCGTGCTCTACTCCCTGGGATGCTGGGCAGCCCAGCACGGGTGCCAAAGAGGTTCCATTGTAATGGACTTTGAGTTGGGAAATGGAGGAGCGACAGCAATGCGGATGGCACCGTTGCAAAGCTGACTTTCTGCAGAAGAGGCACAGCTCGAGTATTTTGCCCTGGCTCTTCGGCTCTGGGAGCAGAGTCCAACCGTTCGTGCTCTACTCCCTGGGATACTGGGCAGCCCAGCACGGCTGCCAAAGAGGTTCCATTGTAATGGACTTTGAGTTGGGAAATGGAGGAGCGACAGCAATGCGGATGGCACCGTTGCAAAGCTGACTTTCTGCAGAAGAGGCACAGCTCAAGTTTTTTGCCCTGGCTCTTCGGCTGTGGGAGCAGAGGCCAACCGTTCGTGCTCTACTCCCTGGGATGCTGGGCAGCCCAGCACGCCTGCCAAAGAGGTTCCATTGTAATGGACTTTGAGTTGGGAAATGGAGGAGCGACAGCAATGCGGATGGCACCGTTGCAAAGCTGACTTTCTGCAGAAGAGGCACAGCTCAAGTTTTTTGCCCTGGCTCTTCGGCTGTGGGAGCAGAGGCCAACCGTTCGTGCTCTACTCCCTGGGATGCTGGGCAGCCCAGCACGGGTGCCAAAGAGGTTCCATTTTAATGGACTTTGAGTTGGGAAATCGAGGAGCGACAGCAATGCGGATGGCACCGTTGCAAAGCTGACTTTCTGCAGAAGAGGCACAGCTCGAGTATTTTGCCCTGGCTCTTCGGCTGTGGGAGCAGAGGCCAACCGTTCGTGCTCTACTCCCTGGGATGCTGGGCAGCCCAGCACGGCTGCCAAAGAGGTTCCATTGTAATGGACTTTGAGTTGGGAAATGGAGGAGCGACAGCAATGCGGATGGCACCGTTGCAAAGCTGACTTTCTGCAGAAGAGGCACAGCTCAAGTTTTTTGCCCTGGCTCTTCGGCTCTGGGAGCAGAGGCCAACCGTTCGTGCTCTACTCCCTGGGATGCTGGGCAGCCCAGCACGGCTGCCAAAGATGTTCCATTATAATGGACTTTGAGTTGGGAAATCGAGGAGCGACAGCAATGCGGATGGCACCGTTGCAAAGCTGACTTTCTGCAGAAGAGGCACAGCTCAAGTTTTTTGCCCTGGCTCTTCGGCTGTGGGAGCAGAGGCCAACCGTTCGTGCTCTACTCCCTGGGATGCTGGGCAGCCCAGCACGGGTGCCAAAGAGGTTCCATTGTAATGGACTTTGAGTTGGGAAATGGAGGAGCGACAGCAATGCGGATGGCACCGTTGCAAAGCTGACTTTCTGCAGAAGAGGCACAGCTCAAGTTTTTTGCCCTGGCTCTTCGGCTGTGGGAGCAGAGGCTAACCGTTCGTGCTCTACTCCCTGGGATGCTGGGCAGCCCAGCACGGCTGCCAAAGAGGTTCCATTGTAATGGACTTTGAGTTGGGAAATGGAGGAGCAACAGCAATGCGGATGGCACCGTTGCAAAGCTGACTTTCTGCAGAAGAGGCACAGCTCAAGTTTTTTGCCCTGGCTCTTCGGCTGTGGGAGCAGAGGCCAACCGTTCGTGCTCTACTCCCTGGGATGCTGGGCAGCCCAGCACGGGTGCCAAAGAGGTTCCATTGTAATGGACTTTGAGTTGGGAAATGGAGGAGCGACAGCAATGCGGATGGCACCGTTGCAAAGCTGACTTTCTGCAGAAGAGGCACAGCTCAAGTTTTTTGCCCTGGCTCTTCGGCTGTGGGAACAGAGGCCAACCGTTCGTGCTCTACTCCCTGGGATGCTGGGCAGCCCATCACGGCTGCCAAAGAGGTTCCATTGTAATGGACTTTGAGTTGGGAAATCGAGGAGCGACAGCAATGCGGATGGCACCGTTGCAAAGCTGACTTTCTGCAGAAGAGGCACAGCTCAAGTTTTTTGCCCGGGCTCTTCGGCTGTGGGAGCAGAGGCCAACCGTTCGTGCTCTACTCCCTGGGATGCTGGGCAGCCCAGCACGGCTGTCAAAGAAGTTCCATTTTAATGGACTTTGAGTTGGGAAATCGAGGAGCGACAGCAATGCGGATGGCACCGTTGCAAAGCTGACTTTCTGCAGAAGAGGCACAGCTTAAGTTTTTTGCCCTGGCTCTTCGGCTGTGGGAGCAGAGGCCAACCGTTCGTGCTCTACTCCCTGGGATGCTGGGCAGCCCAGAACGGCTGCCAAAGAGGTTCCATTGTAATGGACTTTGAGTTGGGAAATGGAGGAGCGACAGCAATGCGGATGGCACCGTTGCAAAGCTGACTTTCTGCAGAAGAGGCACAGCTCAAGATTTTTGCCCTGGCTCTTCGGCTGTGGGAGCAGAGGCCAACCGTTCGTGCTCTACTCCCTGGGATGCTGGGCAGCCCAGCACTTGTGCCAAAGAGGTTCCATTTTAATGGACTTTGAGTTGGGAAATGGAGGAGCGACAGCAATGCGGATGGCACCGTTGCAAAGCTGACTTTCTGCAGAAAAGGCACAGCTCGAGTATTTTGCCCTGGCTCTTCGGCTGTGGGAGCAGAGGCCAACCGTTCGTGCTCTACTCCCTGGGATGCTGGGCAGCCCAGCACGGGTGCCAAAGAGGTTCCATTGTAATGGACTTTGAGTTGGGAAATGGAGGAGCGACAGCAATGCGGATGGCACCGTTGCAAAGCTGACTTTCTGCAGAAGAGGCACAGCTCAAGTTTTTTGCCCTGGCTCTTCGGCTCTGGGAGCAGAGGCCAACCGTTCGTGCTCTACTCCCTGGGATGCTGGGCAGCCCAGCACGGCTGCCAAAGAGGTTCCATTATAATGGACTTTGAGTTGGGAAATGGAGGAGCGACAGCAATGCGGATGGCACCGTTGCAAAGCTGACTTTCTGCAGAAGAGGCACAGCTCAAGTTTTTTGCCCTGGCTCTTCGGCTGTGGGAGCAGAGGCGAACCGTTCGTGCTCTACTCCCTGGGATGCTGGGCAGCCCAGCACGGGTGCCAAAGAGGTTCCATTGTAATGGACTTTGAGTTGGGAAATCGAGGAGCGACAGCAATGCGGATGGCACCGTTGCAAAGCTGACTTTCTGCAGAAGAGGCACAGCTCAAGTTTTTTGCCCTGGCTCTTCGGCTGTGGGAGCAGAGGACAACCGTTCGTGCTCTACTCCCTGGGATGCTGGGCAGCCCAGCACGGCTGCCAAAGAGGTTCCATTGTAATGGACTTTGAGTTGGGAAATCGAGGAGCGACAGCAATGCGGATGGCACCGTTGCAAAGCTGACTTTCTGCAGAAGAGGCACAGCTCAAGATTTTTGCCCTGGCTCTTCGGCTGTGGGAGCAGAGGCCAACCGTTCGTGCTCTACTCCCTGGGATGCTGGGCAGCCCAGCACTTGTTCCAAAGAGGTTCCATTTTAATGGACTTTGAGTTGGGAAATGGAGGAGCGACAGCAATGCGGATGGCACCGTTGCAAAGCTGACTTTCTGCAGAAAAGGCACAGCTCGAGTATTTTGCCCTGGCTCTTCGGCTGTGGGAGCAGAGGCCAACCGTTCGTGCTCTACTCCCTGGGATGCTGGGCAGCCCAGCACGGGTGCCAAAGAGGTTCCATTGTAATGGACTTTGAGTTGGGAAATGGAGGAGCGACAGCAATGCGGATGGCACCGTTGCAAAGCTGACTTTCTGCAGAAGAGGCACAGCTCAAGTTTTTTGCCCTGGCTCTTCGGCTCTGGGAGCAGAGGCCAACCGTTCGTGCTCTACTCCCTGGGATGCTGGGCAGCCCAGCACGGCTGCCAAAGAGGTTCCATTATAATGGACTTTGAGTTGGGAAATCGAGGAGCGACAGCAATGCGGATGGCACCGTTGCAAAGCTGACTTTCTGCAGAAGAGGCACAGCTCAAGTTTTTTGCCCTGGCTCTTCGGCTGTGGGAGCAGAGGCGAACCGTTCGTGCTCTACTCCCTGGGATGCTGGGCAGCCCAGCACGGGTGCCAAAGAGGTTCCATTGTAATGGACTTTGAGTTGGGAAATCGAGGAGCGACAGCAATGCGGATGGCACCGTTGCAAAGCTGACTTTCTGCAGAAGAGGCACAGCTCAAGTTTTTTGCCCTGGCTCTTCGGCTGTGGGAGCAGAGGACAACCGTTCGTGCTCTACTCCCTGGGATGCTGGGCAGCCCAGCACGGCTGCCAAAGAGGTTCCATTGTAATGGACTTTGAGTTGGGAAATCGAGGAGCGACAGCAATGCGGATGGCACCGTTGCAAAGCTGACTTTCTGCAGAAGAGGCACAGCTCAAGTTTTTTGCCCTGGCTCTTCGGCTGTGGGAGCAGAGGCCAACCGTTCGTGCTCTACTCCCTGGGATGCTGGGCAGCCCAGCACGGCTGTCAAAGAGGTTCCATTGTAATGGACTTTGAGTTGGGAAATGGAGGAGCGACAGCAATGCGGATGGCACCGTTGCAAAGCTGACTTTCTGCAGAAGAGCACAGCTCAAGTTTTTGCCCTGGCTCTTCGGCTGTGGGAGCAGAGGCCAACCGTTCGTGCTCTACTGCCTGGGATGCTGGGCAGCCCAGCACGGCTGCCAAAGAGGTTCCATTGTAATGGACTTTGAGTTGGGAAATCGAGGAGCGACAGCAATGCGGATGGCACCGTTGCAAAGCTGACTTTCTGCAGAAGAGGCACAGCTCAAGTTTTTTGCCCTGGCTCTTCAGCTCTGGGAGCAGAGGCCAACCGTTCGTGCTCTACTCCCTGGGATGCTGGGCAGCCCAGCACGGGTGCCAAAGAGGTTCCATTGTAATGGACTTTGAGTTGGGAAATCGAGGAGCGACAGCAATGCGGATGGCACCGTTGCAAAGCTGACTTTCTGCAGAAGAGGCACAGCTCAAGTTGTTTGCCCTGGCTCTTCGGCTGTGGGAGCAGAGGCCAACCGTTCGTGCTCTACTCCCTGGGATGCTGGGCAGCCCAGCACGGCTGCCAAAGAGGCTCCATTATAATGGACTTTGAGTTGGGAAATCGAGGAGCGACAGCAATGCAGATGGCACCGTTGCAAAGCTGACTTTCTGCAGAAGAGGCACAGCTCAAGTTTTTTGCCCTGGCTCTTCGGCTGTGGGAGCAGAGGCCAACCGTTTGTGCTCTACTCCCTGGGATGCTGGGCAGCCCAGCACGGGTGCCAAAGAGGTTCCATTGTAATGGACTTTGAGTTGGGAAATGGAGGAGCGACAGCAATGCGGATGGCACCGTTGCAAAGCTGACTTTCTGCAGAAGAGGCACAGCTCAAGTTGTTTGCCCTGGCTCTTCGCCTGTGGGAGCAGAGGCCAACCGTTCGTGCTCTACTGCCTGGGATGCTGGGCAGCCCAGCACGGCTGCCAAAGAGGTTCCATTGTAATGGACTTTGAGTTGGGAAATGGAGGAGCGACAGCAATGCGGATGGCACCGTTGCAAAGCTGACTTTCTGCAGAAGAGGCACAGCTCAAGTTGTTTGCCCTGGCTCTTCGGCTGTGGGAGCAGAGGCCAACCGTTCTTGCTCTACTCCCTGGGATGCTGGGTAGCCCAGCACGGCTGCCAAAGAGGTTCCATTGTAATGGACTTTGAGTTGGGAAATGGAGGAGCGACAGCAATGCGGATGGCACCGTTGCAAAGCTGACTTTCTGCAGAAGAGGCACAGCTCAAGTTTTTTGCCCTGGCTCTTCGGCTGTGGGAGCAGAGGCCAACCGTTCGTGCTCTACTCCCTGGGATGCTGGGCAGCCCAGCACGGCTGCCAAAGAGGTTCCATTGTAATGGACTTTGAGTTGGGAAATCGAGGAGCGACAGCAATGCGGATGGCACCGTTGCAAAGCTGACTTTCTGCAGAAGAGGCACAGCTCAAGTTTTTTGCCCTGGCTCTTCGGCTCTGGGAGCAGAGGCCAACCGTTCGTGCTCTACTCCCTGGGATACTGGGCAGACCAGCACGGGTGCCAAAGAGGTTCCATTGTAATGGACTTTGAGTTGGGAAATGGAGGAGCGACAGCAATGCGGATGGCACCGTTGCAAAGCTGACTTTCTGCAGAAGAGGCACAGCTCAAGTTTTTTGCCCTGGCTCTTCGGCTGTGGGAGCAGAGGCCAACCGTTCGTGCTCTACTCCCTGGGATGCTGGGCAGCCCAGCACGGGTGCCAAAGAGGTTCCATTGTAATGGACTTTGAGTTGGGAAATCGAGGAGCGACAGCAATGCGGATGGCACCGTTGCAAAGCTGACTTTCTGCAGAAGAGGCACAGCTCGAGTATTTTGCCCTGGCTCTTCGGCTGTGGGAGCAGAGGCCAACCGTTCGTGCTCTACTCCCTGGGATGCTGGGCAGCCCAGCACGGGTGCCAAAGAGGTTCCATTGTAATGGACTTTGAGTTGGGAAATGGAGGAGCGACAGCAATGCGGATGGCACCGTTGCAAAGCTGACTTTCTGCAGAAGAGGCACAGCTCAAGTTTTTTGCCCTGGCTCTTCGGCTGTGGGAGCAGAGACCAACCGTTCGTGCTCTACTCCCCGGGATGCTGGGCAGCCCAGCACGGCTGCCAAAGAGGTTCCATTGTAATGGACTTTGAGTTGGGAAATCGAGGAGCGACAGCAATGCGGATGGCACCGTTGCAAAGCTGACTTTCTGCAGAAGAGGCACAGCTCGAGTATTTTGCCCTGGCTCTTCGGCTGTGGGAGCAGAGGCCAACCGTTCCTGCTCTACTCCCTGGGATGCTGGGCAGCCCAGCACGGCTGCCAAAGAGGTTCCATTGTAATGGACTTTGAGTTGGGAAATGGAGGAGCGACAGCAATGCGGATGGCACCGTTGCAAAGCTGACTTTCTGCAGAAGAGGCACAGCTCAAGTTTTTTGTCCTGGCTCTTCGGCTGTGGGAGCAGAGGCCAACCGTTCGTGCTCTACTCCCTGGGATGCTGGGCAGCCCAGCACGGGTGCCAAAGAGGTTCCATTGTAATGGACTTTGAGTTGGGAAATCGAGGAGCGACAGCAATGCGGATGGCACCGTTGCAAAGCTGACTTTCTGCAGAAGAGGCACAGCTCAAGTTTTTTGCCCTGGCTCTTCGGCTGTGGGAGCAGAGGCCAACCGTTCGTGCTCTACTGCCTGGGATGCTGGGCAGCCCAGCACGGGTGCCAAAGAGGTTCCATTGTAATGGACTTTGAGTTGGGAAATGGAGGAGCGACAGCAATGCGGATGGCACCGTTGCAAAGCTGACTTTCTGCAGAAGAGGCACAGCTCAAGTTTTTTGCCCTGGCTCTTCGGCTGTGGGAGCAGAGGCCAACCGTTCGTGCTCTACTCCCTGGGATGCTGGGCAGCCGAGCACGGCTGCCAAAGAGGTTCCATTGTAATGGACTTTGAGTTGGGAAATCGAGGAGCGACATCAATGCGGATGGCACCGTTGCAAAGCTGACTTTCTGCAGAAGAGGCACAGCTCAAGTTTTTTGCCCTGGCTCTTCGGCTGTGGGAGCAGAGGCCAACCGTTCGTGCTCTACTCCCTGGGATGCTGGGCAGCCCAGCACGGCTGCCAAAGAGGTTCCATTGTAATGGACTTTGAGTTGGGAAATGGAGGAGCGACAGCAATGCGGATGGCACCGTTGCAAAGCTGACTTTCTGCAGAAGAGGCACAGCTCAAGTTTTTTGCCCTGGCTCTTCGGCTGTGGGAGCAGAGGCCAACCGTTCGTGCTCTACTCCCTGGGATGCTGGGCAGCCCAGCACGGCTGTCAAAGAGGTTCCATTGTAATGGACTTTGAGTTGGGAAATGGAGGAGCGACAGCAATGCGGATGGCACCGTTGCAAAGCTGACTTTCTGCAGAAGAGGCACAGCTCAAGTTTTTGCCCTGGCTCTTCGGCTGTGGGAGCAGAGGCCAACCGTTCGTGCTCTACTCCCTGGGATGCTGGGCAGCCCAGCACGGGTGCCAAAGAGGTTCCATTGTAATGGACTTTGAGTTGGGAAATCGAGGAGCGACAGCAATGCGGATGGCACCGTTGCAAAGCTGACTTTCTGCAGAAGAGGCACAGCTCAAGTTTTTTGCCCTGGCTCTTCAGCTCTGGGAGCAGAGGCCAACCGTTCGTGCTCTACTCCCTGGGATGCTGGGCAGCCCAGCACGGCTGCCAAAGAGGTTCCATTGTAATGGACTTTGAGTTGGGAAATCGAGGAGCGACAGCAATGCGGATGGCACCGTTGCAAAGCTGACTTTCTGCAGAAGAGGCACAGCTCAAGTTGTTTGCCCTGGCTCTTCGGCTGTGGGAGCAGAGGCCAACCGTTCGTGCTCTACTCCCTGGGATGCTGGGCAGCCCAGCACGGCTGCCAAAGAGGCTCCATTATAATGGACTTTGAGTTGGGAAATCGAGGAGCGACAGCAATGCAGATGGCACCGTTGCAAAGCTGACTTTCTGCAGAAGAGGCACAGCTGAAGTTTTTTGCCCTGGCTCTTCGGCTGTGGGAGCAGAGGCCAACCGTTTGTGCTCTACTGCCTGGGATGCTGGGCAGCCCAGCACGGGTGCCAAAGAGGTTCCATTGTAATGGACTTTGAGTTGGGAAATGGAGGAGCGACAGCAATGCGGATGGCACCGTTGCAAAGCTGACTTTCTGCAGAAGAGGCACAGCTCAAGTTGTTTGCCCTGGCTCTTCGCCTGTGGGAGCAGAGGCCAACCGTTCGTGCTCTACTGCCTGGGATGCTGGGCAGCCCAGCACGGCTGCCAAAGAGGTTCCATTGTAATGGACTTTGAGTTGGGAAATGGAGGAGCGACAGCAATGCGGATGGCACCGTTGCAAAGCTGACTTTCTGCAGAGGAGGCACAGCTCAAGTTGTTTGCCCTGGCTCTTCGGCTGTGGGAGCAGAGGCCAACCGTTCTTGCTCTACTCCCTGGGATGCTGGGTAGCCCAGCACGGGTGCCAAAGAGGTTCCATTGTAATGGACTTTGAGTTGGGAAATGGAGGAGCGACAGCAATGCGGATGGCACCGTTGCAAAGCTGACTTTCTGCAGAAGAGGCACAGCTCAAGTTTTTTGCCCTGGCTCTTCGGCTGTGGGAGCAGAGGCCAACCGTTCGTGCTCTACTCCCTGGGATGCTGGGCAGCCCAGCACGGCTGCCAAAGAGGTTCCATTGTAATGGACTTTGAGTTGGGAAATCGAGGAGCGACAGCAATGCGGATGGCACCGTTGCAAAGCTGACTTTCTGCAGAAGAGGCACAGCTCAAGTTTTTTGCCCTGGCTCTTCGGCTCTGGGAGCAGAGGCCAACCGTTCGTGCTCTACTCCCTGGGATACTGGGCAGACCAGCACGGGTGCCAAAGAGGTTCCATTGTAATGGACTTTGAGTTGGGAAATGGAGGAGCGACAGCAATGCGGATGGCACCGTTGCAAAGCTGACTTTCTGCAGAAGAGGCACAGCTCAAGTTTTTTGCCCTGGCTCTTCGGCTGTGGGAGCAGAGGCCAACCGTTCGTGCTCTACTCCCTGGGATGCTGGGCAGCCCAGCACGGGTGCCAAAGAGGTTCCATTGTAATGGACTTTGAGTTGGGAAATCGAGGAGCGACAGCAATGCGGATGGCACCGTTGCAAAGCTGACTTTCTGCAGAAGAGGCACAGCTCGAGTATTTTGCCCTGGCTCTTCGGCTGTGGGAGCAGAGGCCAACCGTTCGTGCTCTACTCCCTGGGATGCTGGGCAGCCCAGCACGGGTGCCAAAGAGGTTCCATTGTAATGGACTTTGAGTTGGGAAATGGAGGAGCGACAGCAATGCGGATGGCACCGTTGCAAAGCTGACTTTCTGCAGAAGAGGCACAGCTCAAGTTTTTTGCCCTGGCTCTTCGGCTGTGGGAGCAGAGACCAACCGTTCGTGCTCTACTCCCCGGGATGCTGGGCAGCCCAGCACGGGTGCCAAAGAGGTTCCATTGTAATGGACTTTGAGTTGGGAAATCGAGGAGCGACAGCAATGCGGATGGCACCGTTGCAAAGCTGACTTTCTGCAGAAGAGGCACAGCTCGAGTATTTTGCCCTGGCTCTTCGGCTGTGGGAGCAGAGGCCAACCGTTCGTGCTCTACTCCCTGGGATGCTGGGCAGCCCAGCACGGCTGCCAAAGAGGTTCCATTGTAATGGACTTTGAGTTGGGAAATGGAGGAGCGACAGCAATGCGGATGGCACCGTTGCAAAGCTGACTTTCTGCAGAAGAGGCACAGCTCAAGTTTTTTGTCCTGGCTCTTCGGCTGTGGGAGCAGAGGCCAACCGTTCGTGCTCTACTCCCTGGGATGCTGGGCAGCCCAGCACGGGTGCCAAAGAGGTTCCATTGTAATGGACTTTGAGTTGGGAAATGGAGGAGCGACAGCAATGCGGATGGCACCGTTGCAAAGCTGACTTTCTGCAGAAGAGGCACAGCTCAAGTTTTTTGCCCTGGCTCTTCGGCTGTGGGAGCAGAGGCCAACCGTTCGTGCTCTACTCCCTGGGATGCTGGGCAGCCCAGCACGGCTGCCAAAGAGGTTCCATTGTAATGGACTTTGAGTTGGGAAATCGAGGAGCGACAGCAATGCGGATGGCACCGTTGCAAAGCTGACTTTCTGCAGAAGAGGCACAGCTCAAGTTTTTGCCCTGGCTCTTCGGCTGTGGGAGCAGAGGCCAACCGTTCGTGCTCTACTCCCTGGGATGCTGGGCAGCCGAGCACGGCTGCCAAAGAGGTTCCATTGTAATGGACTTTGAGTTGGGAAATCGAGGAGCGACATCAATGCGGATGGCACCGTTGCAAAGCTGACTTTCTGCAGAAGAGGCACAGCTCAAGTTTTTTGCCCTGGCTCTTCGGCTGTGGGAGCAGAGGCCAACCGTTCGTGCTCTACTCCCTGGGATGCTGGGCAGCCCAGCACGGCTGCCAAAGAGGTTCCATTGTAATGGACTTTGAGTTGGGAAATGGAGGAGCGACAGCAATGCGGATGGCACCGTTGCAAAGCTGACTTTCTGCAGAAGAGGCACAGCTCAAGTTTTTTGCCCTGGCTCTTCGGCTGTGGGAGCAGAGGCCAACCGTTCGTGCTCTACTCCCTGGGATGCTGGGCAGCCCAGCACGGCTGCCAAAGAGGTTCCATTGTAATGGACTTTGAGTTGGGAAATCGAGGAGCGACAGCAATGCGGATGGCACCGTTGCAAAGCTGACTTTCTGCAGAAGAGGCACAGCTCGAGTATTTTGCCCTGGCTCTTCGGCTGTGGGAGCAGAGGCCAACCGTTCGTGCTCTACTCCCTGGGATGCTGGGCAGCCCAGCACGGCTGCCAAAGAGGTTCCATTGTAATGGACTTTGAGTTGGGAAATGGAGGAGCGACAGCAATGCGGATGGCACCGTTGCAAAGCTGACTTTCTGCAGAAGAGGCACAGCTCAAGTTTTTTGCCCTGGCTCTTCGGCTGTGGGAGCAGAGACCAACCGTTCGTGCTCTACTCCCCGGGATGCTGGGCAGCCCAGCACGGGTGCCAAAGAGGTTCCATTGTAATGGACTTTGAGTTGGGAAATCGAGGAGCGACAGCAATGCGGATGGCACCGTTGCAAAGCTGACTTTCTGCAGAAGAGGCACAGCTCGAGTATTTTGCCCTGGCTCTTCGGCTGTGGGAGCAGAGGCCAACCGTTCGTGCTCTACTCCCTGGGATGCTGGGCAGCCCAGCACGGCTGCCAAAGAGGTTCCATTGTAATGGACTTTGAGTTGGGAAATGGAGGAGCGACAGCAATGCGGATTGCACCGTTGCAAAGCTGACTTTCTGCAGAAGAGGCACAGCTCAAGTTTTTTGTCCTGGCTCTTCGGCTCTGGGAGCAGAGGCCAACCGTTCGTGCTCTACTCCCTGGGATGCTGGGCAGCCCAGCACGGGTGCCAAAGAGGTTCCATTGTAATGGACTTTGAGTTGGGAAATCGAGGAGCGACAGCAATGCGGATGGCACCGTTGCAAAGCTGACTTTCTGCAGAAGAGGCACAGCTCAAGTTTTTTGCCCTGGCTCTTCGGCTGTGGGAACAGAGGCCAACCGTTCGTGCTCTACTCCCTGGGATGCTGGGCAGCCCAGCACGGCTGCCAAAGAGGTTCCATTGTAATGGACTTTGAGTTGGGAAATCGAGGAGCGACATCAATGCGGATGGCACCGTTGCAAAGCTGACTTTCTGCAGAAGAGGCACAGCTCAAGTTTTTTGCCCTGGCTCTTCGGCTCTGGGAGCAGAGGCCAACCGTTCGTGCTCTACTCCCTGGGATGCTGGGCAGCCCAGCACGGCTGCCAAAGAGGTTCCATTGTAATGGACTTTGAGTTGGGAAATGGAGGAGCGACAGCAATGCGGATGGCACCGTTGCAAAGCTGACTTTCTGCAGAAGAGGCACAGCTCAAGTTTTTTGCCCTGGCTCTTCGGCTGTGGGAGCAGAGGCCAACCGTTCGTGCTCTACTCCCTGGGATGCTGGACAGCCCAGCACGGCTGCCAAAGAGGTTCCATTATAATGGACTTTGAGTTGGGAAATGGAGGAGCGACAGCAATGCGGATGGCACCGTCTCAAAGCTGTCTTTCTGCAGAAGAGGCACAGCTCAAGTTTTTTGCCCTGGCTCTTCGGCTGTGGGAGCAGAGGCCAACCGTTTGTGCTCTACTCCCTGGGATGCTGGGCAGCCCAGCACGGGTGCCAAAGAGGTTCCATTGTAATGGACTTTGAGTTGGGAAATGGAGGAGCGACAGCAATGCAGATGGCACCGTTGCAAAGCTGACTTTCTGCAGAAGAGGCACAGCTCAAGTTTTTTGCCCTGGCTCTTCGGCTGTGGGAGCAGAGGCCAACCGTTCGTGCTCTACTGCCTGGGATGCTGGGCAGCCCAGCACGGGTGCCAAAGAGGTTCCATTGTAATGGACTTTGAGTTGGGAAATGGAGGAGCGACAGCAATGCGGATGGCACCGTTGCAAAGCTGACTTTCTGCAGAAGAGGCACAGCTCAAGTTTTTTGCCCTGGCTCTTCGGCTGTGGGAGCAGAGGCCAACCGTTCGTGCTCTACTCCCTGGGATGCTGGGCAGCCCAGCACGGCTGCCAAAGAGGTTCCATTGTAATGGACTTTGAGTTGGGAAATCGAGGAGCGACAGCAATGCAGATGGCACCGTTGCAAAGCTGACTTTCTGCAGAAGAGGCACAGCTCAAGTTTTTTGCCCTGGCTCTTCGGCTGTGGGAGCAGAGGCCAACCGTTCGTGCTCTACTCCCTGGGATACTGGGCAGCTCAGCACGGGTGCCAAAGAGGTTCCATTGTAATGGACTTTGAGTTGGGAAATGGAGGAGCGACAGCAATGCGGATGGCACCTTTGGAAAGCTGACTTTCTGCAGAAGAGGCACAGCTCAAGTTTTTTGTCCTGGCTCTTCGGCTCTGGGATCAGAGGCCAACCGTTCGTGCTCTACTCCCTGGGATGCTGGGCAGCCCAGCACGGCTGCCAAAGAGGTTCCATTGTAATGGACTTTGAGTTGGGAAATCGAGGAGCGACAGCAATGCGGATTGCACCGTTGCAAAGCTGACTTTCTGCAGAAGAGGCACAGCTCAAGTTTTTTGCCCTGGCTCTTCGGCTGTGGGAGCAGAGGCCAACCGTTCGTGCTCTACTCCCTGGGATGCTGGGAAGCCCAGCACGGCTGCCAAAGAGGTTCCATTGTAATGGACTTTGAGTTGGGAAATCGAGGAGCGACAGCAATGCGGATGGCACCGTTGCAAAGCTGACTTTCTGCAGAAGAGGCACAGCTCAAGTTGTTTGCCCTGGCTCTTCGGCTGTGGGAGCAGAGGCCAACCGTTCGTGCTCTACTCCCTGGGATGCTGGGCAGCCCAGCACGGCTGCCAAAGAGGTTCCATTGTAATGGACTTTGAGTTGGGAAATCGAGGAGCGACAGCAATGCGGATGGCACCGTTGCAAAGCTGACTTTCTGCAGAAGAGGCACAGCTCAAGTTTTTTGCCCTGGCTCTTCGGCTGTGGGAGCAGAGGCCAACCGTTCGTGCTCTACTCCGTGGGATGCTGGGCAGCCCAGCACGGGTGCCAAAGAAGTTCCATTGTAATGGACTTTGAGTTGGGAAATGGAGGAGCGGCAGCAATGCGGATGGCACCATTGCAAAGCTGACTTTCTGCAGAAGAGGCACAGCTCAAGTTTTTTGCCCTGGCTCTTCGGCTCTGAGAGCAAAGGCCAACCGTTCTTGCTCTACTCCCTGGGATGCTGGGCAGCCCAGCACGGGTGCCAAAGAGGTTCCATTGTAATGGACTTTGAGTTGGGAAATGGAGGAGGGACAGCAATGCGGATGGCACCGTTGCAAAGCTGACTTTCTGCAGAAGAGGCACAGCTGAAGTTTTTTGCCCTGGCTCTTCGGCTGTGGGAGCAGAGGCCAACCGTTCGTGCTCTACTCCCTGGGATGCTGGGCAGCCCAGCACGGGTGCCAAAGAGGTTCCATTGTAATGGACTTTGAGTTGGGAAATGGAGGAGCGACAGCAATGCGGATGGCACCGTTGCAAAGCTGACTTTCTGCAGAAGAGGCACAGCTCAAGTTTTTTGCCCTGGCTCTTCGGCTGTGGGAGCAGAGGCCAACCGTTCGTGCTCTACTCCCTGGGATGCTGGGCAGCCCAGCACGGGTGCCAAAGAAGTTCCATTGTAATGGACTTTGAGTTGGGAAATCGAGGAGCGACAGCAATGCGGATGGCACCGTTGCAAAGCTGACTTTCTGCAGAAGAGGCACAGCTCAAGTTTTTTGCCCTGGCTCTTCGGCTCTGGGAGCAGAGGCCAACCGTTCGTGCTCTACTCCCCGGGATGCTGGGCAGCCCAGCACGGGTGCCAAAGAGGTTCCATTGTAATGGACTTTGAGTTGGGAAATCGAGGAGCGACAGCAATGCGGATGGCACCGTTGCAAAGCTGACTTTCTGCAGAAGAGGCACAGCTCAAGTTTTTTGCCCTGGCTCTTCGGCTGTGGGAGCAGAGGCCAACCGTTCGTGCTCTACTCCCTGGGATACTGGGCAGCCCAGCACGGGTGCCAAAGAGGTTCCATTGTAATGGACTTTGAGTTGGGAAATCGAGGAGCGACAGCAATGCGGATGGCACCGTTGGAAAGCTGACTTTCTGCAGAAGAGGCACAGCTCAAGTTTTTTGTCCTGGCTCTTCGGCTCTGGGATCAGAGGCCAACCGTTCGTGCTCTACTCCCTGGGATGCTGGGCAGCCCAGCACGGCTGCCAAAGAGGTTCCATTGTAATGGACTTTGAGTTGGGAAATGGAGGAGCGACAGCAATGCAGATGGCACCGTTGCAAAGCTGACTTTCTGCAGAAGAGGCACAGCTCAAGTTTTTTGCCCTGGCTCTTCGGCTGTGGGAGCAGAGGCCAACCGTTCGTGCTCTACTCCCTGGGATGCTGGGCAGCCCAGCACGGCTGCCAAAGAGGTTCCATTGTAATGGACTTTGAGTTGGGAAATGGAGGAGCGACAGCAATGCGGATGGCACCGTTGCAAAGCTGACTTTCTGCAGAAGAGGCACAGCTCAAGTTTTTTGCCCTGGCTCTTCGGCTGTGGGAGCAGAGGCCAACCGTTCGTGCTCTACTGCCTGGGATGCTCGGCAGCCCAGCACGGCTGCCAAAGAGGTTCCATTGTAATGGACTTTGAGTTGGGAAATGGAGGAGCGACAGCAATGCGGATGGCACCGTTGCAAAGCTGACTTTCTGCAGAAGAGGCACAGCTCGAGTATTTTGCCCTGGCTCTTCGGCTGTGGGAGCAGAGGCCAACCGTTCGTGCTCTACTCCCTGGGATGCTGGGCAGCCCAGCACGGGTGCCAAAGAGGTTCCATTGTAATGGACTTTGAGTTGGGAAATGGAGGAGCGACAGCAATGCGGATGGCACCGTTGCAAAGCTGACTTTCTGCAGAAGAGGCACAGCTCAAGTTTTTTGCCCTGGCTCTTCGGCTGTGGGAGCAGAGGACAACCGTTCGTGCTCTACTCCCTGGGATGCTGGGCAGCCCAGCACGGGTGCCAAAGAGGTTCCATTGTAATGGACTTTGAGTTGGGAAATCGAGGAGCGACAGCAATGCGGATGGCACCGTTGCAAAGCTGACTTTCTGCAGAAGAGGCACAGCTCAAGTTTTTTGCCCTGGCTCTTCGGCTGTGGGAGCAGAGGCCAACCGTTCGTGCTCTACTCCCTGGGATGCTGGGCAGCCGAGCACGGGTGCCAAAGAGGTTCCATTGTAATGGACTTTGAGTTGGGAAATGGAGGAGCGACAGCAATGCGGATGGCACCGTTGCAAAGCTGACTTTCTGCAGAAGAGGCACAGCTCAAGTTTTTTGCCCTGGCTCTTCGGCTGTGGGAGCAGAGGCCAACCGTTCGTGCTCTACTCCCTGGGATACTGGGCAGCCCAGCACGGGTGCCAAAGAGGTTCCATTGTAATGGACTTTGAGTTGGGAAATGGAGGAGCGACAGCAATGCGGATGGCACCGTTGCAAAGCTGACTTTCTGCAGAAGAGGCACAGCTCAAGTTTTTTGCCCTGGCTCTTCGGCTGTGGGAGCAGAGGCCAACCGTTCGTGCTCTACTCCCTGGGATGCTGGGCAGCCCAGCACGGCTGCCAAAGAGGTTCCATTGTAATGGACTTTGAGTTGGGAAATGGAGGAGCGACAGCAATGCGGATGGCACCGTTGCAAAGCTGACTTTCTGCAGAAGAGGCACAGCTCAAGTTTTTTGCCCTGGCTCTTCGGCTGTGGGAGCAGAGGCCAACCGTTCGTGCTCTACTCCCTGGGATGCTGGGCAGCCCAGCACGCCTGCCAAAGAGGTTCCATTGTAATGGACTTTGAGTTGGGAAATGGAGGAGTGACAGCAATGCGGATGGCACCGTTGCAAAGCTGACTTTCTGCAGAAGAGGCACAGCTCAAGTTGTTGCCCTGGCTCTTCGGCTGTGGGAGCAGAGGCCAACCGTTCGTGCTCTACTCCCTGGGATGCTGGGCAGCCCAGCACGGCTGCCAAAGAGGTTCCATTGTAATGGACTTTGAGTTGGGAAATCGAGGAGCGACATCAATGCGGATGGCACCGTTGCAAAGCTGACTTTCTGCAGAAGAGGCACAGCTCAAGTTTTTTGCCCGGGCTCTTCGGCTGTGGGAGCAGAGGCCAACCGTTCGTGCTCTACTCCCTGGGATGCTGGGCAGCCCAGCACGGCTGCCAAAGAGGTTCCATTGTAATGGACTTTGAGTTGGGAAATGGAGGAGCGACAGCAATGCGGATGGCACCGTTGCAAAGCTGACTTTCTGCAGAAGAGGCACAGCTCAAGTTTTTTGCCCTGGCTCTTCGGCTGTGGGAGCAGAGGCCAACCGTTCGTGCTCTACTCCCTGGGATGCTGGGCAGCCCAGCACGGCTGCCAAAGAGGTTCCATTATAATGGACTTTGAGTTGGGAAATGGAGGAGCGACAGCAATGCAGATGGCACCGTTGCAAAGCTGACTTTCTGCAGAAGAGGCACAGCTCAAGTTTTTTGCCCTGGCTCTTCGGCTGTGGGAGCAGAGGCCAACCGTTCGTGCTCTACTCCCTGGGATGCTGGGCAGCCCAGCACGGCTGCCAAAGAGGTTCCATTGTAATGGACTTTGAGTTGGGAATTCGTGGAGCGACAGCAATGCGGATGGCACCGTTGCAAAGCTGACTTTCTGCAGAAGAGGCACAGCTCAAGTTTTTTGCCCTGGCTCTTCGGCTGTGGGAGCAGAGGCCAACCGTTCGTGCCCTACTCCCTGGGATGCTGGGCAGCCCAGCACGCCTGCCAAAGAGGTTCCATTGTAATGGACTTTGAGTTGGGAAATCGAGGAGCGACAGCAATGCGGATGGCACCGTTGCAAAGCTGACTTTCTGCAGAAGAGGCACAGCTCAAGTTGTTTGCCCTGGCTCTTCGGCTCTGGGAGCAGAGGCCAACCGTTCGTGCTCTACTCCCTGGGATGCTGGGCAGCCCAGCACGGGTGCCAAAGAGGTTCCATTGTAATGGACTTTGAGTTGGGAAATGGAGGAGCGACAGCAATGCGGATGGCACCGTTGCAAAGCTGACTTTCTGCAGAAGAGGCACAGCTCAAGTTTTTTGCCCTGGCTCTTCGGCTGTGGGAGCAGAGGCCAACCGTTCGTGCTCTACTCCCTGGGATGCTGGGCAGCCGAGCACGGGTGCCAAAGAGGTTCCATTGTAATGGACTTTGAGTTGGGAAATCGAGGAGCGACAGCAATGCGGATGGCACCGTTGCAAAGCTGACTTTCTGCAGAAGAGGCACAGCTCAAGTTTTTTGCCCTGGCTCTTCGGCTGTGGAAGCAGAGGCCAACCGTTCGTGCTCTACTCCCCGGGATGCTGGGCAGCCCAGCACGGGTGCCAAAGAAGTTCCATTGTAATGGACTTTGAGTTGGGAAATGGAGGAGCGGCAGCAATGCGGATGGCACCATTGCAAAGCTGACTTTCTGCAGAAGAGGCACAGCTCAAGTTTTTTGCCCTGGCTCTTCGGCTCTGAGAGCAAAGGCCAACCGTTCTTGCTCTACTCCCTGGGATGCTGGGCAGCCCAGCACGGCTGCCAAAGAGGTTCCATTGTAATGGACTTTGAGTTGGGAAATGGAGGAGCGACAGCAATGCGGATGGCACCGTTGCAAAGCTGACTTTCTGCAGAAGAGGCACAGCTCAAGTTTTTTGCCCTGGCTCTTCGGCTGTGGGAGCAGAGGCCAACCGTTCGTGCTCTACTCCCTGGGATGCTGGGCAGCCCAGCACGGGTGCCAAAGAGGTTCCATTGTAATGGACTTTGAGTTGGGAAATCGAGGAGCGACAGCAATGCGGATGGCACCGTTGCAAAGCTGACTTTCTGCAGAAGAGGCACAGCTCAAGTTTTTTGCCCTGGCTCTTCGGCTGTGGGAGCAGAGGCCAACCGTTCGTGCTCTACTCCCTGGGATGCTGGGCAGCCCAGCACGCCTGCCAAAGAGGTTCCATTGTAATGGACTTTGAGTTGGGAAATCGAGGAGCGACAGCAATGCGGATGGCACCGTTGCAAAGCTGACTTTCTGCAGAAGAGGCACAGCTCAAGTTTTTTGCCCTGGCTCTTCGGCTGTGGGAGCAGAGGCCAACCGTTCGTGCTCTACTCCCTGGGATACTGGGCAGCCCAGCACGGGTGCCAAAGAGGTTCCATTGTAATGGACTTTGAGTTGGGAAATCGAGGAGCGACAGCAATGCGGATGGCACCGTTGGAAAGCTGACTTTCTGCAGAAGAGGCACAGCTCAAGTTTTTTGTCCTCGCTCTTCGGCTCTGGGATCAGAGGCCAACCGTTCGTGCTCTAATCCCCGGGATGCTGGGCAGCCCAGCACGGGTGCCAAAGAGGTTCCATTGTAATGGACTTTGAGTTGGGAAATCGAGGAGCGACAGCAATGCAGATGGCACCGTTGCAAAGCTGACTTTCTGCAGAAGAGGCACAGCTCAAGTTTTTTGCCCTGGCTCTTCGGCTCTGGGAGCAGAGGCCAACCGTTCGTGCTCTACTCCCTGGGATGCTGGGCAGCCCAGCACGGGTGCCAAAGAGGTTCCATTGTAATGGACTTTGAGTTGGGAAATGGAGGAGCGACAGCAATGCGGATGGCACCGTTGCAAAGCTGACTTTCTGCAGAAGAGGCACAGCTCGAGTATTTTGCCCTGGCTCTTCGGCTCTGGGAGCAGAGGCCAACCGTTCGTGCTCTACTCCCTGGGATGCTGGGCAGCCCAGCACGGCTGCCAAAGAGGTTCCATTGTAATGGACTTTGAGTTGGGAAATGGAGGAGCGACAGCAATGCGGATGGCACCGTTGCAAAGCTGACTTTCTGCAGAAGAGGCACAGCTCAAGTTTTTTGCCCTGGCTCTTCGGCTGTGGGAGCAGAGGCCAACCGTTCGTGCTCTACTCCCTGGGATGCTGGGCAGCCCAGCACGCCTGCCAAAGAGGTTCCATTGTAATGGACTTTGAGTTGGGAAATCGAGGAGCGACAGCAATGCGGATGGCACCGTTGCAAAGCTGACTTTCTGCAGAAGAGGCACAGCTCAGGTTTCTTGCCCTGGCTCTTCGGCTGTGGGAGCAGAGGCCAACCGTTCGTGCTCTACTCCCTGGGATGCTGGGCAGCCCAGCACGGGTGCCAAAGAGGTTCCATTGTAATGGACTTTGAGTTGGGAAATCGAGGAGCGACAGCAATGCGGATGGCACCGTTGCAAAGCTGACTTTCTGCAGAAGAGGCACAGCTCAAGTTTTTTGCCCTGGCTCTTCGGCTGTGGGAGCAGAGGCCAACCGTTCGTGCTCTACTCCCTGGGATGCTGGGCAGCCCAGCACGGGTGCCAAAGAGGTTCCATTGTAATGGACTTTGAGTTGGGAAATCGAGGAGCGACAGCAATGCGGATGGCACCGTTGCAAAGCTGACTTTCTGCAGAAGAGGCACAGCTCAAGTTTTTTGCCCTGGCTCTTCGGCTGTGGGAGCAGAGGCCAACCGTTCGTGCTCTACTCCCTGGGATGCTGGCCAGCCCAATACGGCTGCCAAAGAGGTTCCATTGTAATGGACTTTGAGTTGGGAAATGGAGGAGCGACAGCAATGCGGATGGCACCGTTGCAAAGCTGACTTTCTGCAGAAGAGGCACAGCTCAGGTTTTTTGCCCTGGCTCTTTGGCTGTGGGAGCAGAGGCCAACCGTTCGTGCTCTACTGCCTGGGATGCTGGGCAGCCCAGCACGGGTGCCAAAGAGGTTCCATTGTAATGGACTTTGAGTTGGGAAATGGAGGAGCGACAGCAATGCGGATGGCACCGTTGCAAAGCTGACTTTCTGCAGAAGAGGCACAGCTCAAGTTTTTTGCCCTGGCTCTTCGGCTGTGGGAGCAGAGGCCAACCGTTCGTGCTCTACTCCCTGGGATGCTGGGCAGCCCAGCACGGCTGCCAAAGAGGTTCCATTGTAATGGACTTTGAGTTGGGAAATCGAGGAGCGACAGCAATGCGGATGGCACCGTTGCAAAGCTGACTTTCTGCAGAAGAGGCACAGCTCAAGTTGTTTGCCCTGGCTCTTCGGCTGTGGGAGCAGAGGCCAACCGTTCGTGCTCTACTCCCTGGGATGCTGGGCAGCCCAGCACGGCTGCCAAAGAGGTTCCATTGTAATGGACTTTGAGTTGGGAAATGGAGGAGCGACAGCAATGCAGATGGCACCGTTGCAAAGCTGACTTTCTGCAGAAGAGGCACAGCTCAAGTTTTTTGCCCTGGCTCTTCGGCTGTGGGAGCAGAGGCCAACCGTTCGAGCTCTACTCCCTGGGATACTGGGCAGCCCAGCACGGGTGCCAAAGAGGTTCCATTGTAATGGACTTTGAGTTGGGAAATCGAGGAGCGACAGCAATGCGGATGGCACCGTTGGAAAGCTGACTTTCTGCAGAAGAGGCACAGCTCAAGTTTTTTGTCCTGGCTCTTCGGCTCTGGGATCAGAGGCCAACCGTTCGTGCTCTACTCCCTGGGATGCTGGGCAGCCCAGCACGGCTGCCAAAGATGTTCCATTGTAATGGACTTTGAGTTGGGAAATCGAGGAGTGACAGCAATGCGGATGGCACCGTTGCAAAGCTGACTTTCTGCAGAAGAGGCACAGCTCAAGTTTTTTGCCCTGGCTCTTCGGCTCTAGGAGCAGAGGCCAACTGTTCGTGCTCTACTCCCTGGGATGCTGGGCAGCCCAGCACGGCTGCCAAAGAGGTTCCATTGTAATGGACTTTGAGTTGGGAAATCGAGGAGCGACAGCAATGCGGATGGCACCGTTGCAAAGCTGACTTTCTGCAGAAGAGGCACAGCTCAAGTTTTTTGCCCTGGCTCTTTGGCTGTGGGAGCAGAGGCCAACCGTTCGTGCTCTACTCCCTGGGATGCTGGGCAGCCCAGCACGGGTGCCAAAGAGGTTCCATTGTAATGGACTTTGAGTTGGGAAATGGAGGAGCGACAGCAATGCGGATGGCACCGTTGCAAAGCTGACTTTCTGCAGAAGAGGCACAGCTGAAGTTTTTTGCCCTGGCTCTTCGGCTGTGGGAGCAGAGGCCAACCGTTCGTGCTCTACTCCCTGGGATGCTGGGCAGCCCAGCACGGGTGCCAAAGAGGTTCCATTGTAATGGACTTTGAGTTGGGAAATGGAGGAGCGACAGCAATGCGGATGGCACCGTTGCAAAGCTGACTTTCTGCAGAAGAGGCACAGCTCAAGTTTTTTGCCCTGGCTCTTCGGCTGTGGGAGCAGAGGCCAACCATTCGTGCTCTACTCCCTGGGATGCTGGGCAGCCCAGCACGGGTGCCAAAGAGGTTCCATTTTAATGGACTTTGAGTTGGGAAATCGAGGAGCGACAGCAATGCGGATGGCACCGTTGCAAAGCTGACTTTCTGCAGAAGAGGCACAGCTCAAGTTGTTTGCCCTGGCTCTTCGGCTGTGGGAGCAGAGGCCAACCGTTCGTGCTCTACTCCCTGGGATGCTGGGCAGCCCAGCACGGGTGCCAAAGAGGTTCCATTGTAATGGACTTTGAGTTGGGAAATCGAGGAGCGACAGCAATGCGGATGGCACCGTTGCAAAGCTGACTTTCTGCAGAAGAGGCACAGCTCAAGTTTTTTGCCCTGGCTCTTCGGCTGTGGGAGCAGAGGCCAACCGTTCGTGCTCTACTCCCTGGGATGCTGGGCACCCCAGCACGGGTGCCAAAGAGGTTCCATTGTAATGGACTTTGAGTTGGGAAATCGAGGAGCGACAGCAATGCGGATGGCACCGTTGCAAAGCTGACTTTCTGCAGAAGAGGCACAGCTCAAGTTGTTTGCCCTGGCTCTTCGGCTGTGGGAGCAGAGGCCAACCGTTCGTGCTCTACTCTCTGGGATGCTGGGCAGCCCAGCACGGCTGCCAAAGAGGTTCCATTGTAATGGACTTTGAGTTGGGAAATCGAGGAGCGACAGCAATGCGGATGGCACCGTTGCAAAGCTGACTTTCTGCAGAAGAGGCACAGCTCAAGTTGTTTGCCCTGGCTCTTCGGCTCTGGGAGCAGAGGCCAACCGTTCGTGCTCTACTCCCTGGGATGCTGGGCAGCCCAATACGGCTGCCAAAGAGGTTCCATTGTAATGGACTTTGAGTTGGGAAATCGAGGAGCGACAGCAATGCGAATGGCACCGTTGCAAAGCTGACTTTCTGCAGAAGAGGCACAGCTCAAGTTTTTTGCCCTGGCTCTTCGGCTGTGGGAACAGAGGCCAACCGTTCGTGCTCTACTCCCTGGGATGCTGGACAGCCCAGCACGGCTGCCAAAGAGGTTCCATTGTAATGGACTTTGAGTTGGGAAATGGAGGAGCGACAGCAATGCGGATGGCACCGTTGCAAAGCTGACTTTCTGCAGAAGAGGCACAGCTCAAGTTTTTTGCCCTGGCTCTTCGGCTCTGGGAGCAGAGGCCAACCGTTCGTGCTCTACTCCCTGGGATGCTGGGCAGCCCAGCACGGCTGCCAAAGAGGTTCCATTGTAATGGACTTTGAGTTGGGAAATCGAGGAGCGACAGCAATGCGGATGGTACCGTTGCAAAGCTGACTTTCTGCAGAAGAGGCACAGCTCAAGTTGTTAGCCCTGGCTCTTCGGCTGTGGGAGCAGAGGCCAACCGTTCGTGCTCTACTCCCTGGGATGCTGGGCAGCCCAGCACGGCTGCCAAAGAGGTTCCATTGTAATGGACTTTGAGTTGGGAAATCGAGGAGCGACAGCAATGCGGATGGCACCGTTGCAAAGCTGACTTTCTGCAGAAGAGGCACAGCTCAAGTTTTTTGCCCGGGCTCTTTGGCTGTGGGAGCAGAGGCCAACCGTTCGTGCTCTACTCCCTGGGATGCTGGGCAGCCCAGCACGGCTGCCAAAGAGGTTCCATTGTAATGGACTTTGAGTTGGGAAATCGAGGAGCGACAGCAATGCGGATGGCACCGTTGCAAAGCTGACTTTCTGCAGAAGAGGCACAGCTCAAGTTTTTTGCCCGGGCTCTTCGGCTGTGGGAGCAGAGGCCAACCGTTCGTGCTCTACTCCCTGGGATGCTGGGCAGCCCAGCACGCCTGCCAAAGAGGTTCCATTGTAATGGACTTTGAGTTGGGAAATGGAGGAGCGACAGCAATGCGGATGGCACCGTTGCAAAGCTGACTTTCTGCAGAAGAGGCACAGCTCAAGTTGTTTGCCCTGGCTCTTCGGCTGTGGGAGCAGAGGCCAACCGTTCGTGCTCTACTCCCTGGGATGCTGGGCAGCCCAGCACGGCTGCCAAAGAGGTTCCATTGTAATGGACTTTGAGTTGGGAAATCGAGGAGCGACAGCAATGCGGATGGCACCGTTGCAAAGCTGACTTTCTGCAGAAGAGGCACAGCTCAAGTTTTTTGCCCTGGCTCTTCGGCTCTGGGAGCAGAGGCCAACCGTTCGTGCTCTACTCCCTGGGATGCTGGGCAGCCCAGCACGGGTGCCAAAGAGGTTCCATTGTAATGGACTTTGAGTTGGGAAATGGAGGAGCGACAGCAATGCGGATGGCACCGTTGCAAAGCTGACTTTCTGCAGAAGAGGCACAGCTCAAGTTTTTTGCCCTGGCTCTTCGGCTGTGGGAGCAGAGGCCAACCGTTCGTGCTCTACTCCCTGGGATGCTGGGCAGCCCAGCACGGCTGCCAAAGAGGTTCCATTGTAATGGACTTTGAGTTGGGAAATGGAGGAGCGACAGCAATGCGGATGGTACCGTTGCAAAGCTGACTTTCTGCAGAAGAGGCACAGCTCAAGTTGTTTGCCCTGGCTCTTCGGCTGTGGGAGCAGAGGCCAACCGTTCGTGCTCTACTCCCTGGGATGCTGGGCAGCCCAGCACGGCTGCCAAAGAGGTTCCATTGTAATGGACTTTGAGTTGGGAAATCGAGGAGCGACAGCAATGCGGATGGCACCGTTGCAAAGCTGACTTTCTGCAGAAGAGGCACAGCTCAAGTTGTTTGCCCTGGCTCTTCGGCTGTGGGAGCAGAGGCCAACCGTTCGTGCTCTACTCTCTGGGATGCTGGGCAGCCCAGCACGGGTGCCAAAGAGGTTCCATTGTAATGGACTTTGAGTTGGGAAATCGAGGAGCGACAGCAATGCGGATGGCACCGTTGCAAAGCTGACTTTCTGCAGAAGAGGCACAGCTCAAGTTTTTTGCCCTGGCTCTTCGGCTGTGGGAGCAGAGGCCAACCGTTCGTGCTCTACTCCCTGGGATGCTGGGCAGCCCAGCACGGCTCCCAAAGAGGTTCCATTGTAATGGAATTTGAGTTGGGAAATCGAGGAGCGACAGCAATGCGGATGGCACCGTTGCAAAGCTGACTTTCTGCAGAAGAGGCACAGCTCAAGTTGTTTGCCCTGGCTCTTCGGCTGTGGGAGCAGAGGCCAACTGTTCGTGCTCTACTCCCTGGGATGCTGGGCAGCCCAATACGGCTGCCAAAGAGGTTCCATTGTAATGGACTTTGAGTTGGGAAATCGAGGAGCGACAGCAATGCGGATGGCACCGTTGCAAAGCTGACTTTCTGCAGAAGAGGCACAGCTCAAGTTTTTTGCCCGGGCTCTTTGGCTGTGGGAGCAGAGGCCAACCGTTCGTGCTCTACTCCCTGGGATGCTGGGCAGCCCAGCACGGCTGCCAAAGAGGTTCCATTGTAATGGACTTTGAGTTGGGAAATGGAGGAGCGACAGCAATGCGGATGGCACCGTTGCAAAGCTGACTTTCTGCAGAAGAGGCACAGCTCAAGTTTTTTGCCCTGGCTCTTCGGCTGTGGGAGCAGAGGCCAACCGTTCGTGCTCTACTCCCTGGGATGCTGGGCAGCCCAGCACGGCTGCCAAAGAGGTTCCATTGTAATGGACTTTGAGTTGGGAAATCGAGGAGCGACAGCAATGCGGATGGCACCGTTGCAAAGCTGACTTTCTGCAGAAGAGGCACAGCTCAAGTTTTTTGCCCTGGCTCTTCGGCTGTGGGAGCAGAGGCCAACCGTTCGTGCTCTACTCCCTGGGATGCTGGGCAGCCCAGCACGCCTGCCAAAGAGGTTCCATTGTAATGGACTTTGAGTTGGGAAATCGAGGAGCGACAGCAATGCGGATGGCACCGTTGCAAAGCTGACTTTCTGCAGAAGAGGCACAGCTCAGGTTTCTTGCCCTGGCTCTTCGGCTGTGGGAGCAGAGGCCAACCGTTCGTGCTCTACTCCCTGGGATGCTGGGCAGCCCAGCACGGGTGCCAAAGAGGTTCCATTGTAATGGACTTTGAGTTGGGAAATCGAGGAGCGACAGCAATGCGGATGGCACCGTTGCAAAGCTGACTTTCTGCAGAAGAGGCACAGCTCAAGTTTTTTGCCCTGGCTCTTCGGCTGTGGGAGCAGAGGCCAACCGTTCGTGCTCTACTCCCTGGGATGCTGGCCAGCCCAATACGGCTGCCAAAGAGGTTCCATTGTAATGGACTTTGAGTTGGGAAATCGAGGAGCGACAGCAATGCGGATGGCACCGTTGCAAAGCTGACTTTCTGCAGAAGAGGCACAGCTCAGGTTTTTTGCCCTGGCTCTTTGGCTGTGGGAGCAGAGGCCAACCGTTCGTGCTCTACTGCCTGGGATGCTGGGCAGCCCAGCACGGGTGCCAAAGAGGTTCCATTGTAATGGACTTTGAGTTGGGAAATGGAGGAGCGACAGCAATGCGGATGGCACCGTTGCAAAGCTGACTTTCTGCAGAAGAGGCACAGCTCAAGTTTTTTGCCCTGGCTCTTCGGCTGTGGGAGCAGAGGCCAACCGTTCGTGCTCTACTCCCTGGGATGCTGGGCAGCCCAGCACGGGTGCCAAAGAGGTTCCATTGTAATGGACTTTGAGTTGGGAAATGGAGGAGCGACAGCAATGCGGATGGCACCGTTGCAAAGCTGACTTTCTGCAGAAGAGGCACAGCTCAAGTTGTTTGGCCTGGCTCTTCGGCTGTGGGAGCAGAGGCCAACCGTTCGTGTTCTACTCCCTGGGATGCTGGCCAGCCCAATACGGCTGCCAAAGAGGTTCCATTGTAATGGACTTTCAGTTGGGAAATCGAGGAGCGACAGCAATGCGGATGGCACCGTTGCAAAGCTGACTTTCTGCAGAAGAGGCACAGCTCAAGTTTTTTGCCCTGGCTCTTCGGCTGTGGGAGCAGAGGCCAACCGTTCGTGCTCTACTCCCTGGGATGCTGGGCAGCCCAGCACGGGTGCCAAAGAGGTTCCATTGTAATGGACTTTGAGTTGGGAAATCGAGGAGCGACAGCAATGCGGATGGCACCGTTGCAAAGCTGACTTTCTGCAGAAGAGGCACAGCTCAAGTTTTTTGCCCTGGCTCTTCGGCTGTGGTAGCAGAGGCCAACCGTTCGTGCTCTACTCCCTGGGATGCTGGGCAGCCCAGCACGGCTGCCAAAGAGGTTCCATTGTAATGGACTTTGAGTTGGGAAATCGAGGAGCGACAGCAATGCGGATGGCACCGTTGCAAAGCTGACTTTCTGCAGAAGAGGCACAGCTCAAGTTGTTTGCCCTGGCTCTTCGGCTGTGGGAGCAGAGGCCAACCGTTCGTGCTCTACTCCCTGGGATGCTGGGCAGCCCAGCACGGGTGCCAAAGAGGTTCCATTGTAATGGACTTTGAGTTGGGAAATCGAGGAGCGACAGCAATGCGGATGGCACCGTTGCAAAGCTGACTTTCTGCAGAAGAGGCACAGCTCAAGTTGTTTGCCCTGGCTCTTCGGCTGTGGGAGCAGAGGCCAACCGTTCGTGCTCTACTGCCTGGGATGCTGGGCAGCCCAGCACGGGTGCCAAAGAGGTTCCATTGTAATGGACTTTGAGTTGGGAAATGGAGGAGCGACAGCAATGCGGATGGCACCGTTGCAAAGCTGACTTTCTGCAGAAGAGGCACAGCTCAAGTTTTTTGCCCTGGCTCTTCGGCTGTGGGAGCAGAGGCCAACCGTTCGTGCTCTACTCCCTGGGATGCTGGGCAGCCCAATACGGCTGCCAAAGAGGTTCCATTGTAATGGACTTTGAGTTGGGAAATCGAGGAGCGACAGCAATGCGGATGGCACCGTTGCAAAGCTGACTTTCTGCAGAAGAGGCACAGCTCAAGTTGTTTGCCCTGGCTCTTCGGCTGTGGGAGCAGAGGCCAACCGTTCGTGCTCTACTCCCTGGGATACTGGGCAGCCCAGCACGGCTGCCAAAGAGGTTCCATTGTAATGGACTTTGAGTTGGGAAATCGAGGAGCGACAGCAATGCGGATGGCACCGTTGCAAAGCTGACTTTCTGCAGAAGAGGCACAGCTCAAGTTTTTTGCCCTGGCTCTTCGGCTGTGGGAGCAGAGGCCAACCGTTCGTGCTCTACTGCCTGGGATGCTGGGCAGCCCAGCACGCCTGCCAAAGAGGTTCCATTGTAATGGACTTTGAGTTGGGAAATCGAGGAGCGACAGCAATGCGGATGGCACCGTTGCAAAGCTGACTTTCTGCAGAAGAGGCACAGCTCAAGTTTTTTGCCCTGGCTCTTCGGCTGTGGGAGCAGAGGCCAACCGTTCGTGCTCTACTCCCTGGGATGCTGGGCAGCCCAGCACGGCTGCCAAAGAGGTTCCATTGTAATGGACTTTGAGTTGGGAAATGGAGGAGCGACAGCAATGCGGATGGCACCGTTGCAAAGCTGACTTTCTGCAGAAGAGGCACAGCTCAAGTTTTTTGCCCTGGCTCTTCGGCTGTGGGAGCAGAGGCCAACCGTTCGTGCTCTACTCCCTGGGATGCTGGGCAGCCCAGCACGGGTGCCAAAGAGGTTCCATTGTAATGGACTTTGAGTTGGGAAATCGAGGAGCGACAGCAATGCGGATGGCACCGTTGCAAAGCTGACTTTCTGCAGAAGAGGCACAGCTCAAGTTTTTTGCCCTGGCTCTTCGGCTGTGGGAGCAGAGGCCAACCGTTCGTGCTCTACTCCCTGGGATGCTGGGCAGCCCAGCACGGGTGCCAAAGAGGTTCCATTGTAATGGACTTTGAGTTGGGAAATGGAGGAGCGACAGCAATGCGGATGGCACCGTTGCAAAGCTGACTTTCTGCAGAAGAGGCACAGCTCAATTTTTTTGCCCTGGCTCTTCGGCTGTGGGAGCAGAGGCCAACCGTTCGTGCTCTACTCCCTGGGATACTGGGCAGCCCAGCACGGGTGCCAAAGAGGTTCCATTGTAATGGACTTTGAGTTGGGAAATCGAGGAGCGACAGCAATGCGGATGGCACCGTTGCAAAGCTGACTTTCTGCAGAAGAGGCACAGCTCAAGTTGTTTGCCCTGGCTCTTCGGCTCTGGGATCAGAGGCCAACCGTTCGTGCTCTACTCCCTGGGATGCTGGGCAGCCCAGCACGGCTGCCAAAGAGGTTCCATTGTAATGGACTTTGAGTTGGGCAATCGAGGAGCGACAGCAATGCGGATGGCACCGTTGCAAAGCTGACTTTCTGCAGAAGAGGCACAGCTCAAGTTTTTTGCCCTGGCTCTTCGGCTCTAGGAGCAAAGGCCAACTGTTCATGCTCTACTCCCTGGGATGCTGGGCAGCCCAGCACGGCTGCGAAAGAGGTTCCATCGTAATGGACTTTGAGTTGGGAAATCGAGGAGCGACAGCAATGCGGATGGCACCGTTGCAAAGCTGACTTTCTGCAGAAGAGGCACAGCTCAAGTTTTTTGCCCTGGCTCTTCGGCTGTGGGAGCAGAGGCCAACCGTTCGTGCTCTACTCCCTGGGATGCTGGGCAGCCCAGCACGCCTGCCAAAGAGGTTCCATTGTAATGGACTTTGAGTTGGGAAATGGAGGAGCGACAGCAATGCGGATGGCACCGTTGCAAAGCTGACTTTCTGCAGAAGAGGCACAGCTCAAGTTTTTTGCCCTGGCTCTTCGGCTGTGGGAGCAGAGGCCAACCGTTCGTGCTCTACTCCCTGGGATGCTGGGCAGCCGAGCACGGCTGCCAAAGAGGTTCCATTGTAATGGACTTTGAGTTGGGAAATCGAGGAGCGACAGCAATGCGGATGGCACCGTTGCAAAGCTGACTTTCTGCAGAAGAGGCACAGCTCAAGTTTTTTGCCCTGGCTCTTCGGCTGTGGGAGCAGAGGCCAACCGTTCGTGCTCTACTCCCTGGGATGCTGGGCAGCCCAGCACGCCTGCCAAAGAGGTTCCATTGTAATGGACTTTGAGTTGGGAAATCGAGGAGCGACAGCAATGCGGATGGCACCGTTGCAAAGCTGACTTTCTGCAGAAGAGGCACAGCTCAAGTTGTTTGCCCTGGCTCTTCGGCTGTGGGAGCAGAGGCCAACCGTTCGTGCTCTACTCCCTGGGATGCTGGGCAGCCCAGCACGGCTGCCAAAGAGGTTCCATTGTAATGGACTTTGAGTTGGGAAATCGAGGAGCGACAGCAATGCGGATGGCACCGTTGCAAAGCTGACTTTCTGCAGAAGAGGCACAGCTCAAGTTTTTTGCCCTGGCTCTTCGACTGTGGGATCAGAGGCCAACCGTTCGTGCTCTACTCCCTGGGATGCTGGGCACCCCAGCACGGCTGCCAAAGAGGTTCCATTGTAATGGACTTTGAGTTGGGAAATGGAGGAGCGACAGCAATGCGGATGGCACCGTTGCAAAGCTGACTTTCTGCAGAAGAGGCACAGCTGAAGTTTTTTGCCCTGGCTCTTCGGCTGTGGGAGCAGAGGCCAACCGTTCGTGCTCTACTCCCTGGGATGCTGGGCAGCCCAGCACGGCTGCCAAAGAGTTTCCATTGTAATGGACTTTGAGTTGGGAAATGGAGGAGCGACAGCAATGCGGATGGCACCGTTGCAAAGCTGACTTTCTGCAGAAGAGGCACAGCTCAAGTTTTTTGCCCTGGCTCTTCGGCTGTGGGAGCAGAGGCCAACCGTTCGTGCTCTACTCCCTGGGATGCTGGGCAGCCCAGCACGGCTGCCAAAGAGGTTCCATTGTAATGGACTTTGAGTTGGGAAATCGAGGAGCGACAGCAATGCGGATGGCACCGTTGCAAAGCTGACTTTCTGCAGAAGAGGCACAGCTCAAGTTGTTTGCCCGGGCTCTTCGGCTGTGGGAGCAGAGGCCAACCGTTCGTGCTCTACTCTCTGGGATGCTGGGCAGCCCAGCACGGGTGCCAAAGAGGTTCCATTGTAATGGACTTTGAGTTGGGAAATCGAGGGTCGACAGCAATGCGGATGGCACCGTTGCAAAGCTGACTTTCTGCAGAAGAGGCACAGCTCAAGTTGTTTGCCCTGGCTCTTCGGCTGTGGGAGCAGAGGCCAACCGTTCGTGCTCTACTCCCTGGGATGCTGGGCAGCCCAGCACGGGTGCCAAAGAGGTTCCATTGTAATGGACTTTGAGTTGGGAAATTGAGGAGCGACAGCAATGCGGATGGCACCGTTGCAAAGCTGACTTTCTGCAGAAGAGGCACAGCTCAAGTTGTTTGCCCGGGCTCTTCGGCTCTGGGAGCAGAGGCCAACCGTTCGTGCTCTACTCCCTGGGATGCCGGGCAGCCCAATACGGCTGCCAAAGAGGTTCCATTGTAATGGACTTTGAGTTGGGAAATCGAGGAGCGACAGCAATGCGGATGGCACCGTTGCAAAGCTGACTTTCTGCAGAAGAGGCACAGCTCAAGTTTTTTGCCCTGGCTCTTCGGCTGTGGGAGCAGAGGCCAACCGTTCGTGCTCTACTCCCTGGGATGCTGGGCAGCCCAGCACGGCTGCCAAAGAGGTTCCATTGTAATGGACTTTGAGTTGGGAAATCGAGGAGCGACAGCAATGCGGATGGCACCGTTGCAAAGCTGACTTTCTGCAGAAGAGGCACAGCTCAAGTTTTTTGCCCTGGCTCTTCGGCTGTGGGAGCAGAGGCCAACCGTTCGTGCTCTACTGCCTGGGATGCTGGGCAGCCGAGCACGGCTGCCAAAGAGGTTCCATTGTAATGGACTTTGAGTTGGGAAATGGAGGAGCGACAGCAATGCGGATGGCACCGTTGCAAAGCTGACTTTCTGCAGAAGAGGCACAGCTCAAGTTTTTTGCCCTGGCTCTTAGGCTGTGGGAGCAGAGGCCAACCGTTCGTGCTCTACTCCCTGGGATGCTGGGCAGCCCAGCACGCCTGCCAAAGAGGTTCCATTGTAATGGACTTTGAGTTGGGAAATCGAGGAGCGACAGCAATGCGGATGGCACCGTTGCAAAGCTGACTTTCTGCAGAAGAGGCACAGCTCAAGTTTTTTGCCCTGGCTCTTCGGCTGTGGGAGCAGAGGCCAACCGTTCGTGCTCTACTCCCTGGGATGCTGGGCAGCCCAGCACGGGTGCCAAAGAGGTTCCATTGTAATGGACTTTGAGTTGGGAAATTGAGGAGCGACAGCAATGCGGATGGCACCGTTGCAAAGCTGACTTTCTGCAGAAGAGGCACAGCTCAAGTTGTTTGCCCGGGCTCTTCGGCTCTGGGAGCAGAGGCCAACCGTTCGTGCTCTACTCCCTGGGATGCCGGGCAGCCCAATACGGCTGCCAAAGAGGTTCCATTGTAATGGACTTTGAGTTGGGAAATCGAGGAGCGACAGCAATGCGGATGGCACCGTTGCAAAGCTGACTTTCTGCAGAAGAGGCACAGCTCAAGTTTTTTGCCCTGGCTCTTCGGCTGTGGGAGCAGAGGCCAACCGTTCGTGCTCTACTCCCTGGGATGCTGGGCAGCCCAGCACGGGTGCCAAAGAGGTTCCATTGTAATGGACTTTGAGTTGGGAAATCGAGGAGCGACAGCAATGCGGATGGCACCGTTGCAAAGCTGACTTTCTGCAGAAGAGGCACAGCTCAAGTTTTTTGCCCTGGCTCTTCGGCTGTGGGAGCAGAGGCCAACCGTTCGTGCTCTACTCCCTGGGATGCTGGGCAGCCCAGCACGGCTGCCAAAGAGGTTCCATTGTAATGGACTTTGAGTTGGGAAATGGAGGAGCGACAGCAATGCGGATGGCACCGTTGCAAAGCTGACTTTCTGCAGAAGAGGCACAGCTCAAGTTTTTTGCCCTGGCTCTTCGGCTGTGGGAGCAGAGGCCAACCGTTCGTGCTCTACTCCCTGGGATGCTGGGCAGCCCAGCACGCCTGCCAAAGAGGTTCCAATGTAATGGACTTTGAGTTGGGAAATGGAGGAGCGACAGCAATGCGGATGGCACCGTTGCAAAGCTGACTTTCTGCAGAAGAGGCACAGCTCAAGTTTTTTGCCCTGGCTCTTCGGCTGTGGGAGCAGAGGCCAACCGTTCGTGCTCTACTCCCTGGGATGCTGGGCAGCCCAGCACGGGTGCCAAAGAGGTTCCATTGTAATGGACTTTGAGTTGGGAAATGGAGGAGCGACAGCAATGCGGATGGCACCGTTGCAAAGCTGACTTTCTGCAGAAGAGGCACAGCTCAGGTTTTTTGCCCTGGCTCTTCGGCTGTGGGAGCAGAGGCCAACCGTTCGTGCTCTACTGCCTGGGATGCTGGGCAGCCCAGCACGGCTGCCAAAGAGGTTCCATTGTAATGGACTTTGAGTTGGGAAATCGAGGAGCGACAGCAATGCGGATGGCACCGTTGCAAAGCTGACTTTCTGCAGAAGAGGCACAGCTCAAGTTTTTTGCCCTGGCTCTTCGGCTGTGGGAGCAGAGGCCAACCGTTCGTGCTCTACTCCCTGGGATGCTGGGCAGCCCAGCACGGCTGCCAAAGAGGTTCCATTGTAATGGACTTTGAGTTGGGAAATGGAGGAGCGACAGCAATGCGGATGGCACCGTTGCAAAGCTGACTTTCTGCAGAAGAGGCACAGCTCAAGTTGTTTGCCCTGGCTCTTCGGCTGTGGGAGCAGAGGCCAACCGTTCGTGCTCTACTCCCTGGGATGCTGGCCAGCCCAATACGGCTGCCAAAGAGGTTCCATTGTAATGACTTTGAGTTGGGAAATGGAGGAGCGACAGCAATGCGGATGGCACCGTTGCAAAGCTGACTTTCTGCAGAAGAGGCACAGCTCAAGTTTTTTGCCCTGGCTCTTCGGCTGTGGGAGCAGAGGCCAACCGTTCGTGCTCTACTCCCTGGGATGCTGGGCAGCCCAGCACGCCTGCCAAAGAGGTTCCATTGTAATGGACTTTGAGTTGGGAAATGGAGGAGCGACAGCAATGCGGATGGCACCGTTGCAAAGCTGACTTTCTGCAGAAGAGGCACAGCTCAAGTTTTTTGCCCTGGCTCTTCGGCTGTGGGAGCAGAGGCCAACCGTTCGTGCTCTACTCCCTGGGATGCTGGGCAGCCCAGCACGGCTGCCAAAGAGGTTCCATTGTAATGGACTTTGAGTTGGGAAATCGAGGAGCGACAGCAATGCGGATGGCACCGTTGCAAAGCTGACTTTCTGCAGAAGAGGCACAGCTCAAGTTGTTTGCCCTGGCTCTTCGGCTCTGGGAGCAGAGGCCAACCGTTCGTGCTCTACTCCCTGGGATGCTGGGCAGCCCAGCACGGGTGCCAAAGAGGTTCCATTGTAATGGACTTTGAGTTGGGAAATGGAGGAGCGACAGCAATGCGGATGGCACCGTTGCAAAGCTGACTTTCTGCAGAAGAGGCACAGCTCAAGTTTTTTGCCCTGGCTCTTCGGCTGTGGGAGCAGAGGCCAACCGTTCGTGCTCTACTCCCTGGGATGCTGGGCAGCCCAGCACGGCTGCCAAAGAGGTTCCATTGTAATGGACTTTGAGTTGGGAAATGGAGGAGCGACAGCAATGCGGATGGTACCGTTGCAAAGCTGACTTTCTGCAGAAGAGGCACAGCTCAAGTTGTTTGCCCTGGCTCTTCGGCTCTGGGAGCAGAGGCCAACCGTTCGTGCTCTACTCCCTGGGATGCTGGGCAGCCCAGCACGGCTGCCAAATATGTTCCATTGTAATGGACTTTGAGTTGGGAAATCGAGGAGCGACAGCAATGCGGATGGCACCGTTGCAAAGCTGACTTTCTGCAGAAGAGGCACAGCTCAAGTTTTTTGCCCTGGCTCTTCGGCTGTGGGAGCAGAGGCCAACCGTTCGTGCTCTACTCCCTGGGATGCTGGGCAGCCCAGCACGCCTGCCAAAGAGGTTCCATTGTAATGGACTTTGAGTTGGGAAATCGAGGAGCGACAGCAATGCGGATGGCACCGTTGCAAAGCTGACTTTCTGCAGAAGAGGCACAGCTCAAGTTTTTTGCCCTGGCTCTTCGGCTGTGGGAGCAGAGGACAACCGTTCGTGCTCTACTCCCTGGGATGCTGGGCAGCCCAGCACGCCTGCCAAAGAGGTTCCATTGTAATGGACTTTGAGTTGGGAAATCGAGGAGCGACAGCAATGCGGATGGCACCGTTGCAAAGCTGACTTTCTGCAGAAGAGGCACAGCTCAAGTTTTTTGCCCTGGCTCTTCGGCTGTGGGAGCAGAGGCCAACCGTTCGTGCTCTACTCCCTGGGATGCTGGGCAGCCCAGCACGGGTGCCAAAGAGGTTCCATTGTAATGGACTTTGAGTTGGGAAATCGAGGAGCGACAGCAATGCGGATGGCACCGTTGCAAAGCTGACTTTCTGCAGAAGAGACACAGCTCAAGTTGTTTGCCCTGGCTCTTCGGCTGTGGGAGCAGAGGCCAACCGTTCGTGCTCTACTCCCTGGGATGCTGGGCAGCCCAGCGCGGCTGCCAAAGAGGTTCCATTGTAATGGACTTTGAGTTGGGAAATCGAGGAGCGACAGCAATGCGGATGGCACCGTTGCAAAGCTGACTTTCTGCAGAAGAGGCACAGCTCAAGTTTTTTGCCCTGGCTCTTCGGCTGTGGGAGCAGAGGCCAACCGTTCGTGCTCTACTCCCTGGGATGCTGGGCAGCCCAGCACGGGTGCCAAAGAGGTTCCATTGTAATGGACTTTGAGTTGGGAAATCGAGGAGCGACAGCAATGCGGATGGCACCGTTGCAAAGCTGACTTTCTGCAGAAGAGGCACAGCTCAAGTTGTTTGCCCTGGCTCTTCGGCTGTGGGAGCAGAGGCCAACCGTTCGTGCTCTACTCCCTGGGATGCTGGGCAGCCCAGCACGGCTGCCAAAGAGGTTCCATTGTAATGGACTTTGAGTTGGGAAATCGAGGAGCGACAGCAATGCGGATGGCACCTTTGCAAAGCTGACTTTCTGCAGAAGAGGCACAGCTCAAGTTGTTTGCCCTGGCTCTTCGGCTGTGGGAGCAGAGGCCAACCGTTCGTGCTCTACTCTCTGGGATGCTGGGCAGCCCAGCACGGCTGCCAAAGAGGTTCCATTGTAATGGACTTTGAGTTGGGAAATCGAGGGTCGACAGCAATGCGGATGGCACCGTTGCAAAGCTGACTTTCTGCAGAAGAGGCACAGCTCAAGTTGTTTGCCCTGGCTCTTCGGCTGTGGGAGCAGAGGCCAACCGTTCGTGCTCTACTCCCTGGGATGCTGGGCAGCCCAGCACGGGTGCCAAAGAGGTTCCATTGTAATGGACTTTGAGTTGGGAAATCGAGGAGCGACAGCAATGCGGATGGCACCGTTGCAAAGCTGACTTTCTGCAGAAGAGGCACAGCTCAAGTTTTTTGCCCTGGCTATTCGACTGTGGGATCAGAGGCCAACCGTTCGTGCTCTACTCCCTGGGATGCTGGGCACCCCAGCACGGCTGCCAAAGAGGTTCCATTGTAATGGACTTTGAGTTGGGAAATGGAGGAGCGACAGCAATGCGGATGGCACCGTTGCAAAGCTGACTTTCTGCAGAAGAGGCACAGCTGAAGTTTTTTGCCCTGGCTCTTCGGCTGTGGGAGCAGAGGCCAACCGTTCGTGCTCTACTCCCTGGGATGCTGGGCAGCCGAGCACGGCTGCCAAAGAGTTTCCATTGTAATGGACTTTGAGTTGGGAAATCGAGGAGCGACAGCAATGCGGATGGCACCGTTGCAAAGCTGACTTTCTGCAGAAGAGGCACAGCTCAAGTTTTTTGCCCTGGCTCTTCGGCTGTGGGAGCAGAGGCCAACCGTTCGTGCTCTACTCCCTGGGATGCTGGGCAGCCCAGCACGGCTGCCAAAGAGGTTCCATTGTAATGGACTTTGAGTTGGGAAATCGAGGAGCGACAGCAATGCGGATGGCACCGTTGCAAAGCTGACTTTCTGCAGAAGAGGCACAGCTCAGGTTTTTTGCCCTGGCTCTTCGGCTGTGGGAGCAGAGGCCAACCGTTCGTGCTCTACTCCCTGGGATGCTGGGCAGCCCAGCACGGGTGCCAAAGAGGTTCCATTGTAATGGACTTTGAGTTGGGAAATCGAGGAGCGACAGCAATGCGGATGGCACCGTTGCAAAGCTGACTTTCTGCAGAAGAGGCACAGCTCAAGTTTTTTGCCCTGGCTCTTCGGCTGTGGGAGCAGAGGCCAACCGTTCGTGCTCTACTCCCTGGGATGCTGGGCAGCCCAGCACGGCTGCCAAAGAGGTTCCATTGTAATGGACTTTGAGTTGGGAAATCGAGGAGCGACAGCAATGCGGATGGCACCGTTGCAAAGCTGACTTTCTGCAGAAGAGGCACAGCTCAAGTTGTTTGCCCTGGCTCTTCGGCTGTGGGAGCAGAGGCCAACCGTTCGTGCTCTACTCTCTGGGATGCTGGGCAGCCCAGCACGGCTGCCAAAGAGGTTCCATTGTAATGGACTTTGAGTTGGGAAATCGAGGGTCGACAGCAATGCGGATGGCACCGTTGCAAAGCTGACTTTCTGCAGAAGAGGCACAGCTCAAGTTGTTTGCCCTGGCTCTTCGGCTGTGGGAGCAGAGGCCAACCGTTCGTGCTCTACTCCCTGGGATGCTGGGCAGCCCAGCACGGGTGCCAAAGAGGTTCCATTGTAATGGACTTTGAGTTGGGAAATCGAGGAGCGACAGCAATGCGGATGGCACCGTTGCAAAGCTGACTTTCTGCAGAAGAGGCACAGCTCAAGTTGTTTGCCCTGGCTCTTCGGCTGTGGGAGCAGAGGCCAACCGTTCGTGCTCTACTCCCTGGGATGCTGGCCAGCCCAATACGGCTGCCAAAGAGGTTCCATTGTAATGGACTTTGAGTTGGGAAATGGAGGAGCGACAGCAATGCGGATGGCACCGTTGCAAAGCTGACTTTCTGCAGAAGAGGCACAGCTCAAGTTTTTTGCCCTGGCTCTTCGGCTGTGGGAGCAGAGGCCAACCGTTCGTGCTCTACTCCCTGGGATGCTGGGCAGCCCAGCACGCCTGCCAAAGAGGTTCCATTGTAATGGACTTTGAGTTGGGAAATCGAGGAGCGACAGCAATGCGGATGGCACCGTTGCAAAGCTGACTTTCTGCAGAAGAGGCACAGCTCAAGTTGTTTGCCCTGGCTCTTCGGCTGTGGGAGCAGAGGCCAACCGTTCGTGCTCTACTCCCTGGGATGCTGGGCAGCCCAGCACGGGTGCCAAAGAGGTTCCATTGTAATGGACTTTGAGTTGGGAAATCGAGGAGCGACAGCAATGCGGATGGCACCGTTGCAAAGCTGACTTTCTGCAGAAGAGGCACAGCTCAAGTTGTTTGCCCTGGCTCTTCGGCTGTGGGAGCAGAGGCCAACCGTTCGTGCTCTACTCCCTGGGATGCTGGGCAGCCCAGCACGGCTGCCAAAGAGGTTCCATTGTAATGGACTTTGAGTTGGGAAATCGAGGAGCGACATCAATGCGGATGGCACCGTTGCAAAGCTGACTTTCTGCAGAAGAGGCACAGCTCAAGTTTTTTGCCCTGGCTCTTCGGCTGTGGGAGCAGAGGCCAACCGTTCGTGCTCTACTCCCTGGGATGCTGGGCAGCCCAGCACGGCTGCCAAAGAGGTTCCATTGTAATGGACTTTGAGTTGGGAAATGGAGGAGCGACAGCAATGCGGATGGTACCGTTGCAAAGCTGACTTTCTGCAGAAGAGGCACAGCTCAAGTTGTTTGCCCTGGCTCTTCGGCTCTGGGAGCAGAGGCCAACCGTTCGTGCTCTACTCCCTGGGATGCTGGGCAGCCCAGCACGGGTGCCAAAGAGGTTCCATTGTAATGGACTTTGAGTTGGGAAATCGAGGAGCGACAGCAATGCGGATGGCACCGTTGCAAAGCTGACTTTCTGCAGAAGAGGCACAGCTCAAGTTTTTTGCCCTGGCTCTTCGGCTGTGGGAGCAGAGGCCAACCGTTCGTGCTCTACTCCCTGGGATGCTGGGCAGCCCAGCACGCCTGCCAAAGAGGTTCCATTGTAATGGACTTTGAGTTGGGAAATCGAGGAGCGACAGCAATGCGGATGGCACCGTTGCAAAGCTGACTTTCTGCAGAAGAGGCACAGCTCAAGTTTTTTGCCCTGGCTCTTCGGCTGTGGGAGCAGAGGCCAACCGTTCGTGCTCTACTCCCTGGGATGCTGGGCAGCCCAGCACGCCTGCCAAAGAGGTTCCATTGTAATGGACTTTGAGTTGGGAAATCGAGGAGCGACAGCAATGCGGATGGCACCGTTGCAAAGCTGACTTTCTGCAGAAGAGGCACAGCTGAAGTTTTTTGCCCTGGCTCTTCGGCTGTGGGAGCAGAGGCCAACCGTTCGTGCTCTACTCCCTGGGATGCTGGGCAGCCCAGCACGGGTGCCAAAGAGGTTCCATTGTAATGGACTTTGAGTTGGGAAATCGAGGAGCGACAGCAATGCGGATGGCACCGTTGCAAAGCTGACTTTCTGCAGAAGAGGCACAGCTCAAGTTTTTTGCCCTGGCTCTTCGGCTGTGGGAGCAGAGGCCAACCGTTCGTGCTCTACTCCCTGGGATGCTGGGCAGCCCAGCACGCCTGCCAAAGAGGTTCCATTGTAATGGACTTTGAGTTGGGAAATGGAGGAGCGACAGCAATGCGGATGGCACCGTTGCAAAGCTGACTTTCTGCAGAAGAGGCACAGCTCAAGTTTTTTGCCCTGGCTCTTCGGCTGTGGGAGCAGAGGACAACCGTTCGTGCTCTACTCCCTGGGATGCTGGGCAGCCCAGCACGCCTGCCAAAGAGGTTCCATTGTAATGGACTTTGAGTTGGGAAATCGAGGAGCGACAGCAATGCGGATGGCACCGTTGCAAAGCTGACTTTCTGCAGAAGAGGCACAGCTGAAGTTTTTTGCCCTGGCTCTTCGGCTGTGGGAGCAGAGGCCAACCGTTCGTGCTCTACTCCCTGGGATGCTGGGCAGCCCAGCACGGGTGCCAAAGAGGTTCCATTGTAATGGACTTTGAGTTGGGAAATCGAGGAGCGACAGCAATGCGGATGGCACCGTTGCAAAGCTGACTTTCTGCAGAAGAGACACAGCTCAAGTTGTTTGCCCTGGCTCTTCGGCTGTGGGAGCAGAGGCCAACCGTTCGTGCTCTACTCCCTGGGATGCTGGGCAGCCCAGCGCGGCTGCCAAAGAGGTTCCATTGTAATGGACTTTGAGTTGGGAAATCGAGGAGCGACAGCAATGCGGATGGCACCGTTGCAAAGCTGACTTTCTGCAGAAGAGGCACAGCTCAAGTTTTTTGCCCTGGCTCTTCGGCTGTGGGAGCAGAGGCCAACCGTTCGTGCTCTACTCCCTGGGATGCTGGGCAGCCCAGCACGGCTGCCAAAGAGGTTCCATTGTAATGGACTTTGAGTTGGGAAATCGAGGAGCGACAGCAATGCGGATGGCACCGTTGCAAAGCTGACTTTCTGCAGAAGAGGCACAGCTCAAGTTGTTTGCCCTGGCTCTTCGGCTGTGGGAGCAGAGGCCAACCGTTCGTGCTCTACTCTCTGGGATGCTGGGCAGCCCAGCACGGCTGCCAAAGAGGTTCCATTTTAATGGACTTTGAGTTGGGAAATCGAGGAGCGACAGCAATGCGGATGGCACCGTTGCAAAGCTGACTTTCTGCAGAAGAGGCACAGCTCAAGTTTTTTGCCCTGGCTCTTCGGCTGTGGGAGCAGAGGCCAACCGTTCGTGCTCTACTCCCTGGGATGCTGGGCAGCCCAGCACGGCTGCCAAAGAGGTTCCATTGTAATGGACTTTGAGTTGGGAAATGGAGGAGCGACAGCAATGCGGATGGCACCGTTGCAAAGCTGACTTTCTGCAGAAGAGGCACAGCTCAAGTTGTTTGCCCTGGCTCTTCGGCTGTGGGAGCAGAGGCCAACCGTTCGTGCTCTACTCCCTGGGATGCTGGGCAGCCCAGCACGGCTGCCAAAGAGGTTCCATTGTAATGGACTTTGAGTTGGGAAATCGAGGAGCGACAGCAATGCGGATGGCACCGTTGCAAAGCTGACTTTCTGCAGAAGAGGCACAGCTCAAGTTGTTTGCCCTGGCTCTTCGGCTGTGGGAGCAGAGGCCAACCGTTCGTGCTCTACTCCCTGGGATGCTGGGCAGCCCAGCACGGCTGCCAAAGAGGTTCCATTGTAATGGACTTTGAGTTGGGAAATCGAGGAGCGACAGCAATGCGGATGGCACCGTTGCAAAGCTGACTTTCTGCAGAAGAGGCACAGCTCAAGTTGTTTGCCCTGGCTCTTCGGCTGTGGGAGCAGAGGCCAACCGTTCGTGCTCTACTCCCTGGGATGCTGGGCACCCCAGCACGGGTGCCAAAGAGGTTCCATTGTAATGGACTTTGAGTTGGGAAATGGAGGAGCGACAGCAATGCGGATGGCACCGTTGCAAAGCTGACTTTCTGCAGAAGAGGCACAGCTCAAGTTTTTTGCCCTGGCTCTTCGGCTGTGGGAGCAGAGGCCAACCGTTCGTGCTCTACTCCCTGGGATGCTGGGCAGCCCAGCACGGGTGCCAAAGAGGTTCCATTTTAATGGACTTTGAGTTGGGAAATCGAGGAGCGACAGCAATGCGGATGGCACCGTTGCAAAGCTGACTTTCTGCAGAAGAGGCACAGCTCAAGTTTTTTGCCCTGGCTCTTCGGCTGTGGGAGCAGAGGCCAACCGTTCGTGCTCTACTCCCTGGGATGCTGGGCAGCCCAGCACGGCTGCCAAAGAGGTTCCATTGTAATGGACTTTGAGTTGGGAAATCGAGGAGCAACAGCAATGCGGATGGCACCGTTGCAAAGCTGACTTTCTGCAGAAGAGGCACAGCTCAAGTTGTTTGCCCTGGCTCTTCGGCTGTGGGAGCAGAGGCCAACCGTTCGTGCTCTACTCCCTGGGATGCTGGACAGCCCAGCACGGCTGCCAAAGAGGTTCCATTGTAATGGACTTTGAGTTGGGAAATGGAGGAGCGACAGCAATGCGGATGGCACCGTTGCAAAGCTGACTTTCTGCAGAAGAGGCACAGCTCAAGTTTTTTGCCCTGGCTCTTCGGCTGTGGGAGCAGAGGCCAACCGTTCGTGCTCTACTCCCTGGGATGCTGGGCAGCCGAGCACGGCTGCCAAAGAGGTTCCATTGTAATGGACTTTGAGTTGGGAAATCGAGGAGCGACAGCAATGCGGATGGCACCGTTGCAAAGCTGACTTTCTGCAGAAGAGGCACAGCTCAAGTTTTTTGCCCTGGCTCTTCGGCTGTGGGAGCAGAGGCCAACCGTTCGTGCTCTACTCCCTGGGATGCTGGGCAGCCCAGCACGGGTGCCAAAGAGGTTCCATTGTAATGGACTTTGAGTTGGGAAATCGAGGAGCGACAGCAATGCGGATGGCACCGTTGCAAAGCTGACTTTCTGCAGAAGAGGCACAGCTTAAGTTGTTTGCCCTGGCTCTTCGGCTGTGGGAGCAGAGGCCAACCGTTCGTGCTCTACTCCCTGGGATGCTGGGCAGCCCAGCACGGCTGCCAAAGAGGTTCCATTGTAATGGACTTTGAGTTGGGAAATGGAGGAGCGACAGCAATGCGGATGGCACCGTTGCAAAGCTGACTTTCTGCAGAAGAGGCACAGCTCAAGTTTTTTGCCCTGGCTCTTCGGCTGTGGGAGCAGAGGCCAACCGTTCGTGCTCTACTCCCTGGGATGCTGGGCAGCCGAGCACGGCTGCCAAAGAGGTTCCATTGTAATGGACTTTGAGTTGGGAAATGGAGGAGCGACAGCAATGCGGATGGCACCGTTGCAAAGCTGACTTTCTGCAGAAGAGGCACAGCTCAAGTTTTTTGCCCTGGCTCTTCGGCTGTGGGAGCAGAGGCCAACCGTTCGTGCTCTACTCCCTGGGATGCTGGGCAGCCCAGCACGGGTGCCAAAGAGGTTCCATTGTAATGGACTTTGAGTTGGGAAATCGAGGAGCGACAGCAATGCGGATGGCACCGTTGCAAAGCTGACTTTCTGCAGAAGAGGCACAGCTCAAGTTTTTTGCCCTGGCTCTTCGGCTGTGGGAGCAGAGGCCAACCGTTCGTGCTCTACTCTCTGGGATGCTGGGCAGCCCAGCACGGCTGCCAAAGAGGTTCCATTGTAATGGACTTTGAGTTGGGAAATCGAGGAGCGACAGCAATGCGGATGGCACCGTTGCAAAGCTGACTTTCTGCAGAAGAGGCACAGCTCAACTTTTTTGCCCTGGCTCTTCGGCTGTGGGAGCAGAGGCCGACCGTTCGTGCTCTACTCCCTGGGATGCTGGGCAGCCCAGCACGGCTGCCAAAGATGTTCCATTGTAATGGACTTTGAGTTGGGAAATGGAGGAGCGACAGCAATGCGGATGGCACCGTTGCAAAGCTGACTTTCTGCAGAAGAGGCACAGCTCAAGTTTTTTGTCCTGGCTCTTCGGCTCTGGCAGCAGAGGTCAACCGTTCGTGCTCTACTCCCTGGGATGCTGGGCAGCCCAGCACGGCTGCCAAAGAGGTTCCATTGTAATGGACTTTGAGTTGGGAAATCGAGGAGCGACAGCAATGCGGATGGCACCGTTGCAAAGCTGACTTTTTGCAGAAGAGGCACAGCTCAAGTTGTTTGCCCTGGCTCTTCGGCTGTGGGAGCAGAGGCCAACCGTTCGTGCTCTACTCCCTGGGATGCTGGGCAGCCCAGCACGGCTGCCAAAGAGGTTCCATTTTAATGGACTTTGAGTTGGGAAATCGAGGAGCGACAGCAATGCGGATGGCACCGTTGCAAAGCTGACTTTCTGCAGAAGAGGCACAGCTCAAGTTGTTTGCCCTGGCTCTTCGGCTGTGGGAGCAGAGGCCAACCGTTCGTGCTCTACTCCCTGGGATGCTGGGCAGCCCAGCACGACTGCCAAAGAGGTTCCATTGTAATGGACTTTGAGTTGGGAAATCGAGGAGCGACAACCATGCGGATGGCACCGTTGCAAAGCTGACTTTCTGCAGAAGAGGCACAGCTCAAGTTTTTTGCCCTGGCTCTTCGGCTGTGGGAGCAGAGGCCAACCGTTCGTGCTCTACTCCCTGGGATGCTGGGCAGCCCAGCACGCCTGCCAAAGAGGTTCCATTGTAATGGACTTTGAGTTGGGAAATCGAGGAGCGACAGCAATGCGGATGGCACCGTTGCAAAGCTGACTTTCTGCAGAAGAGGCACAGCTCAAGTTGTTTGCCCTTGGCTCTTCGGCTGTGGGAGCAGAGGCCAACCGTTCGTGCTCTACTCCCTGGGATGCTGGGCAGCCCAGCACGGCTGCCAAAGAGGTTCCATTGTAATGGACTTTGAGTTGGGAAATGGAGGAGCGACAGCAATGCGGATGGCACCGTTGCAAAGCTGACTTTCTGCAGAAGAGGCACAGCTCAAGTTTTTTGCCCTGGCTCTTCGGCTGTGGGAGCAGAGGCCAACCGTTCGTGCTCTACTCCCTGGGATGCTGGGCAGCCCAGCACGGGTGCCAAAGAGGTTCCATTGTAATGGACTTTGAGTTGGGAAATCGAGGAGCGACAGCAATGCGGATGGCACCGTTGCAAAGCTGACTTTCTGCAGAAGAGGCACAGCTCAAGTTGTTTGCCCTGGCTCTTCGGCTGTGGGAGCAGAGGCCAACCGTTCGTGCTCTACTCCCTGGGATGCTGGGCAGCCCAGCACGGGTGCCAAAGAGGTTCCATTGTAATGGACTTTGAGTTGGGAAATGGAGGAGCGACAGCAATGCGGATGGCACCGTTGCAAAGCTGACTTTCTGCAGAAGAGGCACAGCTCAAGTTTTTTGCCCTGGCTCTTCGGCTGTGGGAGCAGAGGCCAACCGTTCGTGCTCTACTCCCTGGGATGCTGGGCAGCCCAGCACGGCTGCCAAAGAGGTTCCATTGTAATGGACTTTGAGTTGGGAAATCGAGGAGCGACAGCAATGCGGATGGCACCGTTGCAAAGCTGACTTTCTGCAGAAGAGGCACAGCTCAAGTTTTTTGCCCTGGCTCTTCGGCTGTGGGAGCAGAGGCCAACCGTTCGTGCTCTACTCCCTGGGATGCTGGGCAGCCCAGCACGGGTGCCAAAGAGGTTCCATTGTAATGGACTTTGAGTTGGGAAATCGAGGAGCGACAGCAATGCGGATGGCACCGTTGCAAAGCTGACTTTCTGCAGAAGAGGCACAGCTTAAGTTGTTTGCCCTGGCTCTTCGGCTGTGGGAGCAGAGGCCAACCGTTCGTGCTCTACTCCCTGGGATGCTGGGCAGCCCAGCACGGCTGCCAAAGAGGTTCCATTGTAATGGACTTTGAGTTGGGAAATGGAGGAGCGACAGCAATGCGGATGGCACCGTTGCAAAGCTGACTTTCTGCAGAAGAGGCACAGCTCAAGTTTTTTGCCCTGGCTCTTCGGCTGTGGGAGCAGAGGCCAACCGTTCGTGCTCTACTGCCTGGGATGCTGGGCAGCCGAGCACGGCTGCCAAAGAGGTTCCATTGTAATGGACTTTGAGTTGGGAAATCGAGGAGCGACAGCAATGCGGATGGCACCGTTGCAAAGCTGACTTTCTGCAGAAGAGGCACAGCTCAAGTTGTTTGCCCTGGCTCTTCGGCTGTGGGAGCAGAGGCCAACCGTTCGTGCTCTACTCCCTGGGATGCTGGGCAGCCCAGCACGGCTGCCAAAGAGGTTCCATTGTAATGGACTTTGAGTTGGGAAATCGAGGAGCGACAGCAATGCGGATGGCACCGTTGCAAAGCTGACTTTCTGCAGAAGAGGCACAGCTCAAGTTTTTTGCCCTGGCTCTTCGGCTGTGGGAGCAGAGGCCAACCGTTCGTGCTCTACTCCCTGGGATGCTGGGCAGCCCAGCACGGCTGCCAAAGAGGTTCCATTGTAATGGACTTTGAGTTGGGAAATCGAGGAGCGACAGCAATGCGGATGGCACCGTTGCAAAGCTGACTTTCTGCAGAAGAGGCACAGCTCAAGTTGTTTGCCCTTGGCTCTTCGGCTGTGGGAGCAGAGGCCAACCGTTCGTGCTCTACTCCCTGGGATGCTGGGCAGCCCAGCACGGCTGCCAAAGAGGTTCCATTGTAATGGACTTTGAGTTGGGAAATGGAGGAGCGACAGCAATGCGGATGGCACCGTTGCAAAGCTGACTTTCTGCAGAAGAGGCACAGCTCAATTTTTTTGCCCTGGCTCTTCGGCTGTGGGAGCAGAGGCCAACCGTTCGTGCTCTACTCCCTGGGATGCTGGGCAGCCCAGCACGGGTGCCAAAGAGGTTCCATTGTAATGGACTTTGAGTTGGGAAATGGAGGAGCGACAGCAATGCGGATGGCACCGTTGCAAAGCTGACTTTCTGCAGAAGAGGCACAGCTCAAGTTGTTTGCCCTGGCTCTTCGGCTGTGGGAGCAGAGGCCAACCGTTCGTGCTCTACTCCCTGGGATGCTGGGCAGCCCAGCACGGCTGCCAAAGAGGTTCCATTGTAATGGACTTTGAGTTGGGAAATCGAGGAGCGACAGCAATGCGGATGGCACCGTTGCAAAGCTGACTTTCTGCAGAAGAGGCACAGCTCAAGTTTTTTGCCCTGGCTCTTCGGCTGTGGGAGCAGAGGCCAACCGTTCGTGCTCTACTCCCTGGGATGCTGGGCAGCCCAGCACGGGTGCCAAAGAGGTTCCATTGTAATGGACTTTGAGTTGGGAAATGGAGGAGCGACAGCAATGCGGATGGCACCGTTGCAAAGCTGACTTTCTGCAGAAGAGGCACAGCTTAAGTTGTTTGCCCTGGCTCTTCGGCTGTGGGAGCAGAGGCCAACCGTTCGTGCTCTACTCCCTGGGATGCTGGGCAGCCCAGCACGGCTGCCAAAGAGGTTCCATTGTAATGGACTTTGAGTTGGGAAATGGAGGAGCGACAGCAATGCGGATGGCACCGTTGCAAAGCTGACTTTCTGCAGAAGAGGCACAGCTCAAGTTTTTTGCCCTGGCTCTTCGGCTGTGGGAGCAGAGGCCAACCGTTCGTGCTCTACTCCCTGGGATGCTGGGCAGCCCAGCACGGCTGCCAAAGAGGTTCCATTGTAATGGACTTTGAGTTGGGAAATCGAGGAGCGACAGCAATGCGGATGGCACCGTTGCAAAGCTGACTTTCTGCAGAAGAGGCACAGCTCAAGTTTTTTGCCCTGGCTCTTCGGCTGTGGGAGCAGAGGCCAACCGTTCGTGCTCTACTCCCTGGGATGCTGGGCAGCCCAGCACGGCTGCCAAAGAGGTTCCATTGTAATGGACTTTGAGTTGGGAAATCGAGGAGCGACAGCAATGCGGATGGCACCGTTGCAAAGCTGACTTTCTGCAGAAGAGGCACAGCTTAAGTTGTTTGCCCTGGCTCTTCGGCTGTGGGAGCAGAGGCCAACCGTTCGTGCTCTACTCCCTGGGATGCTGGGCAGCCCAGCACGGCTGCCAAAGAGGTTCCATTGTAATGGACTTTGAGTTGGGAAATCGAGGAGCGACAGCAATGCGGATGGCACCGTTGCAAAGCTGACTTTCTGCAGAAGAGGCACAGCTCAAGTTTTTTGCCCTGGCTCTTCGGCTGTGGGAGCAGAGGCCAACCGTTCGTGCTCTACTCCCTGGGATGCTGGGCAGCCCAGCACGGGTGCCAAAGAGGTTCCATTGTAATGGACTTTGAGTTGGGAAATCGAGGAGCGACAGCAATGCGGATGGCACCGTTGCAAAGCTGACTTTCTGCAGAAGAGGCACAGCTCAAGTTTTTTGCCCTGGCTCTTCGGCTGTGGGAGCAGAGGCCGACCGTTCGTGCTCTACTCCCTGGGATGCTGGGCAGCCCAGCACGGCTGCCAAAGATGTTCCATTGTAATGGACTTTGAGTTGGGAAATGGAGGAGCGACAGCAATGCGGATGGCACCGTTGCAAAGCTGACTTTCTGCAGAAGAGGCACAGCTCAAGTTTTTTGTCCTGGCTCTTCGGCTCTGGCAGCAGAGGTCAACCGTTCGTGCTCTACTCCCTGGGATGCTGGGCAGCCCAGCACGGCTGCCAAAGAGGTTCCATTGTAATGGACTTTGAGTTGGGAAATCGAGGAGCGACAGCAATGCGGATGGCACCGTTGCAAAGCTGACTTTTTGCAGAAGAGGCACAGCTCAAGTTGTTTGCCCTGGCTCTTCGGCTGTGGGAGCAGAGGCCAACCGTTCGTGCTCTACTGCCTGGGATGCTGGGCAGCCCAGCACGGCTGCCAAAGAGGTTCCATTTTAATGGACTTTGAGTTGGGAAATCGAGGAGCGACAGCAATGCGGATGGCACCGTTGCAAAGCTGACTTTCTGCAGAAGAGGCACAGCTCAAGTTGTTTGCCCTGGCTCTTCGGCTCTGGGACCAGAGGCCAACCGTTCGTGCTCTACTCCCTGGGATGCTGGGCAGCCGAGCACGGGTGCCAAAGAGGTTCCATTGTAATGGACTTTGAGTTGGGAAATCGAGGAGCGACAGCAATGCGGATGGCACCGTTGCAAAGCTGACTTTCTGCAGAAGAGGCACAGCTCAAGTTTTTTGCCCGGGCTCTTCGGCTCTAGGAGCAGAGGCCAACCGTTCGTGCTCTACTCCCTGGGATGCTGGGCAGCCCAGCACGGCTGCCAAAGAGGTTCCATTGTAATGGACTTTGAGTTGGGAAATGGAGGAGCGACAGCAATGCGGATGGCACCGTTGCAAAGCTGACTTTCTGCAGAAGAGGCACAGCTCAAGTTGTTTGCCCTGGCTCTTCGGCTGTGGGAGCAGAGGCCAACCGTTCGTGCTCTACTCCCTGGGATGCTGGGCAGCCCAGCACGGCTGCCAAAGAGGTTCCATTGTAATGGACTTTGAGTTGGGAAATGGAGGAGCGACAGCAATGCGGATGGCACCGTTGCAAAGCTGACTTTCTGCAGAAGAGGCACAGCTCAATTTTTTTGCCCTGGCTCTTCGGCTGTGGGAGCAGAGGCCAACCGTTCGTGCTCTACTCCCTGGGATGCTGGGCAGCCCAGCACGGGTGCCAAAGAGGTTCCATTGTAATGGACTTTGAGTTGGGAAATCGAGGAGCGACAGCAATGCGGATGGCACCGTTGCAAAGCTGACTTTCTGCAGAAGAGGCACAGCTCAAGTTGTTTGCCCTGGCTCTTCGGCTGTGGGAGCAGAGGCCAACCGTTCGTGCTCTACTCCCTGGGATGCTGGGCAGCCCAGCACGGGTGCCAAAGAGGTTCCATTGTAATGGACTTTGAGTTGGGAAATGGAGGAGCGACAGCAATGCGGATGGCACCGTTGCAAAGCTGACTTTCTGCAGAAGAGGCACAGCTCAAGTTTTTTGCCCTGGCTCTTCGGCTGTGGGAGCAGAGGCCAACCGTTCGTGCTCTACTCCCTGGGATGCTGGGCAGCCGAGCACGGCTGCCAAAGAGGTTCCATTGTAATGGACTTTGAGTTGGGAAATCGAGGAGCGACAGCAATGCGGATGGCACCGTTGCAAAGCTGACTTTCTGCAGAAGAGGCACAGCTCAAGTTTTTTGCCCTGGCTCTTCGGCTCTGGGAGCAGAGGCCAACCGTTCGTGCTCTACTCTCTGGGATGCTGGGCAGCCCAGCACGGCTGCCAAAGAGGTTCCATTGTAATGGACTTTGAGTTGGGAAATCGAGGAGCGACATCAATGCGGATGGCACCGTTGCAAAGCTGACTTTCTGCAGAAGAGGCACAGCTCAAGTTTTTTGCCCTGGCTCTTCGGCTGTGGGAGCAGAGGCCAACCGTTCGTGCTCTACTCCCTGGGATGCTGGGCAGCCCAGCACGGCTGCCAAAGAGGTTCCATTGTAATGGACTTTGAGTTGGGAAATCGAGGAGCGACAGCAATGCGGATGGCACCGTTGCAAAGCTGACTTTCTGCAGAAGAGGCACAGCTCAAGTTTTTTGCCCTGGCTCTTCGGCTGTGGGAGCAGAGGCCAACCGTTCGTGCTCTACTCCCTGGGATGCTGGGCAGCCCAGCACGGGTGCCAAAGAAGTTCCATTGTAATGGACTTTGAGTTGGGAAATCGAGGAGCGACAGCAATGCGGATGGCACCGTTGCAAAGCTGACTTTCTGCAGAAGAGGCACAGCTCAAGTTTTTTGCCCTGGCTCTTCGGCTGTGGGAGCAGAGGCCAACCGTTCGTGCTCTACTCCCTGGGATGCTGGGCAGCCCAGCACGGCTGCCAAAGAGGTTCCATTGTAATGGACTTTGAGTTGGGAAATCGAGGAGCGACAGCAATGCGGATGGCACCGTTGCAAAGCTGACTTTCTGCAGAAGAGGCACAGCTCAAGTTGTTTGCCCTGGCTCTTCGGCTGTGGGAGCAGAGGCCAACCGTTCGTGCTCTACTCCCTGGGATGCTGGGCAGCCCAGCACGGCTGCCAAAGAGGTTCCATTGTAATGGACTTTGAGTTGGGAAATCGAGGAGCGACAGCAATGCGGATGGCACCGTTGCAAAGCTGACTTTCTGCAGAAGAGGCACAGCTCAAGTTTTTTGCCCTGGCTCTTCGGCTGTGGGAGCAGAGGCCAACCGTTCGTGCTCTACTCCCTGGGATGCTGGGCAGCCCAGCACGGGTGCCAAAGAGGTTCCATTGTAATGGACTTTGAGTTGGGAAATGGAGGAGCGACAGCAATGCGGATGGCACCGTTGCAAAGCTGACTTTCTGCAGAAGAGGCACAGCTTAAGTTGTTTGCCCTGGCTCTTCGGCTGTGGGAGCAGAGGCCAACCGTTCGTGCTCTACTCCCTGGGATGCTGGGCAGCCCAGCACGGCTGCCAAAGAGGTTCCATTGTAATGGACTTTGAGTTGGGAAATGGAGGAGCGACAGCAATGCGGATGGCACCGTTGCAAAGCTGACTTTCTGCAGAAGAGGCACAGCTCAAGTTTTTTGCCCTGGCTCTTCGGCTGTGGGAGCAGAGGCCAACCGTTCGTGCTCTACTCCCTGGGATGCTGGGCAGCCCAGCACGGCTGCCAAAGAGGTTCCATTGTAATGGACTTTGAGTTGGGAAATCGAGGAGCGACAGCAATGCGGATGGCACCGTTGCAAAGCTGACTTTCTGCAGAAGAGGCACAGCTCAAGTTTTTTGCCCTGGCTCTTCGGCTGTGGGAGCAGAGGCCAACCGTTCGTGCTCTACTCCCTGGGATGCTGGGCAGCCCAGCACGGCTGCCAAAGAGGTTCCATTGTAATGGACTTTGAGTTGGGAAATCGAGGAGCGACAGCAATGCGGATGGCACCGTTGCAAAGCTGACTTTCTGCAGAAGAGGCACAGCTTAAGTTGTTTGCCCTGGCTCTTCGGCTGTGGGAGCAGAGGCCAACCGTTCGTGCTCTACTCCCTGGGATGCTGGGCAGCCCAGCACGGCTGCCAAAGAGGTTCCATTGTAATGGACTTTGAGTTGGGAAATCGAGGAGCGACAGCAATGCGGATGGCACCGTTGCAAAGCTGACTTTCTGCAGAAGAGGCACAGCTCAAGTTTTTTGCCCTGGCTCTTCGGCTGTGGGAGCAGAGGCCAACCGTTCGTGCTCTACTCCCTGGGATGCTGGGCAGCCCAGCACGGGTGCCAAAGAGGTTCCATTGTAATGGACTTTGAGTTGGGAAATCGAGGAGCGACAGCAATGCGGATGGCACCGTTGCAAAGCTGACTTTCTGCAGAAGAGGCACAGCTCAAGTTTTTTGCCCTGGCTCTTCGGCTGTGGGAGCAGAGGCCGACCGTTCGTGCTCTACTCCCTGGGATGCTGGGCAGCCCAGCACGGCTGCCAAAGATGTTCCATTGTAATGGACTTTGAGTTGGGAAATGGAGGAGCGACAGCAATGCGGATGGCACCGTTGCAAAGCTGACTTTCTGCAGAAGAGGCACAGCTCAAGTTTTTTGTCCTGGCTCTTCGGCTCTGGCAGCAGAGGTCAACCGTTCGTGCTCTACTCCCTGGGATGCTGGGCAGCCCAGCACGGCTGCCAAAGAGGTTCCATTGTAATGGACTTTGAGTTGGGAAATCGAGGAGCGACAGCAATGCGGATGGCACCGTTGCAAAGCTGACTTTTTGCAGAAGAGGCACAGCTCAAGTTGTTTGCCCTGGCTCTTCGGCTGTGGGAGCAGAGGCCAACCGTTCGTGCTCTACTGCCTGGGATGCTGGGCAGCCCAGCACGGCTGCCAAAGAGGTTCCATTTTAATGGACTTTGAGTTGGGAAATCGAGGAGCGACAGCAATGCGGATGGCACCGTTGCAAAGCTGACTTTCTGCAGAAGAGGCACAGCTCAAGTTGTTTGCCCTGGCTCTTCGGCTCTGGGACCAGAGGCCAACCGTTCGTGCTCTACTCCCTGGGATGCTGGGCAGCCGAGCACGGGTGCCAAAGAGGTTCCATTGTAATGGACTTTGAGTTGGGAAATCGAGGAGCGACAGCAATGCGGATGGCACCGTTGCAAAGCTGACTTTCTGCAGAAGAGGCACAGCTCAAGTTTTTTGCCCGGGCTCTTCGGCTCTAGGAGCAGAGGCCAACCGTTCGTGCTCTACTCCCTGGGATGCTGGGCAGCCCAGCACGGCTGCCAAAGAGGTTCCATTGTAATGGACTTTGAGTTGGGAAATGGAGGAGCGACAGCAATGCGGATGGCACCGTTGCAAAGCTGACTTTCTGCAGAAGAGGCACAGCTCAAGTTGTTTGCCCTGGCTCTTCGGCTGTGGGAGCAGAGGCCAACCGTTCGTGCTCTACTCCCTGGGATGCTGGGCAGCCCAGCACGGCTGCCAAAGAGGTTCCATTGTAATGGACTTTGAGTTGGGAAATGGAGGAGCGACAGCAATGCGGATGGCACCGTTGCAAAGCTGACTTTCTGCAGAAGAGGCACAGCTCAATTTTTTTGCCCTGGCTCTTCGGCTGTGGGAGCAGAGGCCAACCGTTCGTGCTCTACTCCCTGGGATGCTGGGCAGCCCAGCACGGGTGCCAAAGAGGTTCCATTGTAATGGACTTTGAGTTGGGAAATCGAGGAGCGACAGCAATGCGGATGGCACCGTTGCAAAGCTGACTTTCTGCAGAAGAGGCACAGCTCAAGTTGTTTGCCCTGGCTCTTCGGCTGTGGGAGCAGAGGCCAACCGTTCGTGCTCTACTCCCTGGGATGCTGGGCAGCCCAGCACGGGTGCCAAAGAGGTTCCATTGTAATGGACTTTGAGTTGGGAAATGGAGGAGCGACAGCAATGCGGATGGCACCGTTGCAAAGCTGACTTTCTGCAGAAGAGGCACAGCTCAAGTTTTTTGCCCTGGCTCTTCGGCTGTGGGAGCAGAGGCCAACCGTTCGTGCTCTACTCCCTGGGATGCTGGGCAGCCCAGCACGGCTGCCAAAGAGGTTCCATTGTAATGGACTTTGAGTTGGGAAATCGAGGAGCGACAGCAATGCGGATGGCACCGTTGCAAAGCTGACTTTCTGCAGAAGAGGCACAGCTCAAGTTTTTTGCCCTGGCTCTTCGGCTCTGGGAGCAGAGGCCAACCGTTCGTGCTCTACTCTCTGGGATGCTGGGCAGCCCAGCACGGCTGCCAAAGAGGTTCCATTGTAATGGACTTTGAGTTGGGAAATCGAGGAGCGACATCAATGCGGATGGCACCGTTGCAAAGCTGACTTTCTGCAGAAGAGGCACAGCTCAAGTTTTTTGCCCTGGCTCTTCGGCTGTGGGAGCAGAGGCCAACCGTTCGTGCTCTACTCCCTGGGATGCTGGGCAGCCCAGCACGGCTGCCAAAGAGGTTCCATTGTAATGGACTTTGAGTTGGGAAATCGAGGAGCGACAGCAATGCGGATGGCACCGTTGCAAAGCTGACTTTCTGCAGAAGAGGCACAGCTCAAGTTTTTTGCCCTGGCTCTTCGGCTGTGGGAGCAGAGGCCAACCGTTCGTGCTCTACTCCCTGGGATGCTGGGCAGCCCAGCACGGGTGCCAAAGAAGTTCCATTGTAATGGACTTTGAGTTGGGAAATCGAGGAGCGACAGCAATGCGGATGGCACCGTTGCAAAGCTGACTTTCTGCAGAAGAGGCACAGCTCAAGTTTTTTGCCCTGGCTCTTCGGCTGTGGGAGCAGAGGCCAACCGTTCGTGCTCTACTCCCTGGGATGCTGGGCAGCCCAGCACGGCTGCCAAAGAGGTTCCATTGTAATGGACTTTGAGTTGGGAAATCGAGGAGCGACAGCAATGCGGATGGCACCGTTGCAAAGCTGACTTTCTGCAGAAGAGGCACAGCTCAAGTTTTTTGCCCTGGCTCTTCGGCTGTGGGAGCAGAGGCCAACCGTTCGTGCTCTACTCCCTGGGATGCTGGGCAGCCCAGCACGGGTGCCAAAGAGGTTCCATTGTAATGGACTTTGAGTTGGGAAATGGAGGAGCGACAGCAATGCGGATGGCACCGTTGCAAAGCTGACTTTCTGCAGAAGAGGCACAGCTTAAGTTGTTTGCCCTGGCTCTTCGGCTGTGGGAGCAGAGGCCAACCGTTCGTGCTCTACTCCCTGGGATGCTGGGCAGCCCAGCACGGCTGCCAAAGAGGTTCCATTGTAATGGACTTTGAGTTGGGAAATGGAGGAGCGACAGCAATGCGGATGGCACCGTTGCAAAGCTGACTTTCTGCAGAAGAGGCACAGCTCAAGTTTTTTGCCCTGGCTCTTCGGCTGTGGGAGCAGAGGCCAACCGTTCGTGCTCTACTCCCTGGGATGCTGGGCAGCCCAGCACGGCTGCCAAAGAGGTTCCATTGTAATGGACTTTGAGTTGGGAAATCGAGGAGCGACAGCAATGCGGATGGCACCGTTGCAAAGCTGACTTTCTGCAGAAGAGGCACAGCTCAAGTTTTTTGCCCTGGCTCTTCGGCTGTGGGAGCAGAGGCCAACCGTTCGTGCTCTACTCCCTGGGATGCTGGGCAGCCCAGCACGGCTGCCAAAGAGGTTCCATTGTAATGGACTTTGAGTTGGGAAATCGAGGAGCGACAGCAATGCGGATGGCACCGTTGCAAAGCTGACTTTCTGCAGAAGAGGCACAGCTTAAGTTGTTTGCCCTGGCTCTTCGGCTGTGGGAGCAGAGGCCAACCGTTCGTGCTCTACTCCCTGGGATGCTGGGCAGCCCAGCACGGCTGCCAAAGAGGTTCCATTGTAATGGACTTTGAGTTGGGAAATCGAGGAGCGACAGCAATGCGGATGGCACCGTTGCAAAGCTGACTTTCTGCAGAAGAGGCACAGCTCAAGTTTTTTGCCCTGGCTCTTCGGCTGTGGGAGCAGAGGCCAACCGTTCGTGCTCTACTCCCTGGGATGCTGGGCAGCCCAGCACGGGTGCCAAAGAGGTTCCATTGTAATGGACTTTGAGTTGGGAAATCGAGGAGCGACAGCAATGCGGATGGCACCGTTGCAAAGCTGACTTTCTGCAGAAGAGGCACAGCTCAAGTTTTTTGCCCTGGCTCTTCGGCTGTGGGAGCAGAGGCCGACCGTTCGTGCTCTACTCCCTGGGATGCTGGGCAGCCCAGCACGGCTGCCAAAGATGTTCCATTGTAATGGACTTTGAGTTGGGAAATGGAGGAGCGACAGCAATGCGGATGGCACCGTTGCAAAGCTGACTTTCTGCAGAAGAGGCACAGCTCAAGTTTTTTGTCCTGGCTCTTCGGCTCTGGCAGCAGAGGTCAACCGTTCGTGCTCTACTCCCTGGGATGCTGGGCAGCCCAGCACGGCTGCCAAAGAGGTTCCATTGTAATGGACTTTGAGTTGGGAAATCGAGGAGCGACAGCAATGCGGATGGCACCGTTGCAAAGCTGACTTTTTGCAGAAGAGGCACAGCTCAAGTTGTTTGCCCTGGCTCTTCGGCTGTGGGAGCAGAGGCCAACCGTTCGTGCTCTACTGCCTGGGATGCTGGGCAGCCCAGCACGGCTGCCAAAGAGGTTCCATTTTAATGGACTTTGAGTTGGGAAATCGAGGAGCGACAGCAATGCGGATGGCACCGTTGCAAAGCTGACTTTCTGCAGAAGAGGCACAGCTCAAGTTGTTTGCCCTGGCTCTTCGGCTCTGGGACCAGAGGCCAACCGTTCGTGCTCTACTCCCTGGGATGCTGGGCAGCCGAGCACGGGTGCCAAAGAGGTTCCATTGTAATGGACTTTGAGTTGGGAAATCGAGGAGCGACAGCAATGCGGATGGCACCGTTGCAAAGCTGACTTTCTGCAGAAGAGGCACAGCTCAAGTTTTTTGCCCTGGCTCTTCGGCTGTGGGAGCAGAGGCCAACCGTTCGTGCTCTACTCCCTGGGATGCTGGGCAGCCCAGCACGGCTGCCAAAGAGGTTCCATTGTAATGGACTTTGAGTTGGGAAATGGAGGAGCGACAGCAATGCGGATGGCACCGTTGCAAAGCTGACTTTCTGCAGAAGAGGCACAGCTCAAGTTGTTTGCCCTGGCTCTTCGGCTGTGGGAGCAGAGGCCAACCGTTCGTGCTCTACTCCCTGGGATGCTGGGCAGCCCAGCACGGCTGCCAAAGAGGTTCCATTGTAATGGACTTTGAGTTGGGAAATGGAGGAGCGACAGCAATGCGGATGGCACCGTTGCAAAGCTGACTTTCTGCAGAAGAGGCACAGCTCAATTTTTTTGCCCTGGCTCTTCGGCTGTGGGAGCAGAGGCCAACCGTTCGTGCTCTACTCCCTGGGATGCTGGGCAGCCCAGCACGGGTGCCAAAGAGGTTCCATTGTAATGGACTTTGAGTTGGGAAATCGAGGAGCGACAGCAATGCGGATGGCACCGTTGCAAAGCTGACTTTCTGCAGAAGAGGCACAGCTCAAGTTGTTTGCCCTGGCTCTTCGGCTGTGGGAGCAGAGGCCAACCGTTCGTGCTCTACTCCCTGGGATGCTGGGCAGCCCAGCACGGGTGCCAAAGAGGTTCCATTGTAATGGACTTTGAGTTGGGAAATGGAGGAGCGACAGCAATGCGGATGGCACCGTTGCAAAGCTGACTTTCTGCAGAAGAGGCACAGCTCAAGTTTTTTGCCCTGGCTCTTCGGCTGTGGGAGCAGAGGCCAACCGTTCGTGCTCTACTCCCTGGGATGCTGGGCAGCCCAGCACGGCTGCCAAAGAGGTTCCATTGTAATGGACTTTGAGTTGGGAAATCGAGGAGCGACAGCAATGCGGATGGCACCGTTGCAAAGCTGACTTTCTGCAGAAGAGGCACAGCTCAAGTTTTTTGCCCTGGCTCTTCGGCTCTGGGAGCAGAGGCCAACCGTTCGTGCTCTACTCTCTGGGATGCTGGGCAGCCCAGCACGGCTGCCAAAGAGGTTCCATTGTAATGGACTTTGAGTTGGGAAATCGAGGAGCGACATCAATGCGGATGGCACCGTTGCAAAGCTGACTTTCTGCAGAAGAGGCACAGCTCAAGTTTTTTGCCCTGGCTCTTCGGCTGTGGGAGCAGAGGCCAACCGTTCGTGCTCTACTCCCTGGGATGCTGGGCAGCCCAGCACGGCTGCCAAAGAGGTTCCATTGTAATGGACTTTGAGTTGGGAAATCGAGGAGCGACAGCAATGCGGATGGCACCGTTGCAAAGCTGACTTTCTGCAGAAGAGGCACAGCTCAAGTTTTTTGCCCTGGCTCTTCGGCTGTGGGAGCAGAGGCCAACCGTTCGTGCTCTACTCCCTGGGATGCTGGGCAGCCCAGCACGGGTGCCAAAGAAGTTCCATTGTAATGGACTTTGAGTTGGGAAATCGAGGAGCGACAGCAATGCGGATGGCACCGTTGCAAAGCTGACTTTCTGCAGAAGAGGCACAGCTCAAGTTTTTTGCCCTGGCTCTTCGGCTGTGGGAGCAGAGGCCAACCGTTCGTGCTCTACTCCCTGGGATGCTGGGCAGCCCAGCACGGGTGCCAAAGAGGTTCCATTGTAATGGACTTTGAGTTGGTTAATCGAGGAGCGACAGCAATGCGGATGGCACCGTTGCAAAGCTGACTTTCTGCAGAAGAGGCACAGCTCAAGTTGTTTGCCCTGGCTCTTCGGCTGTGGGAGCAGAGGCCAACCGTTCGTGCTCTACTCCCTGGGATGCTGGGCAGCCCAGCACGGGTGCCAAAGAGGTTCCATTGTAATGGACTTTGAGTTGGGAAATCGAGGAGCGACAGCAATGCGGATGGCACCGTTGCAAAGCTGACTTTCTGCAGAAGAGGCACAGCTCAATTTTTTTGCCCTGGCTCTTCGGCTGTGGGAGCAGAGGCCAACCGTTCGTGCTCTACTCCCTGGGATGCTGGGCAGCCCAGCACGGGTGCCAAAGAGGTTCCATTGTAATGGACTTTGAGTTGGGAAATCGAGGAGCGACAGCAATGCGGATGGCACCGTTGCAAAGCTGACTTTCTGCAGAAGAGGCACAGCTCAAGTTTTTTGCCCTGGCTCTTCGGCTCTGGGAGCAGAGGCCAACCGTTCGTGCTCTACTCTCTGGGATGCTGGGCAGCCCAGCACGGCTGCCAAAGAGGTTCCATTGTAATGGACTTTGAGTTGGGAAATCGAGGAGCGACATCAATGCGGATGGCACCGTTGCAAAGCTGACTTTCTGCAGAAGAGGCACAGCTCAAGTTTTTTGCCCTGGCTCTTCGGCTGTGGGAGCAGAGGCCAACCGTTCGTGCTCTACTCCCTGGGATGCTGGGCAGCCCAGCACGGGTGCCAAAGAGGTTCCATTGTAATGGACTTTGAGTTGGGAAATCGAGGAGCGACAGCAATGCGGATGGCACCGTTGCAAAGCTGACTTTCTGCAGAAGAGACACAGCTCAAGTTGTTTGCCCTGGCTCTTCGGCTGTGGGAGCAGAGGCCAACCGTTCGTGCTCTACTCCCTGGGATGCTGGGCAGCCTAGCACGGGTGCCAAAGTGGTTCCATTTTAATGGACTTTGAGTTGGGAAATGGAGGAGCGACAGCAATGCGGATGGCACCGTTGCAAAGCTGACTTTCTGCAGAAGAGGCACAGCTCAAGTTTTTTGCCCTGGCTCTTCGGCTGTGGGAGCAGAGGCCAACCGTTCGTGCTCTACTCCCTGGGATGCTGGGCAGCCCAGCACGGCTGCCAAAGAGGTTCCATTGTAATGGACTTTGAGTTGGGAAATCGAGGAGCGACAGCAATGCGGATGGCACCGTTGCAAAGCTGACTTTCTGCAGAAGAGGCACAGCTCAAGTTTTTTGCCCTGGCTCTTCGGCTGTGGGAGCAGAGGCCAACCGTTCGTGCTCTACTCCCTGGGATGCTGGGCAGCCCAGCACGGCTGCCAAAGAGGTTCCATTGTAATGGACTTTGAGTTGGGAAATGGAGGAGCGACAGCAATGCGGATGGCACCGTTGCAAAGCTGACTTTCTGCAGAAGAGGCACAGCTCAAGTTTTTTGCCCTGGCTCTTCGGCTGTGGGAGCAGAGGCCAACCGTTCGTGCTCTACTCCCTGGGATGCTGGGCAGCCCAGCACGGCTGCCAAAGAGGTTCCATTGTAATGGACTTTGAGTTGGGAAATCGAGGAGCGACAGCAATGCGGATGGCACCGTTGCAAAGCTGACTTTCTGCAGAAGAGGCACAGCTCAAGTTTTTTGCCCTGGCTCTTCGGCTGTGGGAGCAGAGGCCAACCGTTCGTGCTCTACTCCCTGGGATGCTGGGCAGCCCAGCACGGCTGCCAAAGAGGTTCCATTGTAATGGACTTTGAGTTGGGAAATCGAGGAGCGACAGCAATGCGGATGGCACCGTTGCAAAGCTGACTTTCTGCAGAAGAGGCACAGCTCAAGTTTTTTGCCCTGGCTCTTCGGCTGTGGGAGCAGAGGCCAACCGTTCGTGCTCTACTCCCTGGGATGCTGGGCAGCCCAGCACGGGTGCCAAAGAAGTTCCATTGTAATGGACTTTGAGTTGGGAAATCGAGGAGCGACAGCAATGCGGATGGCACCGTTGCAAAGCTGACTTTCTGCAGAAGAGGCACAGCTCAAGTTGTTTGCCCTGGCTCTTCGGCTGTGGGAGCAGAGGCCAACCGTTCGTGCTCTACTCCCTGGGATGCTGGGCAGCCCAGCGCGGCTGCCAAAGAGGTTCCATTGTAATGGACTTTGAGTTGGGAAATCGAGGAGCGACAGCAATGCGGATGGCACCGTTGCAAAGCTGACTTTCTGCAGAAGAGGCACAGCTCAAGTTTTTTGCCCTGGCTCTTCGGCTGTGGGAGCAGAGGCCAACCGTTCGTGCTCTACTCCCTGGGATGCTGGGCAGCCCAGCACGGCTGCCAAAGAGGTTCCATTGTAATGGACTTTGAGTTGGGAAATGGAGGAGCGACAGCAATGCGGATGGCACCGTTGCAAAGCTGACTTTCTGCAGAAGAGGCACAGCTCAAGTTGTTTGCCCTGGCTCTTCGGCTGTGGGAGCAGAGGCCAACCGTTCGTGCTCTACTCCCTGGGATGCTGGGCAGCCCAGCACGGCTGCCAAAGAGGTTCCATTGTAATGGACTTTGAGTTGGGAAATGGAGGAGCGACAGCAATGCGGATGGCACCGTTGCAAAGCTGACTTTCTGCAGAAGAGGCACAGCTGAAGTTTTTTGCCCTGGCTCTTCGGCTGTGGGAGCAGAGGCCAACCGTTCGTGCTCTACTCCCTGGGATGCTGGGCAGCCCAGCACGGCTGCGAAAGAGGTTCCATTGTAATGGACTTTGAGTTGGGAAATCGAGGAGCGACAGCAATGCGGATGGCACCGTTGCAAAGCTGACTTTCTGCAGAAGAGGCACAGCTCAAGTTTTTTGCCCTGGCTCTTCGGCTGTGGGAGCAGAGGCCAACCGTTCGTGCTCTACTCCCTGGGATGCTGGGCAGCCCAGCACGGCTGCCAAAGAGGTTCCATTGTAATGGACTTTGAGTTGGGAAATGGAGGAGCGACAGCAATGTGGATGGCACCGTTGCAAAGCTGACTTTCTGCAGAAGAGGCACAGCTCAAATTTTTTGCCCTGGCTCTTCGGCTGTGGGAGCAGAGGCCAACCGTTCGTGCTCTACTCCCTGGGATGCTGGGCAGCCCAGCACGGCTGCCAAAGAGGTTCCATTGTAATGGACTTTGAGTTGGGAAATCGAGGAGCGACAGCATTGCAGATGGCACCGTTGCAAAGCTGACTTTCTGCAGAAGAGGCACAGCTCAAGTTGTTTGCCCTGGCTCTTCGGCTCTGGGAACAGAGGCCAACCGTTCGTGCTCTACTCCCTGGGATGCTGGGCAGCCCAGCACGGCTGCCAAAGAGGTTCCATTGTAATGGACTTTGAGTTGGGAAATCGAGGAGCGACAGCAATGCGGATGGCACCGTTGCAAAGCTGACTTTCTGCAGAAGAGGCACAGCTCAAGTTGTTTGCCCTGGCTCTTCGGCTGTGGGAGCAGAGGCCAACCGTTCGTGCTCTACTCCCTGGGATGCTGGGCAGCCCAGCACGGCTGCCAAAGAGGTTCCATTGTAATGGACTTTGAGTTGGGAAATGGAGGAGCGACAGCAATGCGGATGGCACCGTTGCAAAGCTGACTTTCTGCAGAAGAGGCACAGCTCAAGTTTTTTGCCCTGGCTCTTCGGCTGTGGGAGCAGAGGCCAACCGTTCGTGCTCTACTCCCTGGGATGCTGGGCAGCCCAGCACGGCTGCCAAAGAGGTTCCATTGTAATGGACTTTGAGTTGGGAAATCGAGGAGCGACAGCAATGCGGATGGCACCGTTGCAAAGCTGACTTTCTGCAGAAGAGGCACAGCTCAAGTTGTTTGCCCGGGCTCTTCGGCTGTGGGAGCAGAGGCCAACCGTTCGTGCTCTACTCCCTGGGATGCTGGGCAGCCGAGCACGGGTGCCAAAGAGGTTCCATTGTAATGGACTTTGAGTTGGGAGATCGAGGAGCGACAGCAATGCGGATGGCACCGTTGCAAAGCTGACTTTCTGCAGAAGAGGCACAGCTCAAGTTGTTTGCCCTGGCTCTTCGGCTGTGGGAGCAGAGGCCAACCGTTCGTGCTCTACTCCCTGGGATGCTGGGCAGCCCAGCACGGCTGCCAAAGAGGTTCCATTGTAATGGACTTTGAGTTGGGAAATGGAGGAGCGACAGCAATGCGGATGGCACCGTTGCAAAGCTGACTTTCTGCAGAAGAGGCACAGCTCAAGTTGTTTGCCCTGGCTCTTCGGCTGTGGGAGCAGAGGCCAACCATTCGTGCTCTACTCCCTGGGATGCTGGGCAGCCCAGCACGGCTGCCAAAGAGGTTCCATTGTAATGGACTTTGAGTTGGGAAATCGAGGAGCGACAGCAATGCGGATGGCACCGTTGCAAAGCTGACTTTCTGCAGAAGAGGCACAGCTCAAGTTTTTTGCCCTGGCTCTTCGGCTGTGGGAGCAGAGGCCAACCGTTCGTGCTCTACTCCCTGGGATGCTGGGCAGAACAGCATGGCTGCCAAAGAGGTTCCATTGTAATGGACTTTGAGTTGGGAAATGGAGGAGCGACAGCAATGCGGATGGCACCGTTGCAAAGCTGACTTTCTGCAGAAGAGGCACAGCTCAAGTTTTTTGCCCTGGCTCTTCGGCTGTGGGAGCAGAGGCCAACCGTTCGTGCTCTACTCCCTGGGATGCTTGGCAGAACAGCATGGCTGCCAAAGAGGTTCCATTGTAATGGACTTTGAGTTGGGAAATGGAGGAGCGACAGCAATGCGGATGGCACCGTTGCAAAGCTGACTTTCTGCAGAAGAGGCACAGCTCAAGTTTTTTGCCCTGGCTCTTCGGCTGTGGGAGCAGAGGCCAACCGTTCGTGCTCTACTCCCTGGGATGCTGGGCAGCCCAGCACGGCTGCCAAAGAGGTTCCATTGTAATGGACTTTGAGTTGGGAAATCGAGGAGCGACAGCAATGCGGATGGCACCGTTGCAAAGCTGACTTTCTGCAGAAGAGGCACAGCTCAAGTTTTTTGTCCTGGCTCTTCGGCTCTGGGAGCAGAGGCCAACCGTTCGTGCTCTACTCCCTGGGATGCTGGGCAGCCCAGCACGGCTGCCAAAGAGGTTCCATTGTAATGGACTTTGAGTTGGGAAATGGAGGAGCGACAGCAATGCGGATGGCACCGTTGCAAAGCTGACTTTCTGCAGAAGAGGCACAGCTCAAGTTTTTTGCCCTGGCTCTTCGGCTGTGGGAGCAGAGGCCAACCGTTCGTGCTCTACTCCCTGGGATGCTGGGCAGCCCAGCACGGCTGCCAAAGAGGTTCTATTGTAATGGACTTTGAGTTGGGAAATCGAGGAGCGACAGCAATGCGGATGGCACCGTTGCAAAGCTGACTTTCTGCAGAAGAGGCACAGCTCAAGTTTTTTGCCCTGGCTCTTCGGCTCTGGGAGCAGAGGCCAACCGTTCGTGCTCTACTGCCTGGGATGCTGGGCAGCCCAGCACGGGTGCCAAAGAGGTTCCATTGTAATGGACTTTGAGTTGGGAAATGGAGGAGCGACAGCAATGCGGATGGCACCGTTGCAAAGCTGACTTTCTGCAGAAGAGGCACAGCTCAAGTTGTTTGCCCTGGCTCTTCGGCTGTGGCAGCAGAGGCCAACCGTTCGTGCTCTACTCCCTGGGATGCTGGGCAGCCCTGCACGGCTGCCAAAGAGGTTCCATTGTAATGGACTTTGAGTTGGGAAATGGAGGAGCGACAGCAATGCGGATGGCACCGTTGCAAAGCTGACTTTCTGCAGAAGAGGCACAGCTCAAGTTTTTTGCCCTGGCTCTTCGGCTGTGGGAGCAGAGGCCAACCGTTCGTGCTCTACTCCCTGGGATGCTGGGCAGCCCAGCACGGCTGCCAAAGAGGTTCCATTGTAATGGACTTTGAGTTGGGAAATCGAGGAGCGACAGCAATGCGGATGGCACCGTTGCAAAGCTGACTTTCTGCAGAAGAGGCACAGCTCAAGTTGTTTGCCCTGGCTCTTCGGCTGTGGGAGCAGAGGCCAACCGTTCGTGCTCTACTCCCTGGGATGCTGGGCAGCCCAGCACGGGTGCCAAAGAGGTTCCATTGTAATGGACTTTGAGTTGGGAAATGGAGGAGCGACAGCAATGTGGATGGCACCGTTGCAAAGCTGACTTTCTGCAGAAGAGGCACAGCTCAAGTTTTTTGCCCGGGTTCTTCGGCTCTGGGAGCAGAGGCCAACCGTTCGTGCTCTACTCCCTGGGATGCTGGGCAGCCCAGCACGGCTGCCAAAGAGGTTCCATTGTAATGGACTTTGAGTTGGGAAATCGAGGAGCGACAGCAATGCGGATGGCACCGTTGCAAAGCTGACTTTCTGCAGAAGAGGCACAGCTCAAGTTGTTTGCCCTGGCTCTTCGGCTGTGGGAGCAGAGGCCAACCGTTCGTGCTCTACTCCCTGGGATGCTGGGCAGCCCAGCACGGCTGCCAAAGAGGTTCCATTGTAATGGACTTTGAGTTGGGAAATGGAGGAGCGACAGCAATGCGGGTGGCACCGTTGCAAAGCTGACTTTCTGCAGAAGAGGCACAGCTGAAGTTTTTTGCCCTGGCTCTTCGGCTGTGGGAGCAGAGGCCAACCGTTCGTGCTCTACTCCCTGGGATGCTGGGCAGCCCAGCACGGCTGCCAAAGAGGTTCCATTGTAATGGACTTTGAGTTGGGAAATCGAGGAGCGACAGCAATGCGGATGGCACCGTTGCAAAGCTGACTTTCTGCAGAAGAGGCACAGCTCAAGTTGTTTGCCCTGGCTCTTCGGCTGTGGGAACAGAGGCCAACCGTTCGTGCTCTACTCCCTGGGATGCTGGGCAGCCCAGCACGGCTGCCAAAGAGGTTCCATTGTAATGGACTTTGAGTTGGGAAATCGAGGAGCGACAGCAATGCGGATGGCACCGTTGCAAAGCTGACTTTCTGCAGAAGAGGCACAGCTCAAGTTGTTTGCCCGGGCTCTTCGGCTGTGGGAGCAGAGGCCAACCGTTCGTGCTCTACTCCCTGGGATGCTGGGCAGCCCAGCACGGCTGCCAAAGAGGTTCCATTGTAATGGACTTTGAGTTGGGAAATCGAGGAGCGACAGCAATGCGGATGGCACCGTTGCAAAGCTGACTTTCTGCAGAAGAGGCACAGCTCAAGTTTTTTGCCCTGGCTCTTCGGCTGTGGGAGCAGAGGCCAACCGTTCGTGCTCTACTCCCTGGGATGCTGGGCAGCCCAGCACGGCTGCCAAAGAGGTTCCATTGTAATGGACTTTGAGTTGGGAAATCGAGGAGCGACAGCAATGCGGATGGCACCGTTGCAAAGCTGACTTTCTGCAGAAGAGGCACAGCTCAAGTTGTTTGCCCGGGCTCTTCGGCTGTGGGAGCAGAGGCCAACCGTTCGTGCTCTACTCCCTGGGATGCTGGGCAGCCCAGCACGGCTGCCAAAGAGGTTCCATTGTAATGGACTTTGAGTTGGGAGATCGAGGAGCGACAGCAATGCGGATGGCACCGTTGCAAAGCTGACTTTCTGCAGAAGAGGCACAGCTCAAGTTGTTTGCCCTGGCTCTTCGGCTGTGGGAGCAGAGGCCAACCGTTCGTGCTCTACTCCCTGGGATGCTGGGCAGCCCAGCACGGGTGCCAAAGAGGTTCCATTGTAATGGACTTTGAGTTGGGAAATCGAGGAGCGACAGCAATGCGGATGGCACCGTTGCAAAGCTGACTTTCTGCAGAAGAGGCACAGCTCAAGTTTTTTGCCCTGGCTCTTCGGCTGTGGGAGCAGAGGCCAACCGTTTGTGCTCTACTCCCTGGGATGCTGGGCAGAACAGCATGGCTGCCAAAGAGGTTCCATTGTAATGGACTTTGAGTTGGGAAATGGAGGAGCGACAGCAATGCGGATGGCACCGTTGCAAAGCTGACTTTCTGCAGAAGAGGCACAGCTCAAGTTTTTTGCCCTGGCTCTTCGGCTGTGGGAGCAGAGGCCAACCGTTCGTGCTCTACTCCCTGGGATGCTGGGCAGAACAGCATGGCTGCCAAAGAGGTTCCATTGTAATGGACTTTGAGTTGGGAAATGGAGGAGCGACAGCAATGCGGATGGCACCGTTGCAAAGCTGACTTTCTGCAGAAGAGGCACAGCTCAAGTTTTTTGCCCTGGCTCTTCGGCTGTGGGAGCAGAGGCCAACCGTTCGTGCTCTACTCCCTGGGATGCTGGACAGCCCAGCACGGCTGCCAAAGAGGTTCCATTGTAATGGACTTTGAGTTGGGAAATCGAGGAGCGACAGCAATGCGGATGGCACCGTTGCAAAGCTGACTTTCTGCAGAAGAGGCACAGCTCAAGTTTTTTGTCCTGGCTCTTCGGCTCTGGGAGCAGAGGCCAACCGTTCGTGCTCTACTCCCTGGGATGCTGGGCAGCCCAGCACGGGTGCCAAAGAGGTTCCATTGTAATGGACTTTGAGTTGGGAAATGGAGGAGCGACAGCAATGCGGATGGCACCGTTGCAAAGCTGACTTTCTGCAGAAGAGGCACAGCTCAAGTTTTTTGCCCTGGCTCTTCGGCTGTGGGAGCAGAGGCCAACCGTTCGTGCTCTACTCCCTGGGATGCTGGGCAGCCCAGCACGGCTGCCAAAGAGGTTCCATTGTAATGGACTTTGAGTTGGGAAATCGAGGAGCGACAGCAATGCGGATGGCACCGTTGCAAAGCTGACTTTCTGCAGAAGAGGCACAGCTCAAGTTTTTTGCCCTGGCTCTTCGGCTCTGGGAGCAGAGGCCAACCGTTCGTGCTCTACTCCCTGGGATGCTGGGCAGCCCAGCACGGCTGCCAAAGAGGTTCCATTGTAATGGACTTTGAGTTGGGAAATCGAGGAGCGACAGCAATGCGGATGGCACCGTTGCAAAGCTGACTTTCTGCAGAAGAGGCACAGCTCAAGTTGTTTGCCCTGGCTCTTCGGCTGTGGGAGCAGAGGCCAACCGTTCGTGCTCTACTCCCTGGGATGCTGGGCAGCCCAGCACGGCTGCCAAAGAGGTTCCATTGTAATGGACTTTGAGTTGGGAAATGGAGGAGCGACAGCAATGCGGATGGCACCGTTGCAAAGCTGACTTTCTGCAGAAGAGGCACAGCTCAAGTTTTTTGCCCTGGCTCTTCGGCTGTGGGAGCAGAGGCCAACCGTTCGTGCTCTACTCCCTGGGATGCTGGGCAGCCCAGCACGGCTGCCAAAGAGGTTCCATTATAATGGACTTTGAGTTGGGAAATCGAGGAGCGACAGCAATGCGGATGGCACCGTTGCAAAGCTGACTTTCTGCAGAAGAGGCACAGCTCAAGTTTTTTGCCCTGGCTCTTCGGCTGTGGGAGCAGAGGCCAACCGTTCGTGCTCTACTCCCTGGGATGCTGGGCAGCCCAGCACGGGTGCCAAAGAGGTTCCATTGTAATGGACTTTGAGTTGGGAATTCGTGGAGCGACAGCAATGCGGATGGCACCGTTGCAAAGCTGACTTTCTGCAGAAGAGGCACAGCTCAAGTTTTTTGCCCTGGCTCTTCGGCTGTGGGAGCAGAGGCCAACCGTTCGTGCTCTACTCCCTGGGATGCTGGGCAGCCCAGCACGGCTGCCAAAGAGGTTCCATTGTAATGGACTTTGAGTTGGGAAATGGAGGAGCGACAGCAATGCGGATGGCACCGTTGCAAAGCTGACTTTCTGCAGAAGAGGCACAGCTCAAGTTGTTTGCCCTGGCTCTTCGGCTGTGGGAGCAGAGGCCAACCGTTCGTGCTCTACTCCCTGGGATGCTGGGCAGCCCAGCACGGCTGCCAAAGAGGTTCCATTGTAATGGACTTTGAGTTGGGAAATCGAGGAGCGACAGCAATGCGGATGGCACCGTTGCAAAGCTGACTTTCTGCAGAAGAGGCACAGCTCAAGTTTTTTGCCCGGGCTCTTCGGCTCTAGGAGCAGAGGCCAACCGTTCGTGCTCTACTCCCTGGGATGCTGGGCAGCCCAGCACGGCTGCCAAAGAGGTTCCATTGTAATGGACTTTGAGTTGGGAAATGGAGGAGCGACAGCAATGCGGATGGCACCGTTGCAAAGCTGACTTTCTGCAGAAGAGGCACAGCTCAAGTTTTTTGCCCTGGCTCTTCGGCTGTGGAAGCAGAGGCCAACCGTTCGTGCTCTACTCCCTGGGATGCTGGGCAGCCCAGCACGGCTGCCAAAGAGGTTCCATTGTAATGGACTTTGAGTTGGGAAATGGAGGAGCGACAGCAATGCGGATGGCACCGTTGCAAAGCTGACTTTCTGCAGAAGAGGCACAGCTCAAGTTTTTTGCCCTGGCTCTTCGGCTGTGGGAGCAGAGGCCAACCGTTCGTGCTCTACTCCCTGGGATGCTGGGCAGCCCAGCACGGCTGCCAAAGAGGTTCCATTGTAATGGACTTTGAGTTGGGAAATGGAGGAGCGACAGCAATGCGGATGGCACCGTTGCAAAGCTGACTTTCTGCAGAAGAGGCACAGCTCAAGTTTTTTGCCCTGGCTCTTTGGCTGTGGGAGCAGAGGCCAACCGTTCGTGCTCTACTCCCTGGGATGCTGGGCAGCCCAGCACGGCTGCCAAAGAGGTTCCATTGTAATGGACTTTGAGTTGGGAAATCGAGGAGCGACAGCAATGCGGATGGCACCGTTGCAAAGCTGACTTTCTGCAGAAGAGGCACAGCTCAAGTTGTTTGCCCTGGCTCTTCGGCTGTGGGAGCAGAGGCCAACCGTTCGTGCTCTACTCCCTGGGATGCTGGGCAGCCCAGCACGGCTGCCAAAGAGGTTCCATTGTAATGGACTTTGAGTTGGGAAATCGAGGAGCGACAGCAATGCGGATGGCACCGTTGCAAAGCTGACTTTCTGCAGAAGAGGCACAGCTCAAGTTGTTTTCCCGGGCTCTTCGGCTCTGGGAGCAGAGGCCAACCGTTCGTGCTCTACTGCCTGGGATGCTGGGCAGCCCAGCACGGCTGCCAAAGAGGTTCCATTGTAATGGACTTTGAGTTGGGAAATCGAGGAGCGACAGCAATGCGGATGGCACCATTGCAAAGCTGACTTTCTGCAGAAGAGGCACAGCTCAAGTTTTTTGCCCTGGCTCTTCGGCTCTGGGAGCAGAGGCCAACCGTTCGTGCTCTACTCCCTGGGATGCTGGGCAGCCCAGCACGGCTGCCAAAGAGGTTCCATTGTAATGGACTTTGAGTTGGGAAATGGAGGAGCGACAGCAATGCGGATGGCACCGTTGCAAAGCTGACTTTCTGCAGAAGAGGCACAGCTCAAGTTTTTTGCCCTGGCTCTTCGGCTGTGGGAGCAGAGGCCAACCGTTCGTGCTCTACTCCCTGGGATGCTGGGCAGCCCAGCACGGCTGCCAAAGAGGTTCCATTGTAATGGACTTTGAGTTGGGAAATGGAGGAGCGACAGCAATGCGGATGGCACCGTTGCAAAGCTGACTTTCTGCAGAAGAGGCACAGCTCAAGTTTTTTGCCCTGGCTCTTCGGCTGTGGGAGCAGAGGCCAACCGTTCGTGCTCTACTCCCTGGGATGCTGGGCAGCCCAGCACGGCTGCCAAAGAGGTTCCATTATAATGGACTTTGAGTTGGGAAATGGAGGAGCGACAGCAATGCGGATGGCACCGTTGCAAAGCTGACTTTCTGCAGAAGAGGCACAGCTCAAGTTTTTTGCCCTGGCTCTTCGGCTGTGGGAGCAGAGGCCAACCGTTCGTGCTCTACTCCCTGGGATGCTGGGCAGCCCAGCACGGGTGCCAAAGAGGTTCCATTGTAATGGACTTTGAGTTGGGAAATGGAGGAGCGACAGCAATGCGGATGGCACCGTTGCAAAGCTGACTTTCTGCAGAAGAGGCACAGCTCAAGTTTTTTGCCCTGGCTCTTCGGCTCTGGGAGCAGAGGCCAACCGTTCGTGCTCTACTCCCTGGGATGCTGGGCAGCCCAGCACGGCTGCCAAAGAGGTTCCATTATAATGGACTTTGAGTTGGGAAATCGAGGAGCGACAGCAATGCGGATGGCACCGTTGCAAAGCTGACTTTCTGCAGAAGAGGCACAGCTCAAGTTTTTTGCCCTGGCTCTTCGGCTGTGGGAGCAGAGGCCAACCGTTCGTGCTCTACTCCCTGGGATGCTGGGCAGCCCAGCACGGCTGCCAAAGAGGTTCCATTGTAATGGACTTTGAGTTGGGAATTCGAGGAGCGACAGCAATGCGGATGGCACCGTTGCAAAGCTGACTTTCTGCAGAAGAGGCACAGCTCAAGTTTTTTGCCCTGGCTCTTCGGCTGTGGGAGCAGAGGCCAACCGTTCGTGCTCTACTCCCTGGGATGCTGGGCAGCCCAGCACGGCTGCCAAAGAGGTTCCATTGTAATGGACTTTGAGTTGGGAAATCGAGGAGCGACAGCAATGCGGATGGCACCGTTGCAAAGCTGACTTTCTGCAGAAGAGGCACAGCTCAAGTTGTTTGCCCTGGCTCTTCGGCTCTGGGAGCAGAGGCCAACCGTTCGTGCTCTACTCCCTGGGATGCTGGGCAGCCCAGCACGGCTGCCAAAGAGGTTCCATTGTAATGGACTTTGAGTTGGGAAATCGAGGAGCGACAGCAATGCGGATGGCACCGTTGCAAAGCTGACTTTCTGCAGAAGAGGCACAGCTCAAGTTGTTTGCCCTGGCTCTTCGGCTGTGGGAGCAGAGGCCAACCGTTCGTGCTCTACTCCCTGGGATGCTGGGCAGCCCAGCACGGCTGCCAAAGAGGTTCCATTATAATGGACTTTGAGTTGGGAAATCGAGGAGCGACAGCAATGCGGATGGCACCGTTGCAAAGCTGACTTTCTGCAGAAGAGGCACAGCTCAAGTTTTTTGCCCTGGCTCTTCGGCTGTGGAAGCAGAGGCCAACCGTTCGTGCTCTACTCCCTGGGATGCTGGGCAGCCCAGCACGGCTGCCAAAGAGGTTCCATTGTAATGGACTTTGAGTTGGGAAATCGAGGAGCGACAGCAATGCGGATGGCACCGTTGCAAAGCTGACTTTCTGCAGAAGAGGCACAGCTCAAGTTTTTTGCCCTGGCTCTTCGGCTGTGGGAGCAGAGGCCAACCGTTCGTGCTCTACTCCCTGGGATGCTGGGCAGCCCAGCACGGCTGCCAAAGAGGTTCCATTGTAATGGACTTTGAGTTGGGAAATCGAGGAGCGACAGCAATGCGGATGGCACCGTTGCAAAGCTGACTTTCTGCAGAAGAGGCACAGCTCAAGTTTTTTGCCCTGGCTCTTCGGCTGTGGGAGCAGAGGCCAACCGTTCGTGCTCTACTCCCTGGGATACTGGGCAGCCCAGCACGGCTGCCAAAGAGGTTCCATTGTAATGGACTTTGAGTTGGGAAATCGAGGAGCGACAGCAATGCGGATGGCACCGTTGCAAAGCTGACTTTCTGCAGAAGAGGCACAGCTCAAGTTGTTTGCCCTGGCTCTTCGGCTGTGGGAGCAGAGGCCAACCGTTCGTGCTCTACTCCCTGGGATGCTGGGCAGCCCAGCACGGGTGCCAAAGAGGTTCCATTGTAATGGACTTTGAGTTGGGAAATCGAGGAGCGACAGCAATGCGGATGGCACCGTTGCAAAGCTGACTTTCTGCAGAAGAGGCACAGCTCAAGTTGTTTTCCCGGGCTCTTCGGCTCTGGGAGCAGAGGCCAACCGTTCGTGCTCTACTCCCTGGGATGCTGGGCAGCCCAGCACGGCTGCCAAAGAGGTTCCATTGTAATGGACTTTGAGTTGGGAAATCGAGGAGCGACAGCAATGCGGATGGCACCGTTGCAAAGCTGACTTTCTGCAGAAGAGGCACAGCTCAAGTTTTTTGCCCTGGCTCTTCGGCTGTGGGAGCAGAGGCCAACCGTTCGTGCTCTACTCCCTGGGATGCTGGGCAGCCCAGCACGGCTGCCAAAGAGGTTCCATTGTAATGGACTTTGAGTTGGGAAATGGAGGAGCGACAGCAATGCGGATGGCACCGTTGCAAAGCTGACTTTCTGCAGAAGAGGCACAGCTCAAGTTGTTTGCCCTGGCTCTTCGGCTGTGGGAGCAGAGGCCAACCGTTCGTGCTCTACTCCCTGGGATGCTGGGCAGCCCAGCACGGCTGCCAAAGAGGTTCCATTGTAATGGACTTTGAGTTGGGAAATCGAGGAGCGACAGCAATGCGGATGGCACCGTTGCAAAGCTGACTTTCTGCAGAAGAGGCACAGCTCAAGTTTTTTGCCCGGGCTCTTCGGCTCTAGGAGCAGAGGCCAACCGTTCGTGCTCTACTCCCTGGGATACTGGGCAGCCCAGCACGGCTGCCAAAGAGGTTCCATTGTAATGGACTTTGAGTTGGGAAATCGAGGAGCGACAGCAATGCGGATGGCACCGTTGCAAAGCTGACTTTCTGCAGAAGAGGCACAGCTCAAGTTGTTTGCCCTGGCTCTTCGGCTGTGGGAGCAGAGGCCAACCGTTCGTGCTCTACTCCCTGGGATGCTGGGCAGCCCAGCACGGGTGCCAAAGAGGTTCCATTGTAATGGACTTTGAGTTGGGAAATCGAGGAGCGACAGCAATGCGGATGGCACCGTTGCAAAGCTGACTTTCTGCAGAAGAGGCACAGCTCAAGTTGTTTTCCCGGGCTCTTCGGCTCTGGGAGCAGAGGCCAACCGTTCGTGCTCTACTCCCTGGGATGCTGGGCAGCCCAGCACGGCTGCCAAAGAGGTTCCATTGTAATGGACTTTGAGTTGGGAAATCGAGGAGCGACAGCAATGCGGATGGCACCGTTGCAAAGCTGACTTTCTGCAGAAGAGGCACAGCTCAAGTTTTTTGCCCTGGCTCTTCGGCTGTGGGAGCAGAGGCCAACCGTTCGTGCTCTACTCCCTGGGATGCTGGGCAGCCCAGCACGGCTGCCAAAGAGGTTCCATTGTAATGGACTTTGAGTTGGGAAATGGAGGAGCGACAGCAATGCGGATGGCACCGTTGCAAAGCTGACTTTCTGCAGAAGAGGCACAGCTCAAGTTGTTTGCCCTGGCTCTTCGGCTGTGGGAGCAGAGGCCAACCGTTCGTGCTCTACTCCCTGGGATGCTGGGCAGCCCAGCACGGCTGCCAAAGAGGTTCCATTGTAATGGACTTTGAGTTGGGAAATCGAGGAGCGACAGCAATGCGGATGGCACCGTTGCAAAGCTGACTTTCTGCAGAAGAGGCACAGCTCAAGTTTTTTGCCCGGGCTCTTCGGCTCTAGGAGCAGAGGCCAACCGTTCGTGCTCTACTCCCTGGGATGCTGGGCAGCCCAGCACGGCTGCCAAAGAGGTTCCATTGTAATGGACTTTGAGTTGGGAAATGGAGGAGCGATAGCAATGCGGATGGCACCGTTGCAAAGCTGACTTTCTGCAGAAGAGGCACAGCTCAAGTTTTTTGCCCTGGCTCTTCGGCTGTGGAAGCAGAGGCCAACCGTTCGTGCTCTACTCCCTGGGATGCTGGGCAGCCCAGCACGGCTGCCAAAGAGGTTCCATTGTAATGGACTTTGAGTTGGGAAATCGAGGAGCGACAGCAATGCGGATGGCACCGTTGCAAAGCTGACTTTCTGCAGAAGAGGCACAGCTCAAGTTGTTTGCCCTGGCTCTTCGGCTGTGGGAGCAGAGGCCAACCGTTCGTGCTCTACTCCCTGGGATGCTGGGCAGCCCAGCACGGGTGCCAAAGAGGTTCCATTGTAATGGACTTTGAGTTGGGAAATGGAGGAGCGACAGCAATGCGGATGGCACCGTTGCAAAGCTGACTTTCTGCAGAAGAGGCACAGCTCAAGTTTTTTGCCCTGGCTCTTCGGCTGTGGGAGCAGAGGCCAACCGTTCGTGCTCTACTCCCTGGGATGCTGGGCAGCCCAGCACGGCTGCCAAAGAGGTTCCATTGTAATGGACTTTGAGTTGGGAAATCGAGGAGCGACAGCAATGCGGATGGCACCGTTGCAAAGCTGACTTTCTGCAGAAGAGGCACAGCTCAAGTTTTTTGCCCTGGCTCTTCGGCTCTGGGAGCAGAGGCCAACCGTTCGTGCTCTACTCCCTGGGATGCTGGGCAGCCCAGCACGGCTGCCAAAGAGGTTCCATTGTAATGGACTTTGAGTTGGGAAATCGAGGAGCGACAGCAATGCGGATGGCACCGTTGCAAAGCTGACTTTCTGCAGAAGAGGCACAGCTCAAGTTTTTTGCCCTGGCTCTTTGGCTGTGGGAGCAGAGGCCAACCGTTCGTGCTCTACTCCCTGGGATGCTGGGCAGCCCAGCACGGCTGCGAAAGAGGTTCCATTGTAATGGACTTTGAGTTGGGAAATCGAGGAGCGACAGCAATGCGGATGGCACCGTTGCAAAGCTGACTTTCTGCAGAAGAGGCACAGCTCAAGTTTTTTGCCCTGGCTCTTCGGCTGTGGGACCAGAGGCCAACCGTTCGTGCTCTACTCCCTGGGATGCTGGGCAGCCCAGCACGGCTGCCAAAGAGGTTCCATTGTAATGGACTTTGAGTTGGGAAATGGAGGAGCGACAGCAATGTGGATGGCACCGTTGCAAAGCTGACTTTCTGCAGAAGAGGCACAGCTCAAGTTTTTTGCCCTGGCTCTTCGGCTGTGGGAGCAGAGGCCAACCGTTCGTGTTCTACTCCCTGGGATGCTGGGCAGCCCAGCACGGCTGCCAAAGAGGTTCCATTGTAATGGACTTTGAGTTGGGAAATCGAGGAGCGACAGCATTGCAGATGGCACCGTTGCAAAGCTGACTTTCTGCAGAAGAGGCACAGCTCAAGTTGTTTGCCCTGGCTCTTCGGCTCTGGGAACAGAGGCCAACCGTTCGTGCTCTACTCCCTGGGATGCTGGGCAGCCCAGCACGGGTGCCAAAGAGGTTCCATTGTAATGGACTTTGAGTTGGGAAATCGAGGAGCGACAGCAATGCGGATGGCACCGTTGCAAAGCTGACTTTCTGCAGAAGAGGCACAGCTCAAGTTGTTTGCCCTGGCTCTTCGGCTGTGGGAGCAGAGGCCAACCGTTCGTGCTCTACTCCCTGGGATGCTGGACAGCCCAGCACGGCTGCCAAAGAGGTTCCATTGTAATGGACTTTGAGTTGGGAAATCGAGGAGCGACAGCAATGCGGATGGCACCGTTGCAAAGCTGACTTTCTGCAGAAGAGGCACAGCTCAAGTTTTTTGCCCTGGCTCTTCGGCTGTGGGAGCAGAGGCCAACCGTTCGTGCTCTACTCCCTGGGATGCTGGGCAGCCCAGCACGGGTGCCAAAGAGGTTCCATTGTAATGGACTTTGAGTTGGGAAATCGAGGAGCGACAGCAATGCGGATGGCACCGTTGCAAAGCTGACTTTCTGCAGAAGAGGCACAGCTCAAGTTGTTTGCCCTGGCTCTTCGGCTCTGGGAGCAGAGGCCAACCGTTCGTGCTCTACTCCCTGGGATGCTGGGCAGCCCAGCACGGCTGCCAAAGAGGTTCCATTGTAATGGACTTTGAGTTGGGAGATCGAGGAGCGACAGCAATGCGGATGGCACCGTTGCAAAGCTGACTTTCTGCAGAAGAGGCACAGCTCAAGTTGTTTGCCCTGGCTCTTCGGCTGTGGGAGCAGAGGCCAACCGTTCGTGCTCTACTCCCTGGGATGCTGGGCAGCCCAGCACGGGTGCCAAAGAGGTTCCATTGTAATGGACTTTGAGTTGGGAAATCGAGGAGCGACAGCAATGCGGATGGCACCGTTGCAAAGCTGACTTTCTGCAGAAGAGGCACAGCTCAAGTTTTTTGCCCTGGCTCTTCGGCTGTGGGAGCAGAGGCCAACCGTTCGTGCTCTACTCCCTGGGATGCTGGGCAGAACAGCATGGCTGCCAAAGAGGTTCCATTGTAATGGACTTTGAGTTGGGAAATGGAGGAGCGACAGCAATGCGGATGGCACCGTTGCAAAGCTGACTTTCTGCAGAAGAGGCACAGCTCAAGTTTTTTGCCCTGGCTCTTCGGCTGTGGGAGCAGAGGCCAACCGTTCGTGCTCTACTCCCTGGGATGCTGGACAGCCCAGCACGGCTGCCAAAGAGGTTCCATTGTAATGGACTTTGAGTTGGGAAATCGAGGAGCGACAGCAATGCGGATGGCACCGTTGCAAAGCTGACTTTCTGCAGAAGAGGCACAGCTCAAGTTTTTTGTCCTGGCTCTTCGGCTGTGGGAGCAGAGGCCAACCGTTCGTGCTCTACTCCCTGGGATGCTGGGCAGCCCAGCACGGGTGCCAAAGAGGTTCCATTGTAATGGACTTTGAGTTGGGAAATCGAGGAGCGACAGCAATGCGGATGGCACCGTTGCAAAGCTGACTTTTTGCAGAAGAGGCACAGCTCAAGTTTTTTGCCCTGGCTCTTCGGCTGTGGGAGCAGAGGCCAACCGTTCGTGCTCTACTCCCTGGGATGCTGGGCAGCCCAGCACGGCTGCCAAAGAGGTTCCATTGTAATGGACTTTGAGTTGGGAAATGGAGGAGCGACAGCAATGCGGATGGCACCGTTGCAAAGCTGACTTTCTGCAGAAGAGGCACAGCTCAAGTTGTTTGCCCTGGCTCTTCGGCTCTGGGAGCAGAGGCCAACCGTTCGTGCTCTACTCCCTGGGATGCTGGGCAGCCCAGCACGGCTGCCAAAGAGGTTCCATTGTAATGGACTTTGAGTTGGGAAATCGAGGAGCGACAGCAATGCGGATGGCACCGTTGCAAAGCTGACTTTCTGCAGAAGAGGCACAGCTCAAGTTTTTTGCCCTGGCTCTTCGGCTGTGGGAGCAGAGGCCAACCGTTCGTGCTCTACTCCCTGGGATGCTGGGCAGCCCAGCACGGCTGCCAAAGAGGTTCCATTATAATGGACTTTGAGTTGGGAAATCGAGGAGCGACAGCAATGCGGATGGCACCGTTGCAAAGCTGACTTTCTGCAGAAGAGGCACAGCTCAAGTTTTTTGCCCTGGCTCTTCGGCTGTGGGAGCAGAGGCCAACCGTTCGTGCTCTACTCCCTGGGATGCTGGGCAGCCCAGCACGGCTGCCAAAGAGGTTCCATTGTAATGGACTTTGAGTTGGGAAATCGAGGAGCGACAGCAATGCGGATGGCACCGTTGCAAAGCTGACTTTCTGCAGAAGAGGCACAGCTCAAGTTTTTTGCCCTGGCTCTTCGGCTGTGGGAGCAGAGGCCAACCGTTCGTGCTCTACTCCCTGGGATGCTGGGCAGCCCAGCACGGCTGCCAAAGAGGTTCCATTGTAATGGACTTTGAGTTGGGAAATGGAGGAGCGACAGCAATGCGGATGGCACCGTTGCAAAGCTGACTTTCTGCAGAAGAGGCACAGCTCAAGTTGTTTGCCCTGGCTCTTCGGCTGTGGGAGCAGAGGCCAACCGTTCGTGCTCTACTCCCTGGGATGCTGGGCAGCCCAGCACGGCTGCCAAAGAGGTTCCATTGTAATGGACTTTGAGTTGGGAAATCGAGGAGCGACAGCAATGCGGATGGCACCGTTGCAAAGCTGACTTTCTGCAGAAGAGGCACAGCTCAAGTTTTTTGCCCTGGCTCTTCGGCTGTGGGAGCAGAGGCCAACCGTTCGTGCTCTACTCCCTGGGATGCTGGGCAGCCCAGCACGGCTGCCAAAGAGGTTCCATTGTAATGGACTTTGAGTTGGGAAATGGAGGAGCGACAGCAATGCGGATGGCACCGTTGCAAAGCTGACTTTCTGCAGAAGAGGCACAGCTCAAGTTTTTTGCCCTGGCTCTTCGGCTGTGGGAGCAGAGGCCAACCGTTCGTGCTCTACTCCCTGGGATGCTGGGCAGCCCAGCACGGCTGCCAAAGAGGTTCCATTGTAATGGACTTTGAGTTGGGAAATGGAGGAGCGACAGCAATGCGGATGGCACCGTTGCAAAGCTGACTTTCTGCAGAAGAGGCACAGCTCAAGTTGTTTGCCCTGGCTCTTCGGCTGTGGGAGCAGAGGCCAACCGTTCGTGCTCTACTCCCTGGGATGCTGGGCAGCCCAGCACGGCTGCCAAAGAGGTTCCATTATAATGGACTTTGAGTTGGGAAATCGAGGAGCGACAGCAATGCGGATGGCACCGTTGCAAAGCTGACTTTCTGCAGAAGAGGCACAGCTCAAGTTTTTTGCCCTGGCTCTTCGGCTGTGGGAGCAGAGGCCAACCGTTCGTGCTCTACTCCCTGGGATGCTGGGCAGCCCAGCACGGCTGCCAAAGAGGTTCCATTGTAATGGACTTTGAGTTGGGAAATCGAGGAGCGACAGCAATGCGGATGGCAGCGTTGCAAAGCTGACTTTCTGCAGAAGAGGCACAGCTCAAGTTTTTTGCCCTGGCTCTTCGGCTCTGGGAGCAGAGGCCAACCGTTCGTGCTCTACTCCCTGGGATGCTGGGCAGCCCAGCACGGCTGCCAAAGAGGTTCCATTGTAATGGACTTTGAGTTGGGAAATGGAGGAGCGACAGCAATGCGGATGGCACCGTTGCAAAGCTGACTTTCTGCAGAAGAGGCACAGCTCAAGTTTTTTGCCCTGGCTCTTCGGCTGTGGGAGCAGAGGCCAACCGTTCGTGCTCTACTCCCTGGGATGCTGGGCAGCCCAGCACGGCTGCCAAAGAGGTTCCATTGTAATGGACTTTGAGTTGGGAAATGGAGGAGCGACAGCAATGCGGATGGCACCGTTGCAAAGCTGACTTTCTGCAGAAGAGGCACAGCTCAAGTTTTTTGCCCTGGCTCTTCGGCTGTGGGAGCAGAGGCCAACCGTTCGTGCTCTACTCCCTGGGATGCTGGACAGCCCAGCACGGCTGCCAAAGAGGTTCCATTGTAATGGACTTTGAGTTGGGAAATCGAGGAGCGACAGCAATGCGGATGGCACCGTTGCAAAGCTGACTTTCTGCAGAAGAGGCACAGCTCAAGTTGTTTGCCCTGGCTCTTCGGCTGTGGGAGCAGAGGCCAATCGTTCGTGCTCTACTCCCTGGGATGCTGGGCAGCCCAGCACGGGTGCCAAAGAGGTTCCATTGTAATGGACTTTGAGTTGGGAAATCGAGGAGCGACAGCAATGCGGATGGCACCGTTGCAAAGCTGACTTTCTGCAGAAGAGGCACAGCTCAAGTTTTTTGCCCTGGCTCTTCGGCTGTGGGAGCAGAGGCCAACCGTTCGTGCTCTACTCCCTGGGATGCTGGGCAGCCCAGCACGGCTGCCAAAGAGGTTCCATTGTAATGGACTTTGAGTTGGGAAATCGAGGAGCGACAGCAATGCGGATGGCACCGTTGCAAAGCTGACTTTCTGCAGAAGAGGCACAGCTCAAGTTGTTTGCCCTGGCTCTTCGGCTGTGGGAGCAGAGGCCAACCGTTCGTGCTCTACTCCCTGGGATGCTGGGATGCCCAGCACGGCTGCCAAAGAGGTTCCATTGTAATGGACTTTGAGTTGGGAAATCGAGGAGCGACAGCAATGCGGATGGCACCATTGCAAAGCTGACTTTCTGCAGAAGAGGCACAGCTCAAGTTTTTTGCCCGGGCTCTTCGGCTGTGGGAGCAGAGGCCAACCGTTCGTGCTCTACTCCCTGGGATGCTGGGCAGCCCAGCACGGCTGCCAAAGAGGTTCCATTGTAATGGACTTTGAGTTGGGAAATGGAGGAGCGACAGCAATGCGGATGGCACCGTTGCAAAGCTGACTTTCTGCAGAAGAGGCACAGCTCAAGTTGTTTGCCCTGGCTCTTCGGCTGTGGGAGCAGAGGCCAACCGTTCGTGCTCTACTCCCTGGGATGCTGGGCAGCCCAGCACGGCTGCCAAAGAGGTTCCATTGTAATGGACTTTGAGTTGGGAAATGGAGGAGCGACAGCAATGCGGATGGCACCGTTGCAAAGCTGACTTTCTGCAGAAGAGGCACAGCTCAAGTTTTTTGCCCGGGCTCTTCGGCTCTAGGAGCAGAGGCCAACCGTTCGTGCTCTACTCCCTGGGATGCTGGGCAGCCCAGCACGGGTGCCAAAGAGGTTCCATTGTAATGGACTTTGAGTTGGGAAATCGAGGAGCGACAGCAATGCGGATGGCACCGTTGCAAAGCTGACTTTCTGCAGAAGAGGCACAGCTCAAGTTGTTTGCCCTGGCTCTTCGGCTGTGAGAGCAGAGGCCAACCGTTCGTGCTCTACTCCCTGGGATGCTGGGCAGCCCAGCACGGGTGCCAAAGAGGTTCCATTGTAATGGACTTTGAGTTGGGAGATCGAGGAGCGACAGCAATGCGGATGGCACCGTTGCAAAGCTGACTTTCTGCAGAAGAGGCACAGCTCAAGTTGTTTTCCCGGGCTCTTCGGCTCTGGGAGCAGAGGCCAACCGTTCGTGCTCTACTCCCTGGGATGCTGGGCAGCCCAGCACGGCTGCCAAAGAGGTTCCATTGTAATGGACTTTGAGTTGGGAAATCGAGGAGCGACAGCAATGCGGATGGCACCGTTGCAAAGCTGACTTTCTGCAGAAGAGGCACAGCTCAAGTTTTTTGCCCTGGCTCTTCGGCTGTGGGAGCAGAGGCCAACCGTTCGTGCTCTACTGCCTGGGATGCTGGGCAGCCCAGCACGGCTGCCAAAGAGGTTTCATTGTAATGGACTTTGAGTTGGGAAATCGAGGAGCGACAGCAATGCGGATGGCACCATTGCAAAGCTGACTTTCTGCAGAAGAGGCACAGCTCAAGTTGTTTGCCCTGGCTCTTCGGCTGTGGGAGCAGAGGCCAACCGTTCGTGCTCTACTCCCTGGGATGCTGGGCAGCCCAGCACGGCTGCCAAAGAGGTTCCATTGTAATGGACTTTGAGTTGGGAAATCGAGGAGCGACAGCAATGCGGATGGCACCGTTGCAAAGCTGACTTTCTGCAGAAGAGGCACAGCTCAAGTTTTTTGCCCGGGCTCTTCGGCTGTGGGAGCAGAGGCCAACCGTTCGTGCTCTACTCCCTGGGATGCTGGGCAGCCCAGCACGGCTGCCAAAGAGGTTCCATTGTAATGGACTTTGAGTTGGGAAATCGAGGAGCGACAGCAATGCGGATGGCACCGTTGCAAAGCTGACTTTCTGCAGAAGAGGCACAGCTCAAGTTTTTTGCCCTGGCTCTTTGGCTGTCGGAGCAGAGGCCAACCGTTCGTGCTCTACTCCCTGGGATGCTGGGCAGCCGAGCACGGCTGCCAAAGAGGTTCCATTGTAATGGACTTTGAGTTGGGAAATCGAGGAGCGACAGCAATGCGGATGGCACCGTTGCAAAGCTGACTTTCTGCAGAAGAGGCACAGCTCAAGTTTTTTGCCCTGGCTCTTCGGCTCTGGGAGCAGAGGCCAACCGTTCGTGCTCTACTCCCTGGGATGCTGGGCAGCCCAGCACGCCTGCCAAAGAGGTTCCATTGTAATGGACTTTGAGTTGGGAAATGGAGGAGCGACAGCAATGCGGATGGCACCGTTGCAAAGCTGACTTTCTGCAGAAGAGGCACAGCTCAGGTTTTTTGCCCTGGCTCTTCGGCTGTGGGAGCAGAGGCCAACCGTTCGTGCTCTACTGCCTGGGATGCTGGGCAGCCCAGCACGGCTGCCAAAGAGATTCCATTGTAATGGACTTTGAGTTGGGAAATCGAGGAGCGACAGCAATGCGGATGGCACCATTGCAAAGCTGACTTTCTGCAGAAGAGGCACAGCTCAAGTTTTTTGCCCTGGCTCTTCGGCTGTGGGAGCAGAGGCCAACCGTTCGTGCTCTACTCCCTGGGATGCTGGGCAGCCCAGCACGGCTGCCAAAGAGGTTCCATTGTAATGGACTTTGAGTTGGGAAATCGAGGAGCGACAGCAATGCGGATGGCACCGTTGCAAAGCTGACTTTCTGCAGAAGAGGCACAGCTCAAGTTGTTTGCCCTGGCTCTTCGGCTGTGGGAGCAGAGGCCAACCGTTCGTGCTCTACTCCCTGGGATGCTGGGCAGCCCAGCACGGCTGCCAAAGAGGTTCCATTGTAATGGACTTTGAGTTGGGAAATGGAGGAGCGACAGCAATGCGGATGGCACCGTTGCAAAGCTGACTTTCTGCAGAAGAGGCACAGCTCAAGTTGTTTGCCCTGGCTCTTCGGCTCTGGGAGCAGAGGCCAACCGTTCGTGCTCTACTCCCTGGGATGCTGGGCAGCCCAGCACGGCTGCCAAAGAGGTTCCATTGTAATGGACTTTGAGTTGGGAAATGGAGGAGCGACAGCAATGCGGATGGCACCGTTGCAAAGCTGACTTTCTGCAGAAGAGGCACAGCTCAAGTTTTTTGCCCTGGCTCTTCGGCTGTGGGAGCAGAGGCCAACCGTTCGTGCTCTACTCCCTGGGATGCTGGGCAGCCCAGCACGGCTGCCAAAGAGGTTCCATTGTAATGGACTTTGAGTTGGGAAATCGAGGAGCGACAGCAATGCGGATGGCACCGTTGCAAAGCTGACTTTCTGCAGAAGAGGCACAGCTCAAGTTTTTTGCCCTGGCTCTTCGGCTGTGGGAGCAGAGGCCAACCGTTCGTGCTCTACTCCCTGGGATGCTGGGCAGCCCAGCACGGCTGCCAAAGAGGTTCCATTGTAATGGACTTTGAGTTGGGAAATCGAGGAGCGACAGCAATGCGGATGGCACCGTTGCAAAGCTGACTTTCTGCAGAAGAGGCACAGCTCAAGTTGTTTGCCCGGGCTCTTCGGCTCTGGGAGCAGAGGCCAACCGTTCGTGCTCTACTCCCTGGGATGCTGGGCAGCCGAGCACGGGTGCCAAAGAGGTTCCATTGTAATGGACTTTGAGTTGGGAAATCGAGGAGCGACAGCAATGCGGATGGCACCGTTGCAAAGCTGACTTTCTGCAGAAGAGGCACAGCTCAAGTTTTTTGCCCGGGCTCTTCGGCTCTGGGAGCAGAGGCCAACCGTTCGTGCTCTACTCCCTGGGATGCTGGGCAGCCCAGCACGGCTGCCAAAGAGGTTCCATTGTAATGGACTTTGAGTTGGGAAATGGAGGAGCGACAGCAATGCGGATGGCACCGTTGCAAAGCTGACTTTCTGCAGAAGAGGCACAGCTCAAGTTTTTTGCCCGGGCTCTTCGGCTCTGGGAGCAGAGGCCAACCGTTCGTGCTCTACTCCCTGGGATGCTGGGCAGCCCAGCACGGGTGCCAAAGAGGTTCCATTGTAATGGACTTTGAGTTGGGAAATGGAGGAGCGACAGCAATGCGGATGGCACCGTTGCAAAGCTGACTTTCTGCAGAAGAGGCACAGCTCAAGTTGTTTGCCCTGGCTCTTCGGCTCTGGGAGCAGAGGCCAACCGTTCGTGCTCTACTCCCTGGGATGCTGGGCAGCCCAATACGGCTGCCAAAGAGGTTCCATTGTAATGGACTTTGAGTTGGGAAATGGAGGAGCGACAGCAATGCGGATGGCACCGTTGCAAAGCTGACTTTCTGCAGAAGAGGCACAGCTCAAGTTGTTTGCCCTGGCTCTTCGGCTGTGGGAGCAGAGGCCAACCGTTCGTGCTCTACTCCCTGGGATGCTGGGCAGCCCAGCACGGCTGCCAAAGAGGTTCCATTGTAATGGACTTTGAGTTGGGAAATCGAGGAGCGACAGCAATGCGGATGGCACCGTTGCAAAGCTGACTTTCTGCAGAAGAGGCACAGCTCAAGTTGTTTGCCCTGGCTCTTCGGCTGTGGCAGCAGAGGCCAACCGTTCGTGCTCTACTCCCTGGGATGCTGGGCAGCCCAGCACGGCTGCCAAAGAGGTTCCATTGTAATGGACTTTGAGTTGGGAAATGGAGGAGCGACAGCAATGCGGATGGCACCGTTGCAAAGCTGACTTTCTGCAGAAGAGGCACAGCTCAAGTTTTTTGCCCGGGCTCTTCGGCTCTGGGAGCAGAGGCCAACCGTTCGTGCTCTACTCCCTGGGATGCTGGGCAGCCCAGCACGGCTGCCAAAGAGGTTCCATTGTAATGGACTTTGAGTTGGGAAATCGAGGAGCGACAGCAATGCGGATGGCACCGTTGCAAAGCTGACTTTCTGCAGAAGAGGCACAGCTCAAGTTTTTTGCCCTGGCTCTTCGGCTGTGGGAGCAGAGGCCAACCGTTCGTGCTCTACTCCCTGGGATGCTGGGCAGCCCAGCACGGGTGCCAAAGAGGTTCCATTGTAATGGACTTTGAGTTGGGAAATCGAGGAGCGACAGCAATGCGGATGGCACCGTTGCAAAGCTGACTTTCTGCAGAAGAGGCACAGCTCAAGTTGTTTGCCCTGGCTCTTCGGCTCTGGGAGCAGAGGCCAACCGTTCGTGCTCTACTCCCTGGGATGCTGGGCAGCCCAGCACGGCTGCCAAAGAGGTTCCATTGTAATGGACTTTGAGTTGGGAAATGGAGGAGCGACAGCAATGCGGATGGCACCGTTGCAAAGCTGACTTTCTGCAGAAGAGGCACAGCTCAAGTTGTTTGCCCTGGCTCTTCGGCTGTGGGAGCAGAGGCCAACCGTTCGTGCTCTACTCCCTGGGATGCTGGGCAGCCCAGCACGGCTGCCAAAGAGGTTCCATTGTAATGGACTTTGAGTTGGGAAATCGAGGAGCGACAGCAATGCGGATGGCACCGTTGCAAAGCTGACTTTCTGCAGAAGAGGCACAGCTCAAGTTGTTTGCCCGGGCTCTTCGGCTGTGGGAGCAGAGGCCAACCGTTCGTGCTCTACTCCCTGGGATGCTGGGCAGCCCAGCACGGCTGCCAAAGAGGTTCCATTGTAATGGACTTTGAGTTGGGAAATGGAGGAGCGACAGCAATGCGGATGGCACCGTTGCAAAGCTGACTTTCTGCAGAAGAGGCACAGCTCAAGTTTTTTGTCCTGGCTCTTCGGCTGTGGGAGCAGAGGTCAACCGTTCGTGCTCTACTCCCTGGGATGCTGGGCAGCCCAGCACGGCTGCCAAAGAGGTTCCATTGTAATGGACTTTGAGTTGGGAAATCGAGGAGCGACAGCAATGCGGATGGCACCGTTGCAAAGCTGACTTTTTGCAGAAGAGGCACAGCTCAAGTTGTTTGCCCTGGCTCTTCGGCTGTGGGAGCAGAGGCCAACCGTTCGTGCTCTACTCCCTGGGATGCTGGGCAGCCCAGCACGGCTGCCAAAGAGGTTCCATTGTAATGGACTTTGAGTTGGGAAATCGAGGAGCGACAGCAATGCGGATGGCACCGTTGCAAAGCTGACTTTCTGCAGAAGAGACACAGTTCAAGTTGTTTGCCCTGGCTCTTCAGCTGTGGGAGCAGAGGCCAACCGTTCGTGCTCTACTCCCTGGGATGCTGGGCAGCCCAGCACGGCTGCCAAAGAGGTTCCATTGTAATGGACTTTGAGTTGGGAAATGGAGGAGCGACAGCAATGCGGATGGCACCGTTGCAAAGCTGACTTTCTGCAGAAGAGGCACAGCTCAAGTTTTTTGCCCTGGCTCTTCGGCTGTGGGAGCAGAGGCCAACCGTTTGTGCTCTACTCCCTGGGATGCTGGGCAGCCCAGCACGGGTGCCAAAGAGGTTCCATTGTAATGGACTTTGAGTTGGGAAATCGAGGAGCGACAGCAATGCGGATGGCACCGTTGCAAAGCTGACTTTCTGCAGAAGAGGCACAGCTCAAGTTGTTTGCCCTGGCTCTTCGGCTGTGGGAGCAGAGGCCAACCGTTCGTGCTCTACTCCCTGGGATGCTGGGCAGCCCAGCACGGCTGCCAAAGAGGTTCCATTGTAATGGACTTTGAGTTGGGAAATGGAGGAGCGACAGCAATGCGGATGGCACCGTTGCAAAGCTGACTTTCTGCAGAAGAGACACAGTTCAAGTTGTTTGCCCTGGCTCTTCGGCTGTGGGAGCAGAGGCCAACCGTTCGTGCTCTACTCCCTGGGATGCTGGGCAGCCCAGCACGGCTGCCAAAGAGGTTCCATTGTAATGGACTTTGAGTTGGGAAATCGAGGAGCGACAGCAATGCGGATGGCACCGTTGCAAAGCTGACTTTCTGCAGAAGAGGCACAGCTCAAGTTTTTTGCCCTGGCTCTTCGGCTGTGGGAGCAGAGGCCAACCGTTCGTGCTCTACTCCCTGGGATGCTGGGCAGCCCAGCACGGGTGCCAAAGAGGTTCCATTGTAATGGACTTTGAGTTGGGAAATCGAGGAGCGACAGCAATGCGGATGGCACCGTTGCAAAGCTGACTTTCTGCAGAAGAGGCACAGCTCAAGTTGTTTGCCCTGGCTCTTCGGCTGTGGCAGCAGAGGCCAACCGTTCGTGCTCTACTCCCTGGGATGCTGGGCAGCCGAGCACGGGTGCCAAAGAGGTTCCATTGTAATGGACTTTGAGTTGGGAAATGGAGGAGCGACAGCAATGCGGATGGCACCGTTGCAAAGCTGACTTTCTGCAGAAGAGGCACAGCTCAAGTTGTTTGCCCGGGCTCTTCGGCTGTGGGAGCAGAGGTCAACCGTTCGTGCTCTACTCCCTGGGATGCTGGGCAGCCCAGCACGGCTGCCAAAGAGGTTCCATTGTAATGGACTTTGAGTTGGGAAATGGAGGAGCGACAGCAATGCGGATGGCACCGTTGCAAAGCTGACTTTCTGCAGAAGAGGCACAGCTCAAGTTTTTTGTCCTGGCTCTTCGGCTGTGGGAGCAGAGGTCAACCGTTCGTGCTCTACTCCCTGGGATGCTGGGCAGCCCAGCACGGCTGCCAAAGAGGTTCCATTGTAATGGACTTTGAGTTGGGAAATCGAGGAGCGACAGCAATGCGGATGGCACCGTTGCAAAGCTGACTTTTTGCAGAAGAGGCACAGCTCAAGTTGTTTGCCCTGGCTCTTCGGCTGTGGGAGCAGAGGCCAACCGTTCGTGCTCTACTCCCTGGGATGCTGGGCAGCCCAGCACGGGTGCCAAAGAGGTTCCATTGTAATGGACTTTGAGTTGGGAAATGGAGGAGCGACAGCAATGCGGATGGCACCGTTGCAAAGCTGACTTTCTGCAGAAGAGGCACAGCTCAAGTTTTTTGCCCTGGCTCTTCGGCTGTGGGAGCAGAGGCCAACCGTTCGTGCTCTACTCCCTGGGATGCTGGGCAGCCCAGCACGGCTGCCAAAGAGGTTCCATTGTAATGGACTTTGAGTTGGGAAATCGAGGAGCGACAGCAATGCGGATGGCACCGTTGCAAAGCTGACTTTCTGCAGAAGAGGCACAGCTCAAGTTGTTTGCCCTGGCTCTTCGGCTCTGGGAGCAGAGGCCAACCGTTCGTGCTCTACTCCCTGGGATGCTGGGCAGCCCAGCACGGCTGCCAAAGAGGTTCCATTGTAATGGACTTTGAGTTGGGAAATGGAGGAGCGACAGCAATGCGGATGGCACCGTTGCAAAGCTGACTTTCTGCAGAAGAGACACAGTTCAAGTTGTTTGCCCTGGCTCTTCGGCTGTGGGAGCAGAGGCCAACCGTTCGTGCTCTACTCCCTGGGATGCTGGGCAGCCCAGCACGGCTGCCAAAGAGGTTCCATTGTAATGGACTTTGAGTTGGGAAATCGAGGAGCGACAGCAATGCGGATGGCACGGTTGCAAAGCTGACTTTCTGCAGAAGAGGCACAGCTCAAGTTTTTTGCCCTGGCTCTTCGGCTGTGGGAGCAGAGGCCAACCGTTCGTGCTCTACTCCCTGGGATGCTGGGCAGCCCAGCACGGGTGCCAAAGAGGTTCCATTGTAATGGACTTTGAGTTGGGAAATCGAGGAGCGACAGCAATGCGGATGGCACCGTTGCAAAGCTGACTTTCTGCAGAAGAGGCACAGCTCAAGTTGTTTGCCCTGGCTCTTCGGCTGTGGCAGCAGAGGCCAACCGTTCGTGCTCTACTCCCTGGGATGCTGGGCAGCCCAGCACGGCTGCCAAAGAGGTTCCATTGTAATGGACTTTGAGTTGGGAAATGGAGGAGCGACAGCAATGCGGATGGCACCGTTGCAAAGCTGACTTTCTGCAGAAGAGGCACAGCTCAAGTTGTTTGCCCGGGCTCTTCGGCTGTGGGAGCAGAGGTCAACCGTTCGTGCTCTACTCCCTGGGATGCTGGGCAGCCCAGCACGGCTGCCAAAGAGGTTCCATTGTAATGGACTTTGAGTTGGGAAATGGAGGAGCGACAGCAATGCGGATGGCACCGTTGCAAAGCTGACTTTCTGCAGAAGAGGCACAGCTCAAGTTTTTTGTCCTGGCTCTTCGGCTGTGGGAGCAGAGGTCAACCGTTCGTGCTCTACTCCCTGGGATGCTGGGCAGCCCAGCACGGCTGCCAAAGAGGTTCCATTGTAATGGACTTTGAGTTGGGAAATCGAGGAGCGACAGCAATGCGGATGGCACCGTTGCAAAGCTGACTTTTTGCAGAAGAGGCACAGCTCAAGTTGTTTGCCCTGGCTCTTCGGCTGTGGGAGCAGAGGCCAACCGTTCGTGCTCTACTCCCTGGGATGCTGGGCAGCCCAGCACGGGTGCCAAAGAGGTTCCATTGTAATGGACTTTGAGTTGGGAAATGGAGGAGCGACAGCAATGCGGATGGCACCGTTGCAAAGCTGACTTTCTGCAGAAGAGGCACAGCTCAAGTTTTTTGCCCTGGCTCTTCGGCTGTGGGAGCAGAGGCCAACCGTTCGTGCTCTACTCCCTGGGATGCTGGGCAGCCCAGCACGGCTGCCAAAGAGGTTCCATTGTAATGGACTTTGAGTTGGGAAATCGAGGAGCGACAGCAATGCGGATGGCACCGTTGCAAAGCTGACTTTCTGCAGAAGAGGCACAGCTCAAGTTTTTTGCCCTGGCTCTTCGGCTGTGGGAGCAGAGGCCAACCGTTTGTGCTCTACTCCCTGGGATGCTGGGCAGCCCAGCACGGCTGCCAAAGAGGTTCCATTTTAATGGACTTTGAGTTGGGAAATCGAGGAGCGACAGCAATGCGGATGGCACCGTTGCAAAGCTGACTTTCTGCAGAAGAGGCACAGCTCAAGTTGTTTGCCCTGGCTCTTCGGCTGTGGGAGCAGAGGCCAACCGTTCGTGCTCTACTCCCTGGGATGCTGGGCAGCCCAGCACGGGTGCCAAAGAGGTTCCATTGTAATGGACTTTGAGTTGGGAAATCGAGGAGCGACAGCAATGCGGATGGCACCGTTGCAAAGCTGACTTTCTGCAGAAGAGACACAGTTCAAGTTGTTTGCCCTGGCTCTTCGGCTGTGGGAGCAGAGGCCAACCGTTCGTGCTCTACTCCCTGGGATGCTGGGCAGCCCAGCACGGCTGCCAAAGAGGTTCCATTGTAATGGACTTTGAGTTGGGAAATCGAGGAGCGACAGCAATGCGGATGGCACCGTTGCAAAGCTGACTTTCTGCAGAAGAGGCACAGCTCAAGTTTTTTGCCCTGGCTCTTCGGCTGTGGGAGCAGAGGCCAACCGTTCGTGCTCTACTCCCTGGGATGCTGGGCAGCCCAGCACGGCTGCCAAAGAGGTTCCATTGTAATGGACTTTGAGTTGGGAAATCGAGGAGCGACAGCAATGCGGATGGCACCGTTGCAAAGCTGACTTTCTGCAGAAGAGGCACAGCTCAAGTTGTTTGCCCTGGCTCTTCGGCTGTGGGAGCAGAGGCCAACCGTTCGTGCTCTACTCCCTGGGATGCTGGGCAGCCCAGCACGGCTGCCAAAGAGGTTCCATTGTAATGGACTTTGAGTTGGGAAATGGAGGAGCGACATCAATGCGGATGGCACCGTTGCAAAGCTGACTTTCTGCAGAAGAGGCACAGCTCAAGTTTTTTGCCCTGGCTCTTCGGCTGTGGGAGCAGAGGCCAACCGTTCGTGCTCTACTCCCTGGGATGCTGGGCAGCCCAGCACGGCTGCCAAAGAGGTTCCATTGTAATGGACTTTGAGTTGGGAAATCGAGGAGCGACAGCAATGCGGATGGCACCGTTGCAAAGCTGACTTTCTGCAGAAGAGGCACAGCTCAAGTTGTTTGCCCTGGCTCTTCGGCTGTGGGAGCAGAGGCCAACCGTTCGTGCTCTACTCCCTGGGATGCTGGGCAGCCCAGCACGGCTGCCAAAGAGGTTCCATTGTAATGGACTTTGAGTTGGGAAATGGAGGAGCGACATCAATGCGGATGGCACCGTTGCAAAGCTGACTTTCTGCAGAAGAGGCACAGCTCAAGTTTTTTGCCCTGGCTCTTCGGCTCTGGGAGCAGAGGCCAACCGTTCGTGCTCTACTCCCTGGGATGCTGGGCAGCCCAGCACGGCTGCCAAAGAGGTTCCATTGTAATGGACTTTGAGTTGGGAAATGGAGGAGCGACAGCAATGCGGATGGCACCGTTGCAAAGCTGACTTTCTGCAGAAGAGGCACAGCTCAAGTTTTTTGCCCTGGCTCTTCGGCTGTGGGAGCAGAGGCCAACCGTTCGTGCTCTACTCCCTGGGATGCTGGGCAGCCGAGCACGGGTGCCAAAGAGGTTCCATTGTAATGGACTTTGAGTTGGGAAATCGAGGAGCGACAGCAATGCGGATGGCACCGTTGCAAAGCTGACTTTCTGCAGAAGAGGCACAGCTCAAGTTGTTTGCCCTGGCTCTTCGGCTGTGGGAGCAGAGGCCAACCGTTCGTGCTCTACTCCCTGGGATGCTGGGCAGCCCAGCACGGCTGCCAAAGAGGTTCCATTGTAATGGACTTTGAGTTGGGAAATCGAGGAGCGACAGCAATGTGGATGGCACCGTTGCAAAGCTGACTTTCTGCAGAAGAGGCACAGCTCAAGTTTTTTGCCCTGGCTCTTCGGCTGTGGGAGCAGAGGCCAACCGTTCGTGCTCTACTCCCTGGGATGCTGGGCAGCCCAGCACGGCTGCCAAAGAGGTTCCATTGTAATGGACTTTGAGTTGGGAAATCGAGGAGCGACAGCAATGCGGATGGCACCGTTGCAAAGCTGACTTTCTGCAGAAGAGGCACAGCTCAAGTTTTTTGCCCTGGCTCTTCGGCTGTGGGAGCAGAGGCCAACCGTTCGTGCTCTACTCCCTGGGATGCTGGGCAGCCCAGCACGGCTGCCAAAGAGGTTCCATTGTAATGGACTTTGAGTTGGGAAATCGAGGAGCGACAGCAATGCGGATGGCACCGTTGCAAAGCTGACTTTCTGCAGAAGAGGCACAGCTCAAGTTGTTTGCCCTGGCTCTTCGGCTGTGGCAGCAGAGGCCAACCGTTCGTGCTCTACTCCCTGGGATGCTGGGCAGCCCAGCACGGCTGCCAAAGAGGTTCCATTGTAATGGACTTTGAGTTGGGAAATGGAGGAGCGACAGCAATGCGGATGGCACCGTTGCAAAGCTGACTTTCTGCAGAAGAGGCACAGCTCAAGTTTTTTGCCCGGGCTCTTCGGCTCTGGGAGCAGAGGCCAACCGTTCGTGCTCTACTCCCTGGGATGCTGGGCAGCCCAGCACGGGTGCCAAAGAGGTTCCATTGTAATGGACTTTGAGTTGGGAAATGGAGGAGCGACAGCAATGCGGATGGCACCGTTGCAAAGCTGACTTTCTGCAGAAGAGGCACAGCTCAAGTTTTTTGCCCTGGCTCTTCGGCTGTGGGAGCAGAGGCCAACCGTTCGTGCTCTACTCCCTGGGATGCTGGGCAGCCCAGCACGGCTGCCAAAGAGGTTCCATTGTAATGGACTTTGAGTTGGGAAATCGAGGAGCGACAGCAATGCGGATGGCACCGTTGCAAAGCTGACTTTCTGCAGAAGAGGCACAGCTCAAGTTGTTTGCCCTGGCTCTTCGGCTCTGGGAGCAGAGGCCAACCGTTCGTGCTCTACTCCCTGGGATGCTGGGCAGCCCAGCACGGCTGCCAAAGAGGTTCCATTGTAATGGACTTTGAGTTGGGAAATGGAGGAGCGACAGCAATGCGGATGGCACCGTTGCAAAGCTGACTTTCTGCAGAAGAGGCACAGCTCAAGTTGTTTGCCCTGGCTCTTCGGCTGTGGGAGCAGAGGCCAACCGTTCGTGCTCTACTCCCTGGGATGCTGGGCAGCCCAGCACGGCTGCCAAAGAGGTTCCATTGTAATGGACTTTGAGTTGGGAAATGGAGGAGCGACAGCAATGCGGATGGCACCGTTGCAAAGCTGACTTTCTGCAGAAGAGGCACAGCTCAAGTTGTTTGCCCGGGCTCTTCGGCTGTGGGAGCAGAGGCCAACCGTTCGTGCTCTACTCCCTGGGATGCTGGGCAGCCCAGCACGGGTGCCAAAGAGGTTCCATTGTAATGGACTTTGAGTTGGGAAATGGAGGAGCGACAGCAATGCGGATGGCACCGTTGCAAAGCTGACTTTCTGCAGAAGAGGCACAGCTCAAGTTTTTTGTCCTGGCTCTTCGGCTGTGGGAGCAGAGGTCAACCGTTCGTGCTCTACTCCCTGGGATGCTGGGCAGCCCAGCACGGCTGCCAAAGAGGTTCCATTGTAATGGACTTTGAGTTGGGAAATCGAGGAGCGACAGCAATGCGGATGGCACCGTTGCAAAGCTGACTTTTTGCAGAAGAGGCACAGCTCAAGTTGTTTGCCCTGGCTCTTCGGCTGTGGGAGCAGAGGCCAACCGTTCGTGCTCTACTCCCTGGGATGCTGGGCAGCCCAGCACGGCTGCCAAAGAGGTTCCATTGTAATGGACTTTGAGTTGGGAAATCGAGGAGCGACAGCAATGCGGATGGCACCGTTGCAAAGCTGACTTTCTGCAGAAGAGACACAGTTCAAGTTGTTTGCCCTGGCTCTTCAGCTGTGGGAGCAGAGGCCAACCGTTCGTGCTCTACTCCCTGGGATGCTGGGCAGCCCAGCACGGCTGCCAAAGAGGTTCCATTGTAATGGACTTTGAGTTGGGAAATGGAGGAGCGACAGCAATGCGGATGGCACCGTTGCAAAGCTGACTTTCTGCAGAAGAGGCACAGCTCAAGTTTTTTGCCCTGGCTCTTCGGCTGTGGGAGCAGAGGCCAACCGTTTGTGCTCTACTCCCTGGGATGCTGGGCAGCCCAGCACGGGTGCCAAAGAGGTTCCATTGTAATGGACTTTGAGTTGGGAAATCGAGGAGCGACAGCAATGCGGATGGCACCGTTGCAAAGCTGACTTTCTGCAGAAGAGGCACAGCTCAAGTTGTTTGCCCTGGCTCTTCGGCTGTGGGAGCAGAGGCCAACCGTTCGTGCTCTACTCCCTGGGATGCTGGGCAGCCCAGCACGGCTGCCAAAGAGGTTCCATTGTAATGGACTTTGAGTTGGGAAATGGAGGAGCGACAGCAATGCGGATGGCACCGTTGCAAAGCTGACTTTCTGCAGAAGAGACACAGTTCAAGTTGTTTGCCCTGGCTCTTCGGCTGTGGGAGCAGAGGCCAACCGTTCGTGCTCTACTCCCTGGGATGCTGGGCAGCCCAGCACGGCTGCCAAAGAGGTTCCATTGTAATGGACTTTGAGTTGGGAAATCGAGGAGCGACAGCAATGCGGATGGCACCGTTGCAAAGCTGACTTTCTGCAGAAGAGGCACAGCTCAAGTTTTTTGCCCTGGCTCTTCGGCTGTGGGAGCAGAGGCCAACCGTTCGTGCTCTACTCCCTGGGATGCTGGGCAGCCCAGCACGGGTGCCAAAGAGGTTCCATTGTAATGGACTTTGAGTTGGGAAATCGAGGAGCGACAGCAATGCGGATGGCACCGTTGCAAAGCTGACTTTCTGCAGAAGAGGCACAGCTCAAGTTGTTTGCCCTGGCTCTTCGGCTGTGGCAGCAGAGGCCAACCGTTCGTGCTCTACTCCCTGGGATGCTGGGCAGCCCAGCACGGCTGCCAAAGAGGTTCCATTGTAATGGACTTTGAGTTGGGAAATGGAGGAGCGACAGCAATGCGGATGGCACCGTTGCAAAGCTGACTTTCTGCAGAAGAGGCACAGCTCAAGTTGTTTGCCCGGGCTCTTCGGCTGTGGGAGCAGAGGTCAACCGTTCGTGCTCTACTCCCTGGGATGCTGGGCAGCCCAGCACGGCTGCCAAAGAGGTTCCATTGTAATGGACTTTGAGTTGGGAAATGGAGGAGCGACAGCAATGCGGATGGCACCGTTGCAAAGCTGACTTTCTGCAGAAGAGGCACAGCTCAAGTTTTTTGTCCTGGCTCTTCGGCTGTGGGAGCAGAGGTCAACCGTTCGTGCTCTACTCCCTGGGATGCTGGGCAGCCCAGCACGGCTGCCAAAGAGGTTCCATTGTAATGGACTTTGAGTTGGGAAATCGAGGAGCGACAGCAATGCGGATGGCACCGTTGCAAAGCTGACTTTTTGCAGAAGAGGCACAGCTCAAGTTGTTTGCCCTGGCTCTTCGGCTGTGGGAGCAGAGGCCAACCGTTCGTGCTCTACTCCCTGGGATGCTGGGCAGCCCAGCACGGGTGCCAAAGAGGTTCCATTGTAATGGACTTTGAGTTGGGAAATGGAGGAGCGACAGCAATGCGGATGGCACCGTTGCAAAGCTGACTTTCTGCAGAAGAGGCACAGCTCAAGTTTTTTGCCCTGGCTCTTCGGCTGTGGGAGCAGAGGCCAACCGTTCGTGCTCTACTCCCTGGGATGCTGGGCAGCCCAGCACGGCTGCCAAAGAGGTTCCATTGTAATGGACTTTGAGTTGGGAAATCGAGGAGCGACAGCAATGCGGATGGCACCGTTGCAAAGCTGACTTTCTGCAGAAGAGGCACAGCTCAAGTTTTTTGCCCTGGCTCTTCGGCTGTGGGAGCAGAGGCCAACCGTTTGTGCTCTACTCCCTGGGATGCTGGGCAGCCCAGCACGGCTGCCAAAGAGGTTCCATTTTAATGGACTTTGAGTTGGGAAATCGAGGAGCGACAGCAATGCGGATGGCACCGTTGCAAAGCTGACTTTCTGCAGAAGAGGCACAGCTCAAGTTGTTTGCCCTGGCTCTTCGGCTGTGGGAGCAGAGGCCAACCGTTCGTGCTCTACTCCCTGGGATGCTGGGCAGCCCAGCACGGGTGCCAAAGAGGTTCCATTGTAATGGACTTTGAGTTGGGAAATCGAGGAGCGACAGCAATGCGGATGGCACCGTTGCAAAGCTGACTTTCTGCAGAAGAGACACAGTTCAAGTTGTTTGCCCTGGCTCTTCGGCTGTGGGAGCAGAGGCCAACCGTTCGTGCTCTACTCCCTGGGATGCTGGGCAGCCCAGCACGGCTGCCAAAGAGGTTCCATTGTAATGGACTTTGAGTTGGGAAATCGAGGAGCGACAGCAATGCGGATGGCACCGTTGCAAAGCTGACTTTCTGCAGAAGAGGCACAGCTCAAGTTTTTTGCCCTGGCTCTTCGGCTGTGGGAGCAGAGGCCAACCGTTCGTGCTCTACTCCCTGGGATGCTGGGCAGCCCAGCACGGGTGCCAAAGAGGTTCCATTGTAATGGACTTTGAGTTGGGAAATCGAGGAGCGACAGCAATGCGGATGGCACCGTTGCAAAGCTGACTTTCTGCAGAAGAGGCACAGCTCAAGTTGTTTGCCCTGGCTCTTCGGCTGTGGGAGCAGAGGCCAACCGTTCGTGCTCTACTCCCTGGGATGCTGGGCAGCCCAGCACGGCTGCCAAAGAGGTTCCATTGTAATGGACTTTGAGTTGGGAAATGGAGGAGCGACATCAATGCGGATGGCACCGTTGCAAAGCTGACTTTCTGCAGAAGAGGCACAGCTCAAGTTTTTTGCCCTGGCTCTTCGGCTGTGGGAGCAGAGGCCAACCGTTCGTGCTCTACTCCCTGGGATGCTGGGCAGCCCAGCACGGCTGCCAAAGAGGTTCCATTGTAATGGACTTTGAGTTGGGAAATCGAGGAGCGACAGCAATGCGGATGGCACCGTTGCAAAGCTGACTTTCTGCAGAAGAGGCACAGCTCAAGTTGTTTGCCCTGGCTCTTCGGCTGTGGGAGCAGAGGCCAACCGTTCGTGCTCTACTCCCTGGGATGCTGGGCAGCCCAGCACGGCTGCCAAAGAGGTTCCATTGTAATGGACTTTGAGTTGGGAAATGGAGGAGCGACAGCAATGCGGATGGCACCGTTGCAAAGCTGACTTTCTGCAGAAGAGGCACAGCTCAAGTTTTTTGCCCTGGCTCTTCGGCTGTGGGAGCAGAGGCCAACCGTTCGTGCTCTACTCCCTGGGATGCTGGGCAGCCCAGCACGGCTGCCAAAGAGGTTCCATTGTAATGGACTTTGAGTTGGGAAATGGAGGAGCGACAGCAATGCGGATGGCACCGTTGCAAAGCTGACTTTCTGCAGAAGAGGCACAGCTCAAGTTTTTTGCCCTGGCTCTTCGGCTGTGGGAGCAGAGGCCAACCGTTCGTGCTCTACTCCCTGGGATGCTGGGCAGCCGAGCACGGGTGCCAAAGAGGTTCCATTGTAATGGACTTTGAGTTGGGAAATCGAGGAGCGACAGCAATGCGGATGGCACCGTTGCAAAGCTGACTTTCTGCAGAAGAGGCACAGCTCAAGTTGTTTGCCCTGGCTCTTCGGCTGTGGGAGCAGAGGCCAACCGTTCGTGCTCTACTCCCTGGGATGCTGGGCAGCCCAGCACGGCTGCCAAAGAGGTTCCATTGTAATGGACTTTGAGTTGGGAAATCGAGGAGCGACAGCAATGTGGATGGCACCGTTGCAAAGCTGACTTTCTGCAGAAGAGGCACAGCTCAAGTTTTTTGCCCTGGCTCTTCGGCTGTGGGAGCAGAGGCCAACCGTTCGTGCTCTACTCCCTGGGATGCTGGGCAGCCCAGCACGGCTGCCAAAGAGGTTCCATTGTAATGGACTTTGAGTTGGGAAATCGAGGAGCGACAGCAATGCGGATGGCACCGTTGCAAAGCTGACTTTCTGCAGAAGAGGCACAGCTCAAGTTTTTTGCCCTGGCTCTTCGGCTGTGGGAGCAGAGGCCAACCGTTCGTGCTCTACTCCCTGGGATGCTGGGCAGCCCAGCACGGCTGCCAAAGAGGTTCCATTGTAATGGACTTTGAGTTGGGAAATCGAGGAGCGACAGCAATGCGGATGGCACCGTTGCAAAGCTGACTTTCTGCAGAAGAGGCACAGCTCAAGTTGTTTGCCCTGGCTCTTCGGCTGTGGCAGCAGAGGCCAACCGTTCGTGCTCTACTCCCTGGGATGCTGGGCAGCCCAGCACGGCTGCCAAAGAGGTTCCATTGTAATGGACTTTGAGTTGGGAAATGGAGGAGCGACAGCAATGCGGATGGCACCGTTGCAAAGCTGACTTTCTGCAGAAGAGGCACAGCTCAAGTTTTTTGCCCTGGCTCTTCGGCTCTGGGAGCAGAGGCCAACCGTTCGTGCTCTACTCCCTGGGATGCTGGGCAGCCCAGCACGGCTGCCAAAGAGGTTCCATTGTAATGGACTTTGAGTTGGGAAATCGAGGAGCGACAGCAATGCGGATGGCACCGTTGCAAAGCTGACTTTCTGCAGAAGAGGCACAGCTCAAGTTTTTTGCCCTGGCTCTTCGGCTCTGGGAGCAGAGGCCAACCGTTCGTGCTCTACTCCCTGGGATGCTGGGCAGCCCAGCACGGGTGCCAAAGAGGTTCCATTGTAATGGACTTTGAGTTGGGAAATCGAGGAGCGACAGCAATGCGGATGGCACCGTTGCAAAGCTGACTTTCTGCAGAAGAGGCACAGCTCAAGTTGTTTGCCCTGGCTCTTCGGCTGTGGGAGCAGAGGCCAACCGTTCGTGCTCTACTCCCTGGGATGCTGGGCAGCCCAGCACGGCTGCCAAAGAGGTTCCATTGTAATGGACTTTGAGTTGGGAAATGGAGGAGCGACAGCAATGCGGATGGCACCGTTGCAAAGCTGACTTTCTGCAGAAGAGGCACAGCTCAAGTTGTTTGCCCTGGCTCTTCGGCTGTGGGAGCAGAGGCCAACCGTTCGTGCTCTACTCCCTGGGATGCTGGGCAGCCCAGCACGGCTGCCAAAGAGGTTCCATTGTAATGGACTTTGAGTTGGGAAATGGAGGAGCGACAGCAATGCGGATGGCACCGTTGCAAAGCTGACTTTCTGCAGAAGAGGCACAGCTCAAGTTGTTTGCCCGGGCTCTTCGGCTGTGGGAGCAGAGGCCAACCGTTCGTGCTCTACTCCCTGGGATGCTGGGCAGCCCAGCACGGGTGCCAAAGAGGTTCCATTGTAATGGACTTTGAGTTGGGAAATGGAGGAGCGACAGCAATGCGGATGGCACCGTTGCAAAGCTGACTTTCTGCAGAAGAGGCACAGCTCAAGTTTTTTGTCCTGGCTCTTCGGCTGTGGGAGCAGAGGTCAACCGTTCGTGCTCTACTCCCTGGGATGCTGGGCAGCCCAGCACGGGTGCCAAAGAGGTTCCATTGTAATGGACTTTGAGTTGGGAAATCGAGGAGCGACAGCAATGCGGATGGCACCGTTGCAAAGCTGACTTTTTGCAGAAGAGGCACAGCTCAAGTTGTTTGCCCTGGCTCTTCGGCTGTGGGAGCAGAGGCCAACCGTTCGTGCTCTACTCCCTGGGATGCTGGGCAGCCCAGCACGGCTGCCAAAGAGGTTCCATTGTAATGGACTTTGAGTTGGGAAATCGAGGAGCGACAGCAATGCGGATGGCACCGTTGCAAAGCTGACTTTCTGCAGAAGAGACACAGTTCAAGTTGTTTGCCCTGGCTCTTCAGCTGTGGGAGCAGAGGCCAACCGTTCGTGCTCTACTCCCTGGGATGCTGGGCAGCCCAGCACGGCTGCCAAAGAGGTTCCATTGTAATGGACTTTGAGTTGGGAAATGGAGGAGCGACAGCAATGCGGATGGCACCGTTGCAAAGCTGACTTTCTGCAGAAGAGGCACAGCTCAAGTTTTTTGCCCTGGCTCTTCGGCTGTGGGAGCAGAGGCCAACCGTTTGTGCTCTACTCCCTGGGATGCTGGGCAGCCCAGCACGGGTGCCAAAGAGGTTCCATTGTAATGGACTTTGAGTTGGGAAATCGAGGAGCGACAGCAATGCGGATGGCACCGTTGCAAAGCTGACTTTCTGCAGAAGAGGCACAGCTCAAGTTGTTTGCCCTGGCTCTTCGGCTGTGGGAGCAGAGGCCAACCGTTCGTGCTCTACTCCCTGGGATGCTGGGCAGCCCAGCACGGCTGCCAAAGAGGTTCCATTGTAATGGACTTTGAGTTGGGAAATGGAGGAGCGACAGCAATGCGGATGGCACCGTTGCAAAGCTGACTTTCTGCAGAAGAGACACAGTTCAAGTTGTTTGCCCTGGCTCTTCGGCTGTGGGAGCAGAGGCCAACCGTTCGTGCTCTACTCCCTGGGATGCTGGGCAGCCCAGCACGGCTGCCAAAGAGGTTCCATTGTAATGGACTTTGAGTTGGGAAATCGAGGAGCGACAGCAATGCGGATGGCACCGTTGCAAAGCTGACTTTCTGCAGAAGAGGCACAGCTCAAGTTTTTTGCCCTGGCTCTTCGGCTGTGGGAGCAGAGGCCAACCGTTCGTGCTCTACTCCCTGGGATGCTGGGCAGCCCAGCACGGGTGCCAAAGAGGTTCCATTGTAATGGACTTTGAGTTGGGAAATCGAGGAGCGACAGCAATGCGGATGGCACCGTTGCAAAGCTGACTTTCTGCAGAAGAGGCACAGCTCAAGTTGTTTGCCCTGGCTCTTCGGCTGTGGCAGCAGAGGCCAACCGTTCGTGCTCTACTCCCTGGGATGCTGGGCAGCCCAGCACGGCTGCCAAAGAGGTTCCATTGTAATGGACTTTGAGTTGGGAAATGGAGGAGCGACAGCAATGCGGATGGCACCGTTGCAAAGCTGACTTTCTGCAGAAGAGGCACAGCTCAAGTTGTTTGCCCGGGCTCTTCGGCTGTGGGAGCAGAGGTCAACCGTTCGTGCTCTACTCCCTGGGATGCTGGGCAGCCCAGCACGGCTGCCAAAGAGGTTCCATTGTAATGGACTTTGAGTTGGGAAATGGAGGAGCGACAGCAATGCGGATGGCACCGTTGCAAAGCTGACTTTCTGCAGAAGAGGCACAGCTCAAGTTTTTTGTCCTGGCTCTTCGGCTGTGGGAGCAGAGGTCAACCGTTCGTGCTCTACTCCCTGGGATGCTGGGCAGCCCAGCACGGCTGCCAAAGAGGTTCCATTGTAATGGACTTTGAGTTGGGAAATGGAGGAGCGACAGCAATGCGGATGGCACCGTTGCAAAGCTGACTTTTTGCAGAAGAGGCACAGCTCAAGTTGTTTGCCCTGGCTCTTCGGCTGTGGGAGCAGAGGCCAACCGTTCGTGCTCTACTCCCTGGGATGCTGGGCAGCCCAGCACGGGTGCCAAAGAGGTTCCATTGTAATGGACTTTGAGTTGGGAAATGGAGGAGCGACAGCAATGCGGATGGCACCGTTGCAAAGCTGACTTTCTGCAGAAGAGGCACAGCTCAAGTTTTTTGCCCTGGCTCTTCGGCTGTGGGAGCAGAGGCCAACCGTTCGTGCTCTACTCCCTGGGATGCTGGGCAGCCCAGCACGGCTGCCAAAGAGGTTCCATTGTAATGGACTTTGAGTTGGGAAATCGAGGAGCGACAGCAATGCGGATGGCACCGTTGCAAAGCTGACTTTCTGCAGAAGAGGCACAGCTCAAGTTTTTTGCCCTGGCTCTTCGGCTGTGGGAGCAGAGGCCAACCGTTTGTGCTCTACTCCCTGGGATGCTGGGCAGCCCAGCACGGCTGCCAAAGAGGTTCCATTTTAATGGACTTTGAGTTGGGAAATCGAGGAGCGACAGCAATGCGGATGGCACCGTTGCAAAGCTGACTTTCTGCAGAAGAGGCACAGCTCAAGTTGTTTGCCCTGGCTCTTCGGCTGTGGGAGCAGAGGCCAACCGTTCGTGCTCTACTCCCTGGGATGCTGGGCAGCCCAGCACGGGTGCCAAAGAGGTTCCATTGTAATGGACTTTGAGTTGGGAAATCGAGGAGCGACAGCAATGCGGATGGCACCGTTGCAAAGCTGACTTTCTGCAGAAGAGACACAGTTCAAGTTGTTTGCCCTGGCTCTTCGGCTGTGGGAGCAGAGGCCAACCGTTCGTGCTCTACTCCCTGGGATGCTGGGCAGCCCAGCACGGGTGCCAGAGAGGTTCCATTGTAATGGACTTTGAGTTGGGAAATCGAGGAGCGACAGCAATGCGGATGGCACCGTTGCAAAGCTGACTTTCTGCAGAAGAGGCACAGCTCAAGTTTTTTGCCCTGGCTCTTCGGCTGTGGGAGCAGAGGCCAACCGTTCGTGCTCTACTCCCTGGGATGCTGGGCAGCCCAGCACGGGTGCCAAAGAGGTTCCATTGTAATGGACTTTGAGTTGGGAAATCGAGGAGCGACAGCAATGCGGATGGCACCGTTGCAAAGCTGACTTTCTGCAGAAGAGGCACAGCTCAAGTTGTTTGCCCTGGCTCTTCGGCTGTGGGAGCAGAGGCCAACCGTTCGTGCTCTACTCCCTGGGATGCTGGGCAGCCCAGCACGGCTGCCAAAGAGGTTCCATTGTAATGGACTTTGAGTTGGGAAATGGAGGAGCGACATCAATGCGGATGGCACCGTTGCAAAGCTGACTTTCTGCAGAAGAGGCACAGCTCAAGTTTTTTGCCCTGGCTCTTCGTCTGTGGGAGCAGAGGCCAACCGTTCGTGCTCTACTCCCTGGGATGCTGGGCAGCCCAGCACGGCTGCCAAAGAGGTTCCATTGTAATGGACTTTGAGTTGGGAAATCGAGGAGCGACAGCAATGCGGATGGCACCGTTGCAAAGCTGACTTTCTGCAGAAGAGGCACAGCTCAAGTTGTTTGCCCTGGCTCTTCGGCTGTGGGAGCAGAGGCCAACCGTTCGTGCTCTACTCCCTGGGATGCTGGGCAGCCCAGCACGGCTGCCAAAGAGGTTCCATTGTAATGGACTTTGAGTTGGGAAATGGAGGAGCGACAGCAATGCGGATGGCACCGTTGCAAAGCTGACTTTCTGCAGAAGAGGCACAGCTCAAGTTTTTTGCCCTGGCTCTTCGGCTGTGGGAGCAGAGGCCAACCGTTCGTGCTCTACTCCCTGGGATGCTGGGCAGCCCAGCACGGCTGCCAAAGAGGTTCCATTGTAATGGACTTTGAGTTGGGAAATGGAGGAGCGACAGCAATGCGGATGGCACCGTTGCAAAGCTGACTTTCTGCAGAAGAGGCACAGCTCAAGTTTTTTGCCCTGGCTCTTCGGCTGTGGGAGCAGAGGCCAACCGTTCGTGCTCTACTCCCTGGGATGCTGGGCAGCCCAGCACGGGTGCCAAAGAGGTTCCATTGTAATGGACTTTGAGTTGGGAAATCGAGGAGCGACAGCAATGCGGATGGCACCGTTGCAAAGCTGACTTTCTGCAGAAGAGGCACAGCTCAAGTTGTTTGCCCTGGCTCTTCGGCTGTGGGAGCAGAGGCCAACCGTTCGTGCTCTACTCCCTGGGATGCTGGGCAGCCCAGCACGGCTGCCAAAGAGGTTCCATTGTAATGGACTTTGAGTTGGGAAATCGAGGAGCGACAGCAATGTGGATGGCACCGTTGCAAAGCTGACTTTCTGCAGAAGAGGCACAGCTCAAGTTTTTTGCCCTGGCTCTTCGGCTGTGGGAGCAGAGGCCAACCGTTCGTGCTCTACTCCCTGGGATGCTGGGCAGCCCAGCACGGCTGCCAAAGAGGTTCCATTGTAATGGACTTTGAGTTGGGAAATCGAGGAGCGACAGCAATGCGGATGGCACCGTTGCAAAGCTGACTTTCTGCAGAAGAGGCACAGCTCAAGTTTTTTGCCCTGGCTCTTCGGCTGTGGGAGCAGAGGCCAACCGTTCGTGCTCTACTCCCTGGGATGCTGGGCAGCCCAGCACGGCTGCCAAAGAGGTTCCATTGTAATGGACTTTGAGTTGGGAAATCGAGGAGCGACAGCAATGCGGATGGCACCGTTGCAAAGCTGACTTTCTGCAGAAGAGGCACAGCTCAAGTTGTTTGCCCTGGCTCTTCGGCTGTGGCAGCAGAGGCCAACCGTTCGTGCTCTACTCCCTGGGATGCTGGGCAGCCCAGCACGGCTGCCAAAGAGGTTCCATTGTAATGGACTTTGAGTTGGGAAATGGAGGAGCGACAGCAATGCGGATGGCACCGTTGCAAAGCTGACTTTCTGCAGAAGAGGCACAGCTCAAGTTTTTTGCCCGGGCTCCTCGGCTCTGGGAGCAGAGGCCAACCGTTCGTGCTCTACTCCCTGGGATGCTGGGCAGCCCAGCACGGGTGCCAAAGAGGTTCCATTGTAATGGACTTTGAGTTGGGAAATCGAGGAGCGACAGCAATGCGGATGGCACCGTTGCAAAGCTGACTTTCTGCAGAAGAGGCACAGCTCAAGTTTTTTGCCCTGGCTCTTCGGCTGTGGGAGCAGAGGCCAACCGTTCGTGCTCTACTCCCTGGGATGCTGGGCAGCCCAGCACGGCTGCCAAAGAGGTTCCATTGTAATGGACTTTGAGTTGGGAAATCGAGGAGCGACAGCAATGCGGATGGCACCGTTGCAAAGCTGACTTTCTGCAGAAGAGGCACAGCTCAAGTTGTTTGCCCTGGCTCTTCGGCTCTGGGAGCAGAGGCCAACCGTTCGTGCTCTACTCCCTGGGATGCTGGGCAGCCCAGCACGGCTGCCAAAGAGGTTCCATTGTAATGGACTTTGAGTTGGGAAATCGAGGAGCGACAGCAATGTGGATGGCACCGTTGCAAAGCTGACTTTCTGCAGAAGAGGCACAGCTCAAGTTTTTTGCCCTGGCTCTTCGGCTGTGGGAGCAGAGGCCAACCGTTCGTGCTCTACTCCCTGGGATGCTGGGCAGCCCAGCACGGCTGCCAAAGAGGTTCCATTGTAATGGACTTTGAGTTGGGAAATCGAGGAGCGACAGCAATGTGGATGGCACCGTTGCAAAGCTGACTTTCTGCAGAAGAGGCACAGCTCAAGTTTTTTGCCCTGGCTCTTCGGCTGTGGGAGCAGAGGCCAACCGTTCGTGCTCTACTCCCTGGGATGCTGGGCAGCCCAGCACGGCTGCCAAAGAGGTTCCATTGTAATGGACTTTGAGTTGGGAAATCGAGGAGCGACAGCAATGCGGATGGCACCGTTGCAAAGCTGACTTTCTGCAGAAGAGGCACAGCTCAAGTTTTTTGCCCTGGCTCTTCGGCTGTGGGAGCAGAGGCCAACCGTTCGTGCTCTACTCCCAGGGATGCTGGGCAGCCCAGCACGGCTGCCAAAGAGGTTCCATTGTAATGGACTTTGAGTTGGGAAATCGAGGAGCGACAGCAATGCGGATGGCACCGTTGCAAAGCTGACTTTCTGCAGAAGAGGCACAGCTCAAGTTGTTTGCCCTGGCTCTTCGGCTGTGGCAGCAGAGGCCAACCGTTCGTGCTCTACTCCCTGGGATGCTGGGCAGCCCAGCACGGCTGCCAAAGAGGTTCCATTGTAATGGACTTTGAGTTGGGAAATGGAGGAGCGACAGCAATGCGGATGGCACCGTTGCAAAGCTGACTTTCTGCAGAAGAGGCACAGCTCAAGTTTTTTGCCCGGGCTCTTCGGCTCTGGGAGCAGAGGCCAACCGTTCGTGCTCTACTCCCTGGGATGCTGGGCAGCCCAGCACGGCTGCCAAAGAGGTTCCATTGTAATGGACTTTGAGTTGGGAAATCGAGGAGCGACAGCAATGCGGATGGCACCGTTGCAAAGCTGACTTTCTGCAGAAGAGGCACAGCTCAAGTTTTTTGCCCTGGCTCTTCGGCTGTGGGAGCAGAGGCCAACCGTTCGTGCTCTACTCCCTGGGATGCTGGGCAGCCCAGCACGGCTGCCAAAGAGGTTCCATTGTAATGGACTTTGAGTTGGGAAATCGAGGAGCGACAGCAATGCGGATGGCACCGTTGCAAAGCTGACTTTCTGCAGAAGAGGCACAGCTCAAGTTGTTTGCCCTGGCTCTTCGGCTCTGGGAGCAGAGGCCAACCGTTCGTGCTCTACTCCCTGGGATGCTGGGCAGCCCAGCACGGCTGCCAAAGAGGTTCCATTGTAATGGACTTTGAGTTGGGAAATCGAGGAGCGACAGCAATGTGGATGGCACCGTTGCAAAGCTGACTTTCTGCAGAAGAGGCACAGCTCAAGTTTTTTGTCCTGGCTCTTCGGCTCTGGCAGCAGAGGTCAACCGTTCGTGCTCTACTCCCTGGGATGCTGGGCAGCCCAGCACGGCTGCCAAAGAGGTTCCATTGTAATGGACTTTGAGTTGGGAAATGGAGGAGCGACAGCATTGCAGATGGCACCGTTGCAAAGCTGACTTTCTGCAGAAGAGGCACAGCTCAAGTTTTTTGCCCTGGCTCTTCGGCTGTGGGAGCAGAGGCCAACCGTTCGTGCTCTACTCCCTGGGATGCTGGGCAGCCCAGCACGGCTGCCAAAGAGGTTCCATTGTAATGGACTTTGAGTTGGGAAATCGAGGAGCGACAGCAATGCGGATGGCACCGTTGCAAAGCTGACTTTCTGCAGAAGAGGCACAGCTCAAGTTTTTTGCCCTGGCTCTTCGGCTGTGGGAGCAGAGGCCAACCGTTCGTGCTCTACTCCCTGGGATGCTGGGCAGCCCAGCACGGCTGCCAAAGAGGTTCATTGTAATGGACTTTGAGTTGGGAAATGGAAGAGCGACAGCAATGCGGATGGCACCGTTGCAAAGCTGACTTTCTGCAGAAGAGGCACAGCTCAAGTTTTTTGCCCTGGCTCTTCGGCTGTGGGAGCAGAGGCCAACCGTTCGTGCTCTACTCCCTGGGATGCTGGGCAGCCCAGCACGGGTGCCAAAGATGTTCCATTGTAATGGACTTTGAGTTGGGAAATCGAGGAGCGACAGCAATGCGGATGGCACCGTTGCAAAGCTGACTTTCTGCAGAAGAGGCACAGCTCAAGTTTTTTGCCCTGGCTCTTCGGCTGTGGGAGCAGAGGTCAACCGTTCGTGCTCTACTCCCTGGGATGCTGGGCAGCCCAGCACGGGTGCCAAAGAGGTTCCATTGTAATGGACTTTGAGTTGGGAAATCGAGGAGCGACAGCAATGCGGATGGCACCGTTGCAAAGCTGACTTTCTGCAGAAGAGGCACAGCTCAAGTTTTTTGCCCTGGCTCTTCGGCTGTGGGAGCAGAGGCCAACCGTTCGTGCTCTACTCCCTGGGATGCTGGGCAGCCCAGCACGGCTGCCAAAGAGGTTCCATTGTAATGGACTTTGAGTTGGGAAATAGAGGAGCGACAGCAATGCGGATGGCACCGTTGCAAAGCTGACTTTCTGCAGAAGAGGCACAGCTCAAGTTTTTTGCCCTGGCTCTTCGGCTGTGGGAGCAGAGGCCAACCGTTCGTGCTCTACTCCCTGGGATGCTGGGCAGCCCAGCACGGGTGCCAAAGAGGTTCCATTGTAATGGACTTTGAGTTGGGAAATCGAGGAGCGACAGCAATGCGGATGGCACCGTTGCAAAGCTGACTTTCTGCAGAAGAGGCACAGCTCAAGTTTTTTGCCCTGGCTCTTCGGCTGTGGGAGCAGAGGCCAACCGTTCGTGCTCTACTCCCTGGGATGCTGGGCAGCCCAGCACGGCTGCCAAAGAGGTTCCATTGTAATGGACTTTGAGTTGGGAAATGGAGGAGCGACAGCAATGCGGATGGCACCGTTGCAAAGCTGACTTTCTGCAGAAGAGGCACAGCTCAAGTTTTTTGCCCTGGCTCTTCGGCTCTGGGAGCAGAGGCCAACCATTCGTGCTCTACTCCCTGGGATGCTGGGCAGCCCAGCACAGCTGCCAAAGAGGTTCCATTGTAATGGACTTTGAGTTGGGAAATCGAGGAGCGACAGCAATGCGGATGGCACCGTTGCAAAGCTGACTTTCTGCAGAAGAGGCACAGCTCAAGTTGTTTGCCCTGGCTCTTCGGCTGTGGGAGCAGAGGCCAACCGTTCGTGCTCTACTCCCTGGGATGCTGGGCAGCCCAGCACGGCTGCCAAAGAGGTTCCATTGTAATGGACTTTGAGTTGGGAAATGGAGGAGCGACAGCAATGCGGATGGCACCGTTGCAAAGCTGACTTTCTGCAGAAGAGGCACAGCTCAAGTTTTTTGCCCTGGCTCTTCGGCTGTGGCAGCAGAGGCCAACCATTCGTGCTCTACTCCCTGGGATGCTGGGCAGCCCAGCACAGCTGCCAAAGAGGTTCCATTGTAATGGACTTTGAGTTGGGAAATCGAGGAGCGACAGCAATGCGGATGGCACCGTTGCAAAGCTGACTTTCTGCAGAAGAGGCACAGCTCAAGTTGTTTGCCCTGGCTCTTCGGCTGTGGAAGCAGAGGCCAACCGTTCGTGCTCTACTCCCTGGGATGCTGGGCAGCCCAGCACGGCTGCCAAAGAGGTTCCATTGTAATGGACTTTGAGTTGGGAAATCGAGGAGTGACAGCAATGTGGATGGCACCGTTGCAAAGCTGACTTTCTGCAGAAGAGGCACAGCTCAAGTTTTTTGCCCTGGCTCTTCGGCTGTGGGAGCAGAGGCCAACCGTTCGTGCTCTACTCCCTGGGATGCTGGGCAGCCCAGCACGGCTGCCAAAGAGGTTCCATTGTAATGGACTTTGAGTTGGGAAATCGAGGAGCGACAGCAATGCGGATGGCACCGTTGCAAAGCTGACTTTCTGCAGAAGAGGCACAGCTCAAGTTTTTTGCCCTGGCTCTTCGGCTCTGGGAGCAGAGGCCAACCGTTTGTGCTCTACTCCCTGGGATGCTGGGCAGCCCAGCACGGCTGCCAAAGAGGTTCCATTGTAATGGACTTTGAGTTGGGAAATCGAGGAGCGACAGCAATGCGGATGGCACCGTTGCAAAGCTGACTTTCTGCAGAAGAGGCACAGCTCAAGTTGTTTGCCCTGGCTCTTCGGCTCTGGGAGCAGAGGCCAACCGTTCGTGCTCTACTCCCTGGGATGCTGGGCAGCCCAGCACGGCTGCCAAAGAGGTTCTATTGTAATGGACTTTGAGTTGGGAAATCGAGGAGCGACAGCAATGCGGATGGCACCGTTGCAAAGCTGACTTTCTGCAGAAGAGGCACAGCTCAAGTTTTTTGCCCTGGCTCTTCGGCTGTGGGAGCAGAGGCCAACCGTTCGTGCTCTACTGCCTGGGATGCTGGGCAGCCCAGCACGGGTGCCAAAGAGGTTCCATTGTAATGGACTTTGAGTTGGGAAATCGAGGAGCGACAGCAATGCGGATGGCACCGTTGCAAAGCTGACTTTCTGCAGAAGAGGCACAGCTCAAGTTGTTTGCCCTGGCTCTTCGGCTGTGGCAGCAGAGGCCAACCGTTCGTGCTCTACTCCCTGGGATGCTGGGCAGCCCAGCACGGGTGCCAAAGAGGTTCCATTGTAATGGACTTTGAGTTGGGAAATGGAGGAGCGACAGCAATGCGGATGGCACCGTTGCAAAGCTGACTTTCTGCAGAAGAGGCACAGCTCAAGTTGTTTGCCCTGGCTCTTCGGCTCTGGGAGCAGAGGCCAACCGTTCGTGCTCTACTCCCTGGGATGCTGGGCAGCCCAGCACGGCTGCCAAAGAGGTTCCATTGTAATGGACTTTGAGTTGGGAAATGGAGGAGCGACAGCAATGCGGATGGCACCGTTGCAAAGCTGACTTTCTGCAGAAGAGGCACAGCTCAAGTTTTTTGCCCTGGCTCTTCGGCTGTGGGAGCAGAGGCCAACCGTTCGTGCTCTACTCCCTGGGATGCTGGGCAGCCCAGCACGGGTGCCAAAGAGGTTCCATTGTAATGGACTTTGAGTTGGGAAATGGAAGAGCGACAGCAATGCGGATGGCACCGTTGCAAAGCTGACTTTCTGCAGAAGAGGCACAGCTCAAGTTTTTTGCCCTGGCTCTTCGGCTGTGGGAGCAGAGGCCAACCGTTCGTGCTCTACTCCCTGGGATGCTGGGCAGCCCAGCACGGCTGCCAAAGAGGTTCCATTGTAATGGACTTTGAGTTGGGAAATCGAGGAGCGACAGCAATGCGGATGGCACCGTTGCAAAGCTGACTTTCTGCAGAAGAGGCACAGCTCAAGTTGTTTGCCCTGGCTCTTCGGCTCTGGGAGCAGAGGTCAACCGTTCGTGCTCTACTCCCTGGGATGCTGGGCAGCCCAGCACGGCTGCCAAAGAGGTTCCATTGTAATGGACTTTGAGTTGGGAAATCGAGGAGCGACAGCAATGCGGATGGCACCGTTGCAAAGCTGACTTTCTGCAGAAGAGGCACAGCTCAAGTTTTTTGCCCTGGCTCTTCGGCTCTGGGAGCAGAGGCCAACCGTTCGTGCTCTACTCCCTGGGATGCTGGGCAGCCCAGCACGGCTGCCAAAGAGGTTCCATTGTAATGGACTTTGAGTTGGGAGATCGAGGAGCGACAGCAATGCGGATGGCACCGTTGCAAAGCTGACTTTCTGCAGAAGAGGCACAGCTCAAGTTTTTTGCCCTGGCTCTTCGGCTGTGGGAGCAGAGGTCAACCGTTCGTGCTCTACTCCCTGGGATGCTGGGCAGCCCAGCACGGGTGCCAAAGAGGTTCCATTGTAATGGACTTTGAGTTGGGAAATCGAGGAGCGACAGCAATGCGGATGGCACCGTTGCAAAGCTGACTTTCTGCAGAAGAGGCACAGCTCAAGTTTTTTGCCCTGGCTCTTCGGCTCTGGGAGCAGAGGCCAACTGTTCGTGCTCTACTCCCTGGGATGCTTGGCAGCCCAGCACGGCTGCCAAAGAGGTTCCATTGTAATGGACTTTGAGTTGGGAAATGGAGGAGCGACAGCAATGCGGATGGCACCGTTGCAAAGCTGACTTTCTGCAGAAGAGGCACAGCTCAAGTTGTTTGCCCTGGCTCTTCGGCTGTGGGAGCAGAGGCCAACCGTTCGTGCTCTACTCCCTGGGATGCTGGGCAGCCCAGCACGGCTGCCAAAGAGGTTCCATTGTAATGGACTTTGAGTTGGGAAATCGAGGAGCGACAGCAATGTGGATGGCACCGTTGCAAAGCTGACTTTCTGCAGAAGAGGCACAGCTCAAGTTTTTTGGCCCGGGCTCTTCGGCTGTGGGAGCAGAGGCCAACCGTTCGTGCTCTACTCCCTGGGATGCTGGGCAGCCCAGCACGGGTGCCAAAGAGGTTCCATTGTAATGGACTTTGAGTTGGGAAATGGAGGAGCGACAGCAATGCGGATGGCACCGTTGCAAAGCTGACTTTCTGCAGAAGAGGCACAGCTCAAGTTTTTTGCCCTGGCTCTTCGGCTGTGGGAGCAGAGGCCAACCGTTCGTGCTCTACTCCCTGGGATGCTGGGCAGCCCAGCACGGCTGCCAAAGAGGTTCCATTGTAATGGACTTTGAGTTGGGAAATCGAGGAGCGACAGCAATGCGGATGGCACCGTTGCAAAGCTGACTTTCTGCAGAAGAGGCACAGCTCAAGTTTTTTGCCCTGGCTCTTCGGCTCTGGGAGCAGAGGCCAACCGTTCGTGCTCTACTCCCTGGGATGCTGGGCAGCCCAGCACGGCTGCCAAAGAGGTTCCATTGTAATGGACTTTGAGTTGGGAAATCGAGGAGCGACAGCAATGCGGATGGCACCGTTGCAAAGCTGACTTTCTGCAGAAGAGGCACAGCTCAAGTTTTTTGCCCTGGCTCTTCGGCTGTGGGAGCAGAGGCCAACCGTTCGTGCTCTACTCCCTGGGATGCTGGGCAGCCGAGCACGGGTGCCAAAGAGGTTCCATTGTAATGGACTTTGAGTTGGGAAATCGAGGAGCGACAGCAATGTGGATGGCACCGTTGCAAAGCTGACTTTCTGCAGAAGAGGCACAGCTCAAGTTTTTTGGCCCGGGCTCTTCGGCTGTGGGAGCAGAGGCCAACCGTTCGTGCTCTACTCCCTGGGATGCTGGGCAGCCCAGCACGGGTGCCAAAGAGGTTCCATTGTAATGGACTTTGAGTTGGGAAATGGAGGAGCGACAGCAATGCGGATGGCACCGTTGCAAAGCTGACTTTCTGCAGAAGAGGCACAGCTCAAGTTTTTTGCCCTGGCTCTTCGGCTGTGGGAGCAGAGGCCAACCGTTCGTGCTCTACTCCCTGGGATGCTGGGCAGCCCAGCACGGCTGCCAAAGAGGTTCCATTGTAATGGACTTTGAGTTGGGAAATCGAGGAGCGACAGCAATGCGGATGGCACCGTTGCAAAGCTGACTTTCTGCAGAAGAGGCACAGCTCAAGTTTTTTGCCCTGGCTCTTCGGCTCTGGGAGCAGAGGCCAACCGTTCGTGCTCTACTCCCTGGGATGCTGGGCAGCCCAGCACGGCTGCCAAAGAGGTTCCATTGTAATGGACTTTGAGTTGGGAAATCGAGGAGCGACAGCAATGCGGATGGCACCGTTGCAAAGCTGACTTTCTGCAGAAGAGGCACAGCTCAAGTTTTTTGCCCTGGCTCTTCGGCTGTGGGAGCAGAGGCCAACCGTTCGTGCTCTACTCCCTGGGATGCTGGGCAGCCGAGCACGGGTGCCAAAGAGGTTCCATTGTAATGGACTTTGAGTTGGGAAATGGAGGAGCGACAGCAATGCGGATGGCACCGTTGCAAAGCTGACTTTCTGCAGAAGAGGCACAGCTCAAGTTTTTTGCCCTGGCTCTTCGGCTCTGGGAGCAGAGGCCAACCGTTCTTGCTCTACTCCCTGGGATGCTGGGCAGCCCAGCACGGCTGCCAAAGAGGTTCTATTGTAATGGACTTTGAGTTGGGAAATGGAGGAGCGACAGCAATGCGGATGGCACCGTTGCAAAGCTGACTTTCTGCAGAAGAGGCACAGCTCAAGTTTTTTGCCCTGGCTCTTCGGCTGTGGGAGCAGAGGCCAACCGTTCGTGCTCTACTCCCTGGGATGCTGGGCAGCCCAGCACGGGTGCCAAAGAGGTTCCATTGTAATGGACTTTGAGTTGGGAAATCGAGGAGCGACAGCAATGCGGATGGCACCGTTGCAAAGCTGACTTTCTGCAGAAGAGGCACAGCTCAAGTTGTTTGCCCTGGCTCTTCGGCTGTGGGAGCAGAGGCCAACCGTTCGTGCTCTACTCCCTGGGATGCTGGGCAGCCCAGCACGGCTGCCAAAGAGGTTCCATTGTAATGGACTTTGAGTTGGGAAATCGAGGAGCGACAGCAATGTGGATGGCACCGTTGCAAAGCTGACTTTCTGCAGAAGAGGCACAGCTCAAGTTTTTTGGCCCGGGCTCTTCGGCTGTGGGAGCAGAGGCCAACCGTTCGTGCTCTACTCCCTGGGATGCTGGGCAGCCCAGCACGGGTGCCAAAGAGGTTCCATTGTAATGGACTTTGAGTTGGGAAATCGAGGAGCGACAGCAATGCGGATGGCACCGTTGCAAAGCTGACTTTCTGCAGAAGAGGCACAGCTCAAGTTTTTTGCCCTGGCTCTTCGGCTGTGGGAGCAGAGGCCAACCGTTCGTGCTCTACTCCCTGGGATGCTGGGCAGCCCAGCACGGCTGCCAAAGAGGTTCCATTGTAATGGACTTTGAGTTGGGAAATGGAGGAGCGACAGCAATGCGGATGGCACCGTTGCAAAGCTGACTTTCTGCAGAAGAGGCACAGCTGAAGTTTTTTGCCCTGGCTCTTCGGCTGTGGGAGCAGAGGCCAACCGTTCGTGCTCTACTCCCTGGGATGCTGGGCAGCCCAGCACGGCTGCCAAAGAGGTTCCATTGTAATGGACTTTGAGTTGGGAAATCGAGGAGCGACAGCAATGCGGATGGCACCGTTGCAAAGCTGACTTTCTGCAGAAGAGGCACAGCTCAAGTTTTTTGCCCTGGCTCTTCGGCTGTGGGAGCAGAGGCCAACCGTTCGTGCTCTACTCCCTGGGATGCTGGGCAGCCGAGCACGGGTGCCAAAGAGGTTCCATTGTAATGGACTTTGAGTTGGGAATTCGAGGAGCGACAGCAATGCGGATGGCACCGTTGCAAAGCTGACTTTCTGCAGAAGAGGCACAGCTCAAGTTTTTTGCCCTGGCTCTTCGGCTCTGGGAGCAGAGGCCAACCGTTCTTGCTCTACTCCCTGGGATGCTGGGCAGCCCAGCACGGCTGCCAAAGAGGTTCCATTGTAATGGACTTTGAGTTGGGAAATGGAGGAGCGACAGCAATGCGGATGGCACCGTTGCAAAGCTGACTTTCTGCAGAAGAGGCACAGCTCAAGTTTTTTGCCCGGGCTCTTCGGCTCTGGCAGCAGAGGCCAACCGTTCGTGCTCTACTCCCTGGGATGCTGGGCAGCCCAGCACGGCTGCCAAAGAGGTTCCATTGTAATGGACTTTGAGTTGGGAAATGGAGGAGCGACAGCAATGTGGATGGCACCGTTGCAAAGCTGACTTTCTGCAGAAGAGGCACAGCTCAAGTTTTTTGCCCTGGCTCTTCGGCTGTGGGAGCAGAGGCCAACCGTTCGTGCTCTACTCCCTGGGATGCTGGGCAGCCCAGCACGGGTGCCAAAGAGGTTCCATTGTAATGGACTTTGAGTTGGGAAATGGAGGAGCGACAGCAATGCGGATGGCACCGTTGCAAAGCTGACTTTCTGCAGAAGAGGCACAGCTCAAGTTTTTTGCCCTGGCTCTTCGGCTGTGGGAGCAGAGGCCAACCGTTCGTGCTCTACTCCCTGGGATGCTGGGCAGCCCAGCACGGCTGCCAAAGAGGTTCCATTGTAATGGACTTTGAGTTGGGAATTCGAGGAGCGACAGCAATGCGGATGGCACCGTTGCAAAGCTGACTTTCTGCAGAAGAGGCACAGCTCAAGTTTTTTGCCCTGGCTCTTCGGCTCTGGGAGCAGAGGCCAACCGTTCTTGCTCTACTCCCTGGGATGCTGGGCAGCCCAGCACGGCTGCCAAAGAGGTTCCATTGTAATGGACTTTGAGTTGGGAAATCGAGGAGCGACAGCAATGTGGATGGCACCGTTGCAAAGCTGACTTTCTGCAGAAGAGGCACAGCTCAAGTTTTTTGCCCTGGCTCTTCGGCTGTGGGAGCAGAGGCCAACCGTTCGTGCTCTACTTCCTGGGATGCTGGGCAGCCCAGCACGGCTGCCAAAGAGGTTCCATTGTAATGGACTTTGAGTTGGGAAATGGAGGAGCGACAGCATTTCAGATGGCACCGTTGCAAAGCTGACTTTCTGCAGAAGAGGCACAGCTCAAGTTTTTTGCCCTGGCTCTTCGGCTGTGGGAGCAGAGGCCAACCGTTCGTGCTCTACTCCCTGGGATGCTGGGCAGCCCAGCACGGCTGCCAAAGAGGTTCCATTGTAATGGACTTTGAGTTGGGAAATCGAGGAGCGACAGCAATGCGGATGGCACCGTTGCAAAGCTGACTTTCTGCAGAAGAGGCACAGCTCAAGTTTTTTGCCCTGGCTCTTCGGCTGTGGGAGCAGAGGCCAACCGTTCGTGCTCTACTCCCTGGGATGCTGGGCAGCCCAGCACGGGTGCCAAAGAGGTTCCATTGTAATGGACTTTGAGTTGGGAAATGGAGGAGCGACAGCAATGCGGATGGCACCGTTGCAAAGCTGACTTTCTGCAGAAGAGGCACAGCTCAAGTTTTTTGCCCTGGCTCTTCGGCTGTGGGAGCAGAGGCCAACCGTTCGTGCTCTACTCCCTGGGATGCTGGGCAGCCCAGCACGGCTGCCAAAGAGGTTCCATTGTAATGGACTTTGAGTAGGGATATCGAGGAGCGACAGCAATGCGGATGGCACCGTTGCAAAGCTGACTTTCTGCAGAAGAGGCACAGCTCAAGTTGTTTGCCCTGGCTCTTCGGCTGTGGGAGCAGAGGCCAACCGTTCGTGCTCTACTCCCTGGGATGCTGGGCAGCCCAGCACGGGTGCCAAAGAGGTTCCATTGTAATGGACTTTGAGTTGGGAAATCGAGGAGCGACAGCAATGCGGATGGCAACGTTGCAAAGCTGACTTTCTGCAGAAGAGGCACAGCTCAAGTTTTTTGCCCTGGCTCTTCGGCTGTGGGAGCAGAGGCCAACCGTTCGTGCTCTACTCCCTGGGATGCTGGGCAGCCCAGCACGGCTGCCAAAGAGGTTCCATTGTAATGGACTTTGAGTTGGGAAATGGAGGAGCGACAGCAATGCGGATGGCACCGTTGCAAAGCTGACTTTCTGCAGAAGAGGCACAGCTCAAGTTGTTTGCCCTGGCTCTTCGGCTGTGGGAGCAGAGGCCAACCGTTCGTGCTCTACTCCCTGGGATGCTGGGCAGCCCAGCACGGCTGCCAAAGAGGTTCCATTGTAATGGACTTTGAGTTGGGAAATCGAGGAGCGACAGCAATGCGGATGGCACCGTTGCAAAGCTGACTTTCTGCAGAAGAGGCACAGCTCAATTTTTTTGCCCTGGCTCTTCGGCTGTGGGAGCAGAGGCCAACCGTTCGTGCTCTACTCCCTGGGATGCTGGGCAGCCCAGCACGGCTGCCAAAGAGGTTCCATTGTAATGGACTTTGAGTTGGGAAATCGAGGAGCGACAGCAATGCGGATGGCACCGTTGCAAAGCTGACTTTCTGCAGAAGAGGCACAGCTCAAGTTGTTTGCCCTGGCTCTTCGGCTGTGGGAGCAGAGGCCAACCGTTCGTGCTCTACTCCCTGGGATGCTGGGCAGCCCAGCACGGGTGCCAAAGAGGTTCCATTGTAATGGACTTTGAGTTGGGAAATCGAGGAGCGACAGCAATGCGGATGGCACCGTTGCAAAGCTGATTTTCTGCAGAAGAGGCACAGCTCAAGTTTTTTGCCCGGGCTCTTCGGCTGTGGGAGCAGAGGCCAACCGTTCGTGCTCTACTCCCTGGGATGCTGGGCAGCCCAGCACGGCTGCCAAAGAGGTTCCATTGTAATGGACTTTGAGTTGGGAAATGGAGGAGCGACAGCAATGCGGATGGCACCGTTGCAAAGCTGACTTTCTGCAGAAGAGGCACAGCTCAAGTTTTTTGTCCTGGCTCTTCGGCTGTGGGAGCAGAGGCCAACCGTTCGTGCTCTACTCCCTGGGATGCTGGGCAGCCCAGCGCGGCTGCCAAAGAGGTTCCATTGTAATGGACTTTGAGTTGGGAAATGGAGGAGCGACAGCAATGCGGATGGCACCGTTGCAAAGCTGACTTTCTGCAGAAGAGGCACAGCTCAAGTTTTTTGCCCTGGCTCTTCGGCTGTGGGAGCAGAGGCCAACCGTTCGTGCTCTACTCCCTGGGATGCTGGGCAGCCCAGCACGGCTGCCAAAGAGGTTCCATTGTAATGGATTTTGAGTTGGGAAATCGAGGAGCGACAGCAATGCGGATGGCACCGTTGCAAAGCTGACTTTCTGCAGAAGAGGCACAGCTCAAGTTTTTTGCCCTGGCTCTTCGGCTGTGGGAGCAGAGGCCAACCGTTCGTGCTCTACTTCCTGGGATGCTGGGCAGCCCAGCACGGGTGCCAAAGAGGTTCCATTGTAATGGACTTTGAGTTGGGAAATGGAGGAGCGACAGCAATGCGGATGGCACCGTTGCAAAGCTGACTTTCTGCAGAAGAGGCACAGCTCAAGTTTTTTGCCCTGGCTCTTCGGCTGTGGGAGCAGAGGCCAACCGTTCGTGCTCTACTCCCTGGGATGCTGGGCAGCCCAGCACGGCTGCCAAAGAGGTTCCATTGTAATGGACTTTGAGTTGGGAAATCGAGGAGCGACAGCAATGCGGATGGCACCGTTGCAAAGCTGACTTTCTGCAGAAGAGGCACAGCTCAAGTTTTTTGCCCGGGCTCTTCGGCTGTGGGAGCAGAGGCCAACCGTTCGTGCTCTACTCCCTGGGATGCTGGGCAGCCCAGCACGGCTGCCAAAGAGGTTCCATTGTAATGGACTTTGAGTTGGGAAATCGAGGAGCGACAGCAATGCGGATGGCACCGTTGCAAAGCTGACTTTCTGCAGAAGAGGCACAGCTCAAGTTGTTTGCCCTGGCTCTTCGGCTGTGGGAGCAGAGGCCAACCGTTCGTGCTCTACTCCCTGGGATGCTGGGCAGCCCAGCACGGCTGCCAAAGAGGTTCCATTGTAATGGACTTTGAGTTGGGAAATCGAGGAGCGACAGCAATGCGGATGGCACCGTTGCAAAGCTGATTTTCTGCAGAAGAGGCACAGCTCAAGTTTTTTGCCCTGGCTCTTCGGCTGTGGGAGCAGAGATCAACCGTTCGTGCTCTACTCCCTGGGATGCTGGGCAGCCCAGCACGCCTGCCAAAGAGGTTCCATTGTAATGGACTTTGAGTTGGGAGATCGAGGAGCGACAGCAATGCGGATGGCACCGTTGCAAAGCTGACTTTCTGCAGAAGAGGCACAGCTCAAGTTGTTTGCCCTGGCTCTTCGGCTGTGGGAGCAGAGGCCAACCGTTCGTGCTCTACTCCCTGGGATGCTGGGCAGCCCAGCGCGGCTGCCAAAGAGGTTCCATTGTAATGGACTTTGAGTTGGGAAATCGAGGAGCGACAGCAATGCGGATGGCACCGTTGCAAAGCTGACTTTCTGCAGAAGAGGCACAGCTCAAGTTTTTTGCCCTGGCTCTTCAGCTGTGGGAGCAGAGGCCAACCGTTCGTGCTCTACTCCCTGGGATACTGGGCAGCCCAGCACGGCTGCCAAAGAGGTTCCATTGTAATGGACTTTGAGTTGGGAAATCGAGGAGCGACAGCAATGCGGATGGCACCGTTGCAAAGCTGACTTTCTGCAGAAGAGGCACAGCTCAAGTTTTTTGCCCTGGCTCTTCGGCTGTGGGAGCAGAGGCCAACCGTTCGTGCTCTACTCCCTGGGATGCTGGGCAGCCCAGCACGGCTGCCAAAGAGGTTCCATTGTAATGGACTTTGAGTTGGGAAATGGAGGAGCGACAGCAATGCGGATGGCACCGTTGCAAAGCTGACTTTCTGCAGAAGAGGCACAGCTCAAGTTTTTTGCCCTGGCTCTTCGGCTGTGGGAGCAGAGGCCAACCGTTCGTGCTCTACTTCCTGGGATGCTGGGCAGCCCAGCACGGCTGCCAAAGAGGTTCCATTGTAATGGACTTTGAGTTGGGTAATCGAGGAGCGACAGCAATGCGGATGGCACCGTTGCAAAGCTGACTTTCTGCAGAAGAGGCACAGCTCAAGTTTTTTGCCCTGGCTCTTCGGCTCTGGGAGCAGAGGCCAATCGTTCGTGCTCTACTCCCTGGGATGCTGGGCAGCCCAGCACGGGTGCCAAAGAGGTTCCATTGTAATGGATTTTGAGTTGGGAAATCGAGGAGCGACAGCAATGCGGATGGCACCGTTGCAAAGCTGAATTTCTGCAGAAGAGGCACAGCTCAAGTTGTTTGCCCTGGCTCTTCGGCTCTGGGAGCAGAGGCCAACCGTTCGTGCTCTACTCCCTGGGATGCTGGGCAGCCCAGCACGGGTGCCAAAGAGGTTCCATTGTAATGGACTTTGAGTTGGGAAATCGAGGAGCGACAGCAATGCGGATGGCACCGTTGCAAAGCTGACTTTCTGCAGAAGAGGCACAGCTCAAGTTGTTTGCCCTGGCTCTTCGGCTGTGGGAGCAGAGGCCAACCGTTCGTGCTCTACTCCCTGGGATGCTGGGCAGCCCAGCACGGCTGCCAAAGAGGTTCCATTGTAATGGACTTTGAGTTGGGAAATGGAGGAGCGACAGCAATGCGGATGGCACCGTTGCAAAGCTGACTTTCTGCAGAAGAGGCACAGCTCAAGTTTTTTGCCCTGGCTCTTCGGCTCTGAGAGCAAAGGCCAACCGTTCGTGCTCTACTCCCTGGGATGCTGGGCAGCCCAGCACAGCTGCCGAAGAGGTTCCATTGTAATGGACTTTGAGTTGGGAAATCGAGGAGCGACAGCAATGCAGATGGCACCGTTGCAAAGCTGACTTTCTACAGAAGAGGCACAGCTCAAGTTTTTTGCCCTGGCTCTTCGGCTGTGGGAGCAGAGGCCAACCATTCGTGCTCTACTCCCTGGGATGCTGGGCAGCCCAGCACGGCTGCCAAAGAGGTTCCATTGTAATGGACTTTGAGTTGGGAAATCGAGGAGCGACAGCAATGCGGATGGCACCGTTGCAAAGCTGACTTTCTGCAGAAGAGGCACAGCTCAAGTTTTTTGCCCTGGCTCTTCGGCTGTGGGAGCAGAGGCCAACCGTTCGTGCTCTACTCCCTGGGATGCTGGGCAGCCGAGCACGGGTGCCAAAGAGGTTCCATTGTAATGGACTTTGAGTTGGGAAATCGAGGAGCGACAGCAATGCGGATGGCACCGTTGCAAAGCTGACTTTCTGCAGAAGAGGCACAGCTCAAGTTGTTTGCCCTGGCTCTTCGGCTGTGGGAGCAGAGGCCAACCGTTCGTGCTCTACTCCCTGGGATGCTGGGCAGCCCAGCACGGCTGCCAAAGAGGTTCCATTGTAATGGACTTTGAGTTGGGAAATGGAGGAGCGACAGCAATGCGGATGGCACCGTTGCAAAGCTGACTTTCTGCAGAAGAGGCACAGCTCAAGTTTTTTGCCCTGGCTCTTCGGCTCTGGGAGCAGAGGCCAACCGTTCGTGCTCTACTCCCTGGGATGCTGGGCAGCCCAGCACGGCTGCCAAAGAGGTTCCATTGTAATGGACTTTGAGTTGGGAAATCGAGGAGCGACAGCAATGCGGATGGCACCGTTGCAAAGCTGACTTTCTGCAGAAGAGGCACAGCTCAAGTTTTTTGCCCTGGCTCTTCGGCTGTGGGAGCAGAGGCCAACCGTTCGTGCTCTACTCCCTGGGATGCTGGGCAGCCCAGCACGGCTGCCAAAGAGGTTCCATTGTAATGGACTTTGAGTTGGGAAATCGAGGAGCGACAGCAATGCAGATGGCACCGTTGCAAAGCTGACTTTCTGCAGAAGAGGCACAGCTCAAGTTTTTTGCCCTGGCTCTTCGGCTGTGGGAGCAGAGGCCAACCGTTCGTGCTCTACTCCCTGGGATGCTGGGCAGCCCAGCACGGCTGCCAAAGAGGTTCCATTGTAATGGACTTTGAGTTGGGAAATCGAGGAGCGACAGCAATGCGGATGGCACCGTTGCAAAGCTGACTTTCTGCAGAAGAGGCACAGCTCAAGTTGTTTGCCCTGGCTCTTCGGCTCTGGGAGCAGAGGCCAACCGTTCGTGCTCTACTCCCTGGGATGCTGGGCAGCCCAGCACGGGTGCCAAAGAGGTTCCATTGTAATGGACTTTGAGTTGGGAAATCGAGGAGCGACAGCAATGCGGATGGCACCGTTGCAAAGCTGACTTTCTGCAGAAGAGGCACAGCTCAAGTTGTTTGCCCTGGCTCTTCGGCTGTGGGAGCAGAGGCCAACCGTTCGTGCTCTACTCCCTGGGATGCTGGGCAGCCCATCACGGCTGCCAAAGAGGTTCCATTGTAATGGACTTTGAGTTGGGAAATCGAGGAGCGACAGCAATGCGGATGGCACCGTTGCAAAGCTGACTTTCTGCAGAAGAGGCACAGCTCAAGTTTTTTGCCCTTTCTCTTCGGCTCTGGGAGCAGAGGCCAACCGTTCGTGCTCTACTCCCTGGGATGCTGGGCAGCCCAGCACGGCTGCCAAAGAGGTTCCATTGTAATGGACTTTGAGTTGGGAAATGGAGGAGCGACAGCAATGCGGATGGCACCGTTGCAAAGCTGACTTTCTGCAGAAGAGGCACAGCTCAAGTTTTTTGCCCGGGCTCTTCGGCTCTGGGAGCAGAGGCCAACCGTTCGTGCTCTACTCCCTGGGATGCTGGGCAGCCCAGCACGGGTGCCAAAGAGGTTCCATTGTAATGGACTTTGAGTTGGGAAATCGAGGAGCGACAGCAATGTGGATGGCACCGTTGCAAAGCTGACTTTCTGCAGAAGAGGCACAGCTCAAGTTTTTTGCCCTGGCTCTTCGGCTGTGGGAGCAGAGGCCAACCGTTCGTGCTCTACTTCCTGGGATGCTGGGCAGCCCAGCACGGCTGCCAAAGAGGTTCCATTGTAATGGACTTTGAGTTGGGACATGGAGGAGCGACAGCAATGCGGATGGCACCGTTGCAAAGCTGACTTTCTGCAGAAGAGGCACAGCTCAAGTTGTTTGCCCTGGCTCTTCGGCTGTGGGAGCAGAGGCCAACCGTTCGTGCTCTACTCCCTGGGATGCTGGGCAGCCCAGCACGGGTGCCAAAGAGGTTCCATTGTAATGGACTTTGAGTTGGGAAATGGAGGAGCGACAGCAATGCGGATGGCACCGTTGCAAAGCTGACTTTCTGCAGAAGAGGCACAGCTCAAGTTGTTTGCCCTGGCTCTTCGGCTGTGGGAGCAGAGGCCAACCGTTCGTGCTCTACTCCCTGGGATGCTGGGCAGCCCAGCACGGCTGCCAAAGAGGTTCCATTGTAATGGACTTTGAGTTGGGAAATGGAGGAGCGACAGCAATGCGGATGGCACCGTTGCAAAGCTGACTTTCTGCAGAAGAGGCACAGCTCAAGTTGTTTGCCCTGGCTCTTCGGCTGTGGGAGCAGAGGCCAACCGTTTGTGCTCTACTCCCTGGGATGCTGGGCAGCCCAGCACGGCTGCCAAAGAGGTTCCATTGTAATGGACTTTGAGTTGGGAAATCGAGGAGCGACAGCAATGCGGATGGCACCGTTGCAAAGCTGACTTTCTGCAGAAGAGGCACAGCTCAAGTTTTTTGCCCTGGCTCTTCGGCTCTGGGAGCAGAGGCCAACCGTTCGTGCTCTACTCCCTGGGATGCTGGGCAGCCCAGCACGGCTGCCAAAGAGGTTCCATTGTAATGGACTTTGAGTTGGGAAATCGAGGAGCGACAGCAATGCGGATGGCACCGTTGCAAAGCTGACTTTCTGCAGAAGAGGCACAGCTCAAGTTGTTTGCCCTGGCTCTTCGGCTGTGGGAGCAGAGGCCAACCGTTCGTGCTCTACTCCCTGGGATGCTGGGCAGCCCAGCACGGGTGCCAAAGAGGTTCCATTGTAATGGACTTTGAGTTGGGAAATGGAGGAGCGACAGCAATGCGGATGGCACCGTTGCAAAGCTGACTTTCTGCAGAAGAGGCACAGCTCAAGTTGTTTGCCCTGGCTCTTCGGCTCTGGGAGCAGAGGCCAACCGTTCGTGCTCTACTCCCTGGGATGCTGGGCAGCCCAGCACGGCTGCCAAAGAGGTTCTATTGTAATGGACTTTGAGTTGGGAAATCGAGGAGCGACAGCAATGCGGATGGCACCGTTGCAAAGCTGACTTTCTGCAGAAGAGGCACAGCTCAAGTTGTTTGCCCTGGCTCTTCGGCTGTGGGAGCAGAGGCCAACCGTTCGTGCTCTACTCCCTGGGATGCTGGGCAGCCCAGCACGGCTGCCAAAGAGGTTCCATTGTAATGGACTTTGAGTTGGGAAATCGAGGAGCGACAGCAATGCGGATGGCACCGTTGCAAAGCTGACTTTCTGCAGAAGAGGCACAGCTCAAGTTTTTTGCCCTGGCTCTTCGGCTGTGGGAGCAGAGGCCAACCGTTCGTGCTCTACTCCCTGGGATGCTGGGCAGCCCAGCACGGGTTCCAAAGAGGTTCCATTGTAATGGACTTTGAGTTGGGAAATCGAGGAGCGACAGCAATGCGGATGGCACCGTTGCAAAGCTGACTTTCTGCAGAAGAGGCACAGCTCAAGTTTTTTGCCCTGGCTCTTCGGCTGTGGGAGCAGAGGCCAACCGTTCGTGCTCTACTCCCTGGGATGCTGGGCAGCCCAGCACGGCTGCCAAAGAGGTTCCATTGTAATGGACTTTGAGTTGGGAAATGGAGGAGCGACAGCAATGCGGATGGCACCGTTGCAAAGCTGACTTTCTGCAGAAGAGGCACAGCTCAAGTTTTTTGCCCGGGCTCCTCGGCTGTGGGAGCAGAGGCCAACCGTTCGTGCTCTACTCCCTGGGATGCTGGGCAGCCCAGCATGGCTGCCAAAGAGGTTCCATTGTAATGGACTTTGAGTTGGGAAATCGAGGAGCGACAGCAATGCGGATGGCACCGTTGCAAAGCTGACTTTCTGCAGAAGAGGCACAGCTCAAGTTTTTTGCCTGGCTCTTCGGCTGTGGGAGCAGAGGCCAACCGTTCGTGCTCTACTCCCAGGGATGCTGGGCAGCCCAGCACGGCTGCCAAAGAGGTTCCATTGTAATGGACTTTGAGTTGGGTAATCGAGGAGCGACAGCAATGCGGATGGCACCGTTGCAAAGCTGACTTTCTGCAGAAGAGGCACAGCACAAATTTTTTGCCCTGGCTCTTCGGCTGTGGGAGCAGAGGCCAACCGTTCGTGCTCTACTCCCTGGGATGCTGGGCAGCCCAGCACAGGTGCCAAAGAGGTTCCATTGTAATGGACTTTGAGTTGAGAAATCGAGGAGCGACAGCAATGCGGATGGCACCGTTGCAAAGCTGACTTTCTGCAGAAGAGGCACAGCTCAAGTTTTTTGCCCTGGCTCTTCGGCTCTGGGAGCAGAGGCCAACCGTTCGTGCTCTACTCCCTGGGATGCTGGGCAGCCCAGCACGGCTGCCAAAGAGGTTCCATTGTAATGGACTTTGAGTTGGGAAATGGAGGAGCGACAGCATTGCAGATGGCACCGTTGCAAAGCTGACTTTCTGCAGAAGAGGCACAGCTCAAGTTTTTTGCCCTGGCTCTTCGGCTGTGGGAGCAGAGGCCAACCGTTCGTGCTCTACTCCCTGGGATGCTGGGCAGCCCAGCACGGGTGCCAAAGAGGTTCCATTGTAATGGACTTTGAGTTGGGAAATCGAGGAGCGACAGCAATGCGGATGGCACCGTTGCAAAGCTGACTTTCTGCAGAAGAGGCACAGCTCAAGTTTTTTGCCCTGGCTCTTCGGCTGTGGGAGCAGAGGCCAACCGTTCGTGCTCTACTCCCTGGGATGCTGGGCAGCCCAGCACGGCTGCCAAAGAGGTTCCATTGTAATGGACTTTGAGTTGGGCCATGGAGGAGCGACAGCAATGCGGATGGCACCGTTGCAAAGCTGACTTTCTGCAGAAGAGGCACAGCTCGAGTTGTTTGCCCTGGCTCTTCGGCTGTGGGAGCAGAGGCCAACCGTTCGTGCTCTACTCCCTGGGATGCTGGGCAGCCCAGCACGGGTGCCAAAGAGGTTCCATTGTAATGGACTTTGAGTTGGGAAATCGAGGAGCGACAGCAATGCGGATGGCACCGTTGCAAAGCTGACTTTCTGCAGAAGAGGCACAGCTCAAGTTGTTTGCCCTGGCTCTTCGGCTGTGGGAGCAGAGGCCAACCGTTCGTGCTCTACTCCCTGGGATGCTGGGCAGCCCAGCACGGCTGCCAAAGAGGTTCCATTGTAATGGACTTTGAGTTGGGAAATCGAGGAGCGACAGCAATGCGGATGGCACCGTTGCAAAGCTGACTTTCTGCAGAAGAGGCACAGCTCAAGTTGTTTGCCCTGGCTCTTCGGCTCTGGGAGCAGAGGCCAACCGTTCGTGCTCTACTCCCTGGGATGCTGGGCAGCCCAGCACGGGTGCCAAAGAGGTTCCATTGTAATGGACTTTGAGTTGGGAAATCGAGGAGCGACAGCAATGCGGATGGCACCGTTGCAAAGCTGACTTTCTGCAGAAGAGGCACAGCTCAAGTTTTTTGCCCGGGCTCTTCGGCTGTGGGAGCAGAGGCCAACCGTTCGTGCTCTACTCCCTGGGATGCTGGGCAGCCCAGCACGGGTGCCAAAGAGGTTCCATTGTAATGGACTTTGAGTTGGGAAATCGAGTAGCGACAGCAATGCGGATGGCACCGTTGCAAAGCTGACTTTCTGCAGAAGAGGCACAGCTCAAGTTGTTTGCCCTGGCTCTTCGGCTGTGGGAGCAGAGGCCAACCGTTCGTGCTCTACTCCCTGGGATGCTGGGCAGCCCAGCACGGCTGCCAAAGAGGTTCCATTGTAATGGACTTTGAGTTGGGAAATCGAGGAGCGACAGCAATGCGGATGGCACCGTTGCAAAGCTGACTTTCTGCAGAAGAGGCACAGCTCAAGTTTTTTGCCCTGGCTCTTCGGCTGTGGGAGCAGAGGCCAACCGTTCGTGCTCTACTCCCTGGGATGCTGGGCAGCCCAGCACGGCTGCCAAAGAGGTTCCATTATAATGGACTTTGAGTTGGGAAATGGAGGAGCGACAGCAATGCGGATGGCACCGTTGCAAAGCTGACTTTCTGCAGAAGAGGCACAGCTCAAGTTGTTTGCCCTGGCTCTTCGGCTCTGGGAGCAGAGGCCAACCGTTCGTGCTCTACTCCCTGGGATGCTGGGCAGCCCAGCACGGCTGCCAAAGAGGTTCTATTGTAATGGACTTTGAGTTGGGAAATCGAGGAGCGACAGCAATGCGGATGGCACCGTTGCAAAGCTGACTTTCTGCAGAAGAGGCACAGCTCAAGTTGTTTGCCCTGGCTCTTCGGCTGTGGGAGCAGAGGCCAACCGTTCGTGCTCTACTCCCTGGGATGCTGGGCAGCCCAGCACGGCTGCCAAAGAGGTTCCATTGTAATGGACTTTGAGTTGGGAAATCGAGGAGCGACAGCAATGCGGATGGCACCGTTGCAAAGCTGACTTTCTGCAGAAGAGGCACAGCTCAAGTTTTTTGCCCTGGCTCTTCGGCTGTGGGAGCAGAGGCCAACCGTTCGTGCTCTACTCCCTGGGATGCTGGGCAGCCCAGCACGGGTTCCAAAGAGGTTCCATTGTAATGGACTTTGAGTTGGGAAATCGAGGAGCGACAGCAATGCGGATGGCACCGTTGCAAAGCTGACTTTCTGCAGAAGAGGCACAGCTCAAGTTTTTTGCCCTGGCTCTTCGGCTCTGGGAGCAGAGGCCAACCATTCGTGCTCTACTCCCTGGGATGCTGGGCAGCCCAGCACGGCTGCCAAAGAGGTTCCATTGTAATGGACTTTGAGTTGGGAAATGGAGGAGCGACAGCAATGCGGATGGCACCGTTGCAAAGCTGACTTTCTGCAGAAGAGGCACAGCTCAAGTTTTTTGCCCGGGCTCCTCGGCTGTGGGAGCAGAGGCCAACCGTTCGTGCTCTACTCCCTGGGATGCTGGGCAGCCCAGCATGGCTGCCAAAGAGGTTCCATTGTAATGGACTTTGAGTTGGGAAATCGAGGAGCGACAGCAATGCGGATGGCACCGTTGCAAAGCTGACTTTCTGCAGAAGAGGCACAGCTCAAGTTTTTTGCCTGGCTCTTCGGCTGTGGGAGCAGAGGCCAACCGTTCGTGCTCTACTCCCAGGGATGCTGGGCAGCCCAGCACGGCTGCCAAAGAGGTTCCATTGTAATGGACTTTGAGTTGGGTAATCGAGGAGCGACAGCAATGCGGATGGCACCGTTGCAAAGCTGACTTTCTGCAGAAGAGGCACAGCACAAATTTTTTGCCCTGGCTCTTCGGCTGTGGGAGCAGAGGCCAACCGTTCGTGCTCTACTCCCTGGGATGCTGGGCAGCCCAGCACAGGTGCCAAAGAGGTTCCATTGTAATGGACTTTGAGTTGAGAAATCGAGGAGCGACAGCAATGCGGATGGCACCGTTGCAAAGCTGACTTTCTGCAGAAGAGGCACAGCTCAAGTTTTTTGCCCTGGCTCTTCGGCTCTGGGAGCAGAGGCCAACCGTTCGTGCTCTACTCCCTGGGATGCTGGGCAGCCCAGCACGGCTGCCAAAGAGGTTCCATTGTAATGGACTTTGAGTTGGGAAATGGAGGAGCGACAGCATTGCAGATGGCACCGTTGCAAAGCTGACTTTCTGCAGAAGAGGCACAGCTCAAGTTTTTTGCCCTGGCTCTTCGGCTGTGGGAGCAGAGGCCAACCGTTCGTGCTCTACTCCCTGGGATGCTGGGCAGCCCAGCACGGGTGCCAATGAGGTTCCATTGTAATGGACTTTGAGTTGGGAAATCGAGGAGCGACAGCAATGCGGATGGCACCGTTGCAAAGCTGACTTTCTGCAGAAGAGGCACAGCTCAAGTTTTTTGCCCTGGCTCTTCGGCTGTGGGAGCAGAGGCCAACCGTTCGTGCTCTACTCCCTGGGATGCTGGGCAGCCCAGCACGGCTGCCAAAGAGGTTCCATTGTAATGGACTTTGAGTTGGGCCATGGAGGAGCGACAGCAATGCGGATGGCACCGTTGCAAAGCTGACTTTCTGCAGAAGAGGCACAGCTCGAGTTGTTTGCCCTGGCTCTTCGGCTGTGGGAGCAGAGGCCAACCGTTCGTGCTCTACTCCCTGGGATGCTGGGCAGCCCAGCACGGCTGCCAAAGAGGTTCCATTGTAATGGACTTTGAGTTGGGAAATGGAGGAGCGACAGCAATGCGGATGGCACCGTTGCAAAGCTGACTTTCTGCAGAAGAGGCACAGCTCAAGTTGTTTGCCCTGGCTCTTCGGCTGTGGGAGCAGAGGCCAACCGTTCGTGCTCTACTCCCTGGGATGCTGGGCAGCCCAGCACGGCTGCCAAAGAGGTTCCATTGTAATGGACTTTGAGTTGGGAAATCGAGGAGCGACAGCAATGCGGATGGCACCGTTGCAAAGCTGACTTTCTGCAGAAGAGGCACAGCTCAAGTTGTTTGCCCTGGCTCTTCGGCTCTGGGAGCAGAGGCCAACCGTTCGTGCTCTACTCCCTGGGATGCTGGGCAGCCCAGCACGGGTGCCAAAGAGGTTCCATTGTAATGGACTTTGAGTTGGGAAATCGAGGAGCGACAGCAATGCGGATGGCACCGTTGCAAAGCTGACTTTCTGCAGAAGAGGCACAGCTCAAGTTTTTTGCCCGGGCTCTTCGGCTGTGGGAGCAGAGGCCAACCGTTCGTGCTCTACTCCCTGGGATGCTGGGCAGCCCAGCACGGGTGCCAAAGAGGTTCCATTGTAATGGACTTTGAGTTGGGAAATCGAGTAGCGACAGCAATGCGGATGGCACCGTTGCAAAGCTGACTTTCTGCAGAAGAGGCACAGCTCAAGTTTTTTGCCCTGGCTCTTCGGCTGTGGGAGCAGAGGCCAACCGTTCGTGCTCTACTCCCTGGGATGCTGGGCAGCCCAGCACGGCTGCCAAAGAGGTTCCATTGTAATGGACTTTGAGTTGGGAAATCGAGGAGCGACAGCAATGCGGATGGCACCGTTGCAAAGCTGACTTTCTGCAGAAGAGGCACAGCTCAAGTTGTTTGCCCTGGCTCTTCGGCTCTGGGAGCAGAGGCCAACCGTTCGTGCTCTACTCCCTGGGATGCTGGGCAGCCCAGCACGGGTGCCAAAGAGGTTCCATTGTAATGGACTTTGAGTTGGGAAATCGAGGAGCGACAGCAATGCGGATGGCACCGTTGCAAAGCTGACTTTCTGCAGAAGAGGCACAGCTCAAGTTGTTTGCCCTGGCTCTTCGGCTGTGGGAGCAGAGGCCAACCGTTCGTGCTCTACTCCCTGGGATGCTGGGCAGCCCAGCACGGCTGCCAAAGAGGTTCTATTGTAATGGACTTTGAGTTGGGAAATCGAGGAGCGACAGCAATGCGGATGGCACCGTTGCAAAGCTGACTTTCTGCAGAAGAGGCACAGCTCAAGTTGTTTGCCCTGGCTCTTCGGCTGTGGGAGCAGAGGCCAACCGTTCGTGCTCTACTCCCTAGGATGCTGGGCAGCCCAGCACGGCTGCCAAAGAGGTTCCATTGTAATGGACTTTGAGTTGGGAAATGGAGGAGCGACAGCAATGCGGATGGCACCGTTGCAAAGCTGACTTTCTGCAGAAGAGGCACAGATCAAGTTGTTTGCCCTGGCTCTTCGGCTGTGGGAGCAGAGGCCAACCGTTCGTGCTCTACTCCCTGGGATGCTGGGCAGCCCAGCACGGCTGCCAAAGAGGTTCCATTGTAATGGACTTTGAGTTGGGAAATGGAGGAGCGACAGCAATGCGGATGGCACCGTTGCAAAGCTGACTTTCTGCAGAAGAGGCACAGCTCAAGTTTTTTGCCCGGGCTCTTCGGCTGTGGGAGCAGAGGCCAACCGTTCGTGCTCTACTCCCTGGGATGCTGGGCAGCCCAGCATGGCTGCCAAAGAGGTTCCATTGTAATGGACTTTGAGTTGGGAAATCGAGGAGCGACAGCAATGCGGATGGCACCGTTGCAAAGCTGACTTTCTGCAGAAGAGGCACAGCTCAAGTTTTTTGCCTGGCTCTTCGGCTCTGGGAGCAGAGGCCAACCGTTCGTGCTCTACTCCCAGGGATGCTGGGCAGCCCAGCACGGCTGCCAAAGAGGTTCCATTGTAATGGACTTTGAGTTGGGTAATCGAGGAGCGACAGCAATGCGGATGGCACCGTTGCAAAGCTGACTTTCTGCAGAAGAGGCACAGCACAAATTTTTTGCCCTGGCTCTTCGGCTCTGGGAGCAGAGGCCAACCGTTCGTGCTCTACTCCCTGGGATGCTGGGCAGCCCAGCACGGCTGCCAAAGAGGTTCCATTGTAATGGACTTTGAGTTGGGAAATGGAGGAGCGACAGCAATGCGGATGGCACCGTTGCAAAGCTGACTTTTTGCAGAAGAGGCACAGCTCAAGTTGTTTGCCCTGGCTCTTCGGCTCTGGGAGCAGAGGCCAACCGTTCGTGCTCTACTCCCTGGGATGCTGGGCAGCCCAGCACGGGTGCCAAAGAGGTTCCATTGTAATGGACTTTGAGTTGAGAAATCGAGGAGCGACAGCAATGCGGATGGCACCGTTGCAAAGCTGACTTTCTGCAGAAGAGGCACAGCTCAAGTTTTTTGCCCTGGCTCTTCGGCTGTGGGAGCAGAGGCCAACCGTTCGTGCTCTACTCCCTGGGATGCTGGGCAGCCCAGCACGGCTGCCAAAGAGGTTCCATTGTAATGGACTTTGAGTTGGGAAATGGAGGAGCAACAGCAATGCGGATGGCACCGTTGCAAAGCTGACTTTCTGCAGAAGAGGCACAGCTCAAGTTTTTTGCCCGGGCTCTTCGGCTGTGGGAGCAGAGGCCAACCGTTCGTGCTCTACTCCCTGGGATGCTGGGCAGCCCAGCACGGGTGCCAAAGAGGTTCCATTGTAATGGACTTTGAGTTGGGAAATCGAGTAGCGACAGCAATGCGGATGGCAAAGTTGCAAAGCTGACTTTCTGCAGAAGAGGCACAGCTCAAGTTTTTTGCCCTGGCTCTTCGGCTGTGGGAGCAGAGGCCAACCGTTCGTGCTCTACTCCCTGGGATGCTGGGCAGCCCAGCACGGCTGCCAAAGAGGTTCCATTGTAATGGACTTTGAGTTGGGAAATCGAGGAGCGACAGCAATGCGGATGGCACCGTTGCAAAGCTGACTTTCTGCAGAAGAGGCACAGCTCAAGTTGTTTGCCCTGGCTCTTCGGCTGTGGGAGCAGAGGCCAACCGTTCGTGCTCTACTCCCTGGGATGCTGGGCAGCCCAGCACGGGTGCCAAAGAGGTTCCATTGTAATGGACTTTGAGTTGGGAAATCGAGGAGCGACAGCAATGCGGATGGCACCGTTGCAAAGCTGACTTTCTGCAGAAGAGGCACAGCTCAAGTTGTTTGCCCTGGCTCTTCGGCTGTGGGAGCAGAGGCCAACCGTTCGTGCTCTACTCCCTGGGATGCTGGGCAGCCCAGCACGGCTGCCAAAGAGGTTCTATTGTAATGGACTTTGAGTTGGGAAATCGAGGAGCGACAGCAATGCGGATGGCACCGTTGCAAAGCTGACTTTCTGCAGAAGAGGCACAGTTCAAGTTGTTTGCCCTGGCTCTTCGGCTGTGGGAGCAGAGGCCAACCGTTCGTGCTCTACTCCCTGGGATGCTGGGCAGCCCAGCACGGCTGCCAAAGAGGTTCCATTGTAATGGACTTTGAGTTGGGAAATGGAGGAGCGACATCAATGCGGATGGCACCGTTGCAAAGCTGACTTTCTGCAGAAGAGGCACAGCTCAAGTTTTTTGCCCTGGCTCTTCGGCTGTGGGAGCAGAGGCCAACCGTTCGTGCTCTACTCCCTGGGATGCTGGGCAGCCCAGCACGGCTGCCAAAGAGGTTCCATTGTAATGGACTTTGAGTTGGGAAATGGAGGAGCGACAGCAATGCGGATGGCACCGTTGCAAAGCTGACTTTCTGCAGAAGAGGCACAGCTCAAGTTTTTTGCCCGGGCTCTTCGGCTGTGGGAGCAGAGGCCAACCGTTCGTGCTCTACTCCCTGGGATGCTGGGCAGCCCAGCACGGCTGCCAAAGAGGTTCCATTGTAATGGACTTTGAGTTGGGAAATGGAGGAGCGACAGCAATGCGGATGGCACCGTTGCAAAGCTGACTTTCTGCAGAAGAGGCACAGCTCAAGTTGTTTGCCCTGGCTCTTCGGCTCTGGGAGCAGAGGCCAACCGTTCGTGCTCTACTCCCTGGGATGCTGGGCAGCCCAGCACGGGTGCCAAAGAGGTTCTATTGTAATGGACTTTGAGTTGAGAAATCGAGGAGCGACAGCAATGCGGATGGCACCGTTGCAAAGCTGACTTTCTGCAGAAGAGGCACAGCTCAAGTTTTTTGCCCTGGCTCTTCGGCTGTGGGAGCAGAGGCCAACCGTTCGTGCTCTACTCCCTGGGATGCTGGGCAGCCCAGCACGGCTGCCAAAGAGGTTCTATTGTAATGGACTTTGAGTTGGGAAATCGAGGAGCGACAGCAATGCGGATGGCACCGTTGCAAAGCTGACTTTCTGCAGAAGAGGCACAGTTCAAGTTGTTTGCCCTGGCTCTTCGGCTGTGGGAGCAGAGGCCAACCGTTCGTGCTCTACTCCCTGGGATGCTGGGCAGCCCAGCACGGCTGCCAAAGAGGTTCCATTGTAATGGACTTTGAGTTGGGAAATCGAGGAGCGACAGCAATGCGGATGGCACCGTTGCAAAGCTGACTTTCTGCAGAAGAGGCACAGCTCAAGTTTTTTGCCCTGGCTCTTCGGCTGTGGGAGCAGAGGCCAACCGTTCGTGCTCTACTCCCTGGGATGCTGGGCAGCCCAGCACGGCTGCCAAAGAGGTTCCATTGTAATGGACTTTGAGTTGGGAAATCGAGGAGCGACAGCAATGCGGATGGCACCGTTCCAAAGCTGACTTTCTGCAGAAGAGGCACAGCTCAAGTTTTTTGCCCGGGCTCTTCGGCTGTGGGAGCAGAGGCCAACCGTTCGTGCTCTACTCCCTGGGATGCTGGGCAGCCCAGCATGGCTGCCAAAGAGGTTCCATTGTAATGGACTTTGAGTTGGGAAATCGAGGAGCGACAGCAATGCGGATGGCACCGTTGCAAAGCTGACTTTCTGCAGAAGAGGCACAGCTCAAGTTTTTTGCCTGGCTCTTCGGCTCTGGGAGCAGAGGCCAACCGTTCGTGCTCTACTCCCAGGGATGCTGGGCAGCCCAGCACGGGTGCCAAAGAGGTTCCATTGTAATGGACTTTGAGTTGGGTAATCGAGGAGCGACAGCAATGCGGATGGCACCGTTGCAAAGCTGACTTTCTGCAGAAGAGGCACAGCACAAATTTTTTGCCCTGGCTCTTCGGCTGTGGGAGCAGAGGCCAACCGTTCGTGCTCTACTCCCTGGGATGCTGGGCAGCCCAGCACAGGTGCCAAAGAGGTTCCATTGTAATGGACTTTGAGTTGGGAAATCGAGGAGCGACAGCAATGCGGATGGCACCGTTGCAAAGCTGACTTTCTGCAGAAGAGGCACAGCTCAAGTTTTTTGCCCTGGCTCTTCGGCTGTGGGAGCAGAGGCCAACCGTTCGTGCTCTACTCCCTGGGATGCTGGGCAGCCCAGCACGGGTGCCAGAGAGGTTCCATTGTAATGGACTTTGAGTTGGGAAATCGAGGAGCGACAGCAATGCGGATGGCACCGTTGCAAAGCTGACTTTCTGCAGAAGAGGCACAGCTCAAGTTGTTTGCCCTGGCTCTTCGGCTGTGGGAGCAGAGGCCAACCGTTCGTGCTCTACTCCCTGGGATGCTGGACAGCCCAGCACGGCTGCCAAAGAGGTTCCATTGTAATGGACTTTGAGTTGGGAAATCGAGGAGCGACAGCAATGCGGATGGCACCGTTGCAAAGCTGACTTTCTGCAGAAGAGGCACAGCTCAAGTTGTTTGCCCTGGCTCTTCGGCTGTGGGAGCAGAGGCCAACCGTTCGTGCTCTACTCCCTGGGATGCTGGGCAGCCCAGCACGGCTGCCAAAGAGGTTCCATTGTAATGGACTTTGAGTTGGGAAATCGAGGAGCGACAGCAATGCGGATGGCACCGTTGCAAAGCTGACTTTCTGCAGAAGAGGCACAGCTCAAGTTTTTTGCCCTGGCTCTTCGGCTGTGGGAGCAGAGGCCAACCGTTCGTGCTCTACTCCCTGGGATGCTGGGCAGCCCAGCACGGCTGCCAAAGAGGTTCCATTGTAATGGACTTTGAGTTGGGAAATCGAGGAGCGACAGCAATGCGGATGGCACCGTTCCAAAGCTGACTTTCTGCAGAAGAGGCACAGCTCAAGTTTTTTGCCCGGGCTCTTCGGCTGTGGGAGCAGAGGCCAACCGTTCGTGCTCTACTCCCTGGGATGCTGGGCAGCCCAGCATGGCTGCCAAAGAGGTTCCATTGTAATGGACTTTGAGTTGGGAAATCGAGGAGCGACAGCAATGCGGATGGCACCGTTGCAAAGCTGACTTTCTGCAGAAGAGGCACAGCTCAAGTTTTTTGCCTGGCTCTTCGGCTCTGGGAGCAGAGGCCAACCGTTCGTGCTCTACTCCCAGGGATGCTGGGCAGCCCAGCACGGGTGCCAAAGAGGTTCCATTGTAATGGACTTTGAGTTGGGTAATCGAGGAGCGACAGCAATGCGGATGGCACCGTTGCAAAGCTGACTTTCTGCAGAAGAGGCACAGCACAAATTTTTTGCCCTGGCTCTTCGGCTGTGGGAGCAGAGGCCAACCGTTCGTGCTCTACTCCCTGGGATGCTGGGCAGCCCAGCACAGGTGCCAAAGAGGTTCCATTGTAATGGACTTTGAGTTGGGAAATCGAGGAGCGACAGCAATGCGGATGGCACCGTTGCAAAGCTGACTTTCTGCAGAAGAGGCACAGCTCAAGTTTTTTGCCCTGGCTCTTCGGCTGTGGGAGCAGAGGCCAACCGTTCGTGCTCTACTCCCTGGGATGCTGGGCAGCCCAGCACGGGTGCCAGAGAGGTTCCATTGTAATGGACTTTGAGTTGGGAAATCGAGGAGCGACAGCAATGCGGATGGCACCGTTGCAAAGCTGACTTTCTGCAGAAGAGGCACAGCTCAAGTTGTTTGCCCTGGCTCTTCGGCTGTGGGAGCAGAGGCCAACCGTTCGTGCTCTACTCCCTGGGATGCTGGACAGCCCAGCACGGCTGCCAAAGAGGTTCCATTGTAATGGACTTTGAGTTGGGAAATCGAGGAGCGACAGCAATGCGGATGGCACCGTTGCAAAGCTGACTTTCTGCAGAAGAGGCACAGCTCAAGTTGTTTGCCCTGGCTCTTCGGCTGTGGGAGCAGAGGCCAACCGTTCGTGCTCTACTCCCTGGGATGCTGGGCAGCCCAGCACGGCTGCCAAAGAGGTTCCATTGTAATTGACTTTGAGTTGGGAAATCGAGGAGCGACAGCAATGCGGATGGCACCGTTGCAAAGCTGACTTTCTGCAGAAGAGGCACAGCTCAAGTTTTTTGCCCTGGCTCTTCGGCTGTGGGAGCAGAGGCCAACCGTTCGTGCTCTACTCCCTGGGATGCTGGGCAGCCCAGCACGGCTGCCAAAGAGGTTCCATTGTAATGGACTTTGAGTTGGGAAATGGAGGAGCGACAGCAATGCGGATGGCACCGTTGCAAAGCTGACTTTCTGCAGAAGAGGCACAGCTCAAGTTGTTTGCCTTGGCTCTTCGGCTGTGGGAGCAGAGGCCAACCGTTCGTGCTCTACTCCCTGGGATGCTGGGCAGCCCAGCACGGGTGCAAAAGAGGTTCCATTGTAATGGACTTTGAGTTGGGAAATCGAGGAGCGACAGCAATGCGGATGGCACCGTTGCAAAGCTGACTTTCTGCAGAAGAGGCACAGCTCAAGTTGTTTGCCCTGGCTCTTCGGCTGTGGGAGCAGAGGCCAACCGTTCGTGCTCTACTCCCTGGGATGCTGGGCAGCCCAGCACGGCTGCCAAAGAGGTTCCATTGTAATGGACTTTGAGTTGGGAAATCGAGGAGCGACAGCAATGCGGATGGCACCGTTGCAAAGCTGACTTTCTGCAGAAGAGGCACAGCTCAAGTTGTTTGCCCTGGCTCTTCGGCTGTGGGAGCAGAGGCCAACCGTTCGTGCTCTACTCCCTGGGATGCTGGGCAGCCCAGCACGGGTGCCAAAGAGGTTCCATTGTAATGGACTTTGAGTTGGGAAATCGAGGAGCGACAGCAATGCGGATGGCACCGTTGCAAAGCTGACTTTCTGCAGAAGAGGCACAGCTCAAGTTGTTTGCCCTGGCTCTTCGGCTGTGGGAGCAGAGGCCAACCGTTCGTGCTCTACTCCCTGGGATGCTGGGCAGCCCAGCACGGCTGCCAAAGAGGTTCTATTGTAATGGACTTTGAGTTGGGAAATCGAGGAGCGACAGCAATGCGGATGGCACCGTTGCAAAGCTGACTTTCTGCAGAAGAGGCACAGCTCAAGTTGTTTGCCCTGGCTCTTCGGCTGTGGGAGCAGAGGCCAACCGTTCGTGCTCTACTCCCTGGGATGCTGGGCAGCCCAGCACGGCTGCCAAAGAGGTTCCATTGTAATGGACTTTGAGTTGGGAAATCGAGGAGCGACAGCAATGCGGATGGCACCGTTGCAAAGCTGACTTTCTGCAGAAGAGGCACAGCTCAAGTTTTTTGCCCTGGCTCTTCGGCTCTGGGAGCAGAGGCCAACCGTTCGTGCTCTACTCCCTGGGATGCTGGGCAGCCCAGCACGGCTGCCAAAGAGGTTCCATTGTAATGGACTTTGAGTTGGGAAATCGAGGAGCGACAGCAATGCGGATGGCACCGTTGCAAAGCTGACTTTCTGCAGAAGAGGCACAGCTCAAGTTTTTTGCCCTGGCTCTTCGGCTGTGGGAGCAGAGGCCAACCATTCGTGCTCTACTCCCTGGGATGCTGGGCAGCCCAGCACGGCTGCCAAAGAGGTTCCATTGTAATGGACTTTGAGTTGGGAAATGGAGGAGCGACAGCAATGCGGATGGCACCGTTGCAAAGCTGACTTTCTGCAGAAGAGGCACAGCTCAAGTTTTTTGCCCGGGCTCTTCGGCTGTGGGAGCAGAGGCCAACCGTTCGTGCTCTACTCCCTGGGATGCTGGGCAGCCGAGCACGGCTGCCAAAGAGGTTCCATTGTAATGGACTTTGAGTTGGGAAATCGAGGAGCGACAGCAATGCGGATGGCACCGTTGCAAAGCTGACTTTCTGCAGAAGAGGCACAGCTCAAGTTTTTTGCCCTGGCTCTTCGGCTCTGGGAGCAGAGGCCAACCGTTCGTGCTCTACTCCCAGGGATGCTGGGCAGCCCAGCACGGCTGCCAAAGAGGTTCCATTGTAATGGACTTTGAGTTGGGTAATCGAGGAGCGACAGCAATGCGGATGGCACCGTTGCAAAGCTGACTTTCTGCAGAAGAGGCACAGCACAAATTTTTTGCCCTGGCTCTTCGGCTCTGGGAGCAGAGGCCAACCGTTCGTGCTCTACTCCCTGGGATGCTGGGCAGCCCAGCACAGGTGCCAAAGAGGTTCCATTGTAATGGACTTTGAGTTGAGAAATCGAGGAGCGACAGCAATGCGGATGGCACCGTTGCAAAGCTGACTTTCTGCAGAAGAGGCACAGCTCAAGTTTTTTGCCCTGGCTCTTCGGCTGTGGGAGCAGAGGCCAACCGTTCGTGCTCTACTCCCTGGGATGCTGGGCAGCCCAGCACGGGTGCCAAAGAGGTTCCATTGTAATGGACTTTGAGTTGGGAAATGGAGGAGCGACAGCATTGCAGATGGCACCGTTGCAAAGCTGACTTTCTGCAGAAGAGGCACAGCTCAAGTTTTTTGCCCTGGCTCTTCGGCTGTGGGAGCAGAGGCCAACCGTTCGTGCTCTACTCCCTGGGATGCTGGGCAGCCCAGCACGGCTGCCAAAGAGGTTCCATTGTAATGGACTTTGAGTTGGGAAATGGAGGAGCGACAGCAATGCGGATGGCACCGTTGCAAAGCTGACTTTCTGCAGAAGAGGCACAGCTCAAGTTTTTTGCCCTGGCTCTTCGGCTCTGGGAGCAGAGGCCAACCGTTCGTGCTCTACTCCCTGGGATGCTGGGCAGCCCAGCACGGCTGCCAAAGAGGTTCCATTGTAATGGACTTTGAGTTGGGAAATCGAGGAGCGACAGCAATGCGGATGGCACCGTTGCAAAGCTGACTTTCTGCAGAAGAGGCACAGCTCAAGTTGTTTGCCCTGGCTCTTCGGCTCTGGGAGCAGAGGCCAACCGTTCGTGCTCTACTCCCTGGGATGCTGGGCAGCCCAGCACGGGTGCCAAAGAGGTTCCATTGTAATGGACTTTGAGTTGAGAAATCGAGGAGCGACAGCAATGCGGATGGCACCGTTGCAAAGCTGACTTTCTGCAGAAGAGGCACAGCTCAAGTTTTTTGCCCTGGCTCTTCGGCTGTGGGAGCAGAGGCCAACCGTTCGTGCTCTACTCCCTGGGATGCTGGGCAGCCCAGCACGGCTGCCAAAGAGGTTCCATTGTAATGGACTTTGAGTTGGGAAATCGAGGAGCGACAGCAATGCGGATGGCACCGTTGCAAAGCTGACTTTCTGCAGAAGAGGCACAGCTCAAGTTTTTTGCCCTGGCTCTTCGGCTGTGGGAGCAGAGGCCAACCGTTCGTGCTCTACTCCCTGGGATGCTGGGCAGCCCAGCACGGCTGCCAAAGAGGTTCCATTGTAATGGACTTTGAGTTGGGAAATGGAGGAGCGACAGCAATGCGGATGGCACCGTTGCAAAGCTGACTTTCTGCAGAAGAGGCACAGCTGAAGTTTTTTGCCCTGGCTCTTCGGCTGTGGGAGCAGAGGCCAACCGTTCGTGCTCTACTCCCTGGGATGCTGGGCAGCCCAGCACGGCTGCCAAAGAGGTTCCATTGTAATGGACTTTGAGTTGGGAAATCGAGGAGCGACAGCAATGCGGATGGCACCGTTGCAAAGCTGACTTTCTGCAGAAGAGGCACAGCTCAAGTTGTTTGCCCTGGCTCTTCGGCTCTGGGAGCAGAGGCCAACCGTTCGTGCTCTACTCCCTGGGATGCTGGACAGCCCAGCACGGCTGCCAAAGAGGTTCCATTGTAATGGACATTGAGTTGGGAAATCGAGGAGCGACAGCAATGCGGATGGCACCGTTGCAAAGCTGACTTTCTGCAGAAGAGGCACAGCTCAAGTTTTTTGCCCTGGCTCTTCGGCTCTGGGAGCAGAGGCCAACCGTTCGTGCTCTACTCCCTGGGATGCTGGGCAGCCCAGCACGGCTGCCAAAGAGGTTCCATTGTAATTGACTTTGAGTTGGGAAATCGAGGAGCGACAGCAATGCGGATGGCACCGTTGCAAAGCTGACTTTCTGCAGAAGAGGCACAGCTCAAGTTTTTTGCCCTGGCTCTTCGGCTGTGGGAGCAGAGGCCAACCGTTCGTGCTCTACTCCCTGGGATGCTGGGCAGCCCAGCACGGCTGCCAAAGAGGTTCCATTGTAATGGACTTTGAGTTGGGAAATGGAGGAGCGACAGCAATGCGGATGGCACCGTTGCAAAGCTGACTTTCTGCAGAAGAGGCACAGCTCAAGTTTTTTGCCTTGGCTCTTCGGCTGTGGGAGCAGAGGCCAACCGTTCGTGCTCTACTCCCTGGGATGCTGGGCAGCCCAGCACGGCTGCCAAAGAGGTTCCATTGTAATGGACTTTGAGTTGGGAAATGGAGGAGCGACAGCAATGCGGATGGCACCGTTGCAAAGCTGACTTTCTGCAGAAGAGGCACAGCTCAAGTTGTTTGCCCTGGCTCTTCGGCTGTGGGAGCAGAGGCCAACCGTTCGTGCTCTACTCCCTGGGATGCTGGGCAGCCCAGCACGGGTGCCAAAGAGGTTCCATTGTAATGGACTTTGAGTTGGGAAATGGAGGAGCGACAGCAATGCGGATGGCACCGTTGCAAAGCTGACTTTCTGCAGAAGAGGCACAGCTCAAGTTGTTTGCCCTGGCTCTTCGGCTGTGGGAGCAGAGGCCAACCGTTCGTGCTCTACTCCCTGGGATGCTGGGCAGCCCAGCACGGGTGCCAAAGAGGTTCCATTGTAATGGACTTTGAGTTGGGAAATCGAGGAGCGACAGCAATGCGGATGGCAGCGTTGCAAAGCTGACTTTCTGCAGAAGAGGCACAGCTCAAGTTGTTTGCCCTGGCTCTTCGGCTGTGGGAGCAGAGGCCAACCGTTCGTGCTCTACTCCCTGGGATGCTGGGCAGCCCAGCACGGCTGCCAAAGAGGTTCCATTGTAATGGACTTTGAGTTGGGAAATCGAGGAGCGACAGCAATGCGGATGGCACCGTTGCAAAGCTGACTTTCTGCAGAAGAGGCACAGCTCAAGTTTTTTGCCCTTTCTCTTCAGCTCTGGGAGCAGAGGCCAACCGTTCGTGCTCTACTCCCTGGGATTCTGGGCAGCCCAGCACGGCTGCCAAAGAGGTTCCATTGTAATGGACTTTGAGTTGGGAAATCGAGGAGCGACAGCAATGCGGATGGCACCGTTGCAAAGCTGACTTTCTGCAGAAGAGGCACAGCTCAAGTTGTTTGCCCTGGCTCTTCGGCTGTGGGAGCAGAGGCCAACCGTTCGTGCTCTACTCCCTGGGATGCTGGGCAGCCCAGCACGGGTGCCAAAGAGGTTCCATTGTAATGGACTTTGAGTTGGGAAATCGAGGAGCGACAGCAATGCGGATGGCACCGTTGCAAAGCTGACTTTCTGCAGAAGAGGCACAGCTCAAGTTGTTTGCCCTGGCTCTTCGGCTGTGGGAGCAGAGGCCAACCGTTCGTGCTCTACTCCCTGGGATGCTGGGCAGCCCAGCACGGGTGCCAAAGAGGTTCCATTGTAATGGACTTTGAGTTGGGAAATCGAGGAGCGACAGCAATGCGGATGGCACCGTTGCAAAGCTGACTTTCTGCAGAAGAGGCACAGCTCAAGTTTTTTGCCCTTTCTCTTCGGCTGTGGGAGCAGAGGCGAACCGTTCGTGCTCTACTCCCTGGGATGCTGGGCAGCCCAGCACGGGTGCCAAAGAGGTTCCATTGTAATGGACTTTGAGTTGGGAAATGGAGGAGCGACAGCAATGCGGATGGCACCGTTGCAAAGCTGACTTTCTGCAGAAGAGGCACAGCTCAAGTTTTTTGCCCGGGCTCTTCGGCTGTGGGAGCAGAGGCCAACCGTTCGTGCTCTACTCCCTGGGATGCTGGGCAGCCCAGCACGGGTGCCAGAGAGGTTCCATTGTAATGGACTTTGAGTTGGGAAATGGAGGAGCGACAGCAATGCGGATGGCACCGTTGCAAAGCTGACTTTCTGCAGAAGAGGCACAGCTCAAGTTGTTTGCCCTGGCTCTTCGGCTCTGGGAGCAGAGGCCAACCGTTCGTGCTCTACTCCCTGGGATGCTGGGCAGCCCAGCACGGGTGCCAAAGAGGTTCCATTGTAATGGACTTTGAGTTGGGAAATGGAGGAGCGACAGCAATGCGGATGGCACCGTTGCAAAGCTGACTTTCTGCAGAAGAGGCACAGCTCAAGTTGTTTGCCCTGGCTCTTCGGCTCTGGGAGCAGAGGCCAACCGTTCGTGCTCTACTCCCTGGGATGCTGGGCAGCCCAGCACGGCTGCCAAAGAGGTTCCATTGTAATGGACTTTGAGTTGGGAAATCGAGGAGCGACAGCAATGCGGGTGGCACCGTTGCAAAGCTGACTTTCTGCAGAAGAGGCACAGCTCAAGTTGTTTGCCCGGGCTCTTCGGCTCTGGGAGCAGAGGCCAACCGTTCGTGCTCTACTCCCTGGGATGCTGGGCAGCCCAGCACGGCTGCCAAAGAGGTTCCATTGTAATGGATTTTGAGTTGGGAAATCGAGGAGCGACAGCAATGCGGATGGCACCGTTGCAAAGCTGACTTTCTGCAGAAGAGGCACAGCTCAAGTTTTTTGCCCTGGCTCTTCGGCTGTGGGAGCAGAGGCCAACCGTTCGTGCTCTACTCCCTGGGATGCTGGGCAGCCCAGCACGGCTGCCAAAGAGGTTCTATTGTAATGGACTTTGAGTTGGGAAATCGAGGAGCGACAGCAATGCGGATGGCACCGTTGCAAAGCTGACTTTCTGCAGAAGAGGCACAGCTCAAGTTTTTTTCCCGGGCTCTTCGGCTGTGGGAGCAGAGGCCAACCGTTCGTGCTCTACTCCCTGGGATGCTGGGCAGCCCAGCACGGGTGCCAAAGAGGTTCCATTGTAATGGACTTTGAGTTGGGAAATGGAGGAGCGACAGCAATGCGGATGGCACCGTTGCAAAGCTGACTTTCTGCAGAAGAGGCACAGCTCAAGTTGTTTGCCCTGGCTCTTCGGCTCTGGGAGCAGAGGCCAACCGTTCGTGCTCTACTCCCTGGGATGCTGGGCAGCCGAGCACGGCTGCCAAAGAGGTTCCATTGTAATGGACTTTGAGTTGGGAAATCGAGGAGCGACAGCAATGCGGATGGCACCGTTGCAAAGCTGACTTTCTGCAGAAGAGGCACAGCTCAAGTTTTTTGCCCTGGCTCTTCGGCTCTGGGAGCAGAGGCCAACCGTTCGTGCTCTACTCCCTGGGATGCTGGGCAGCCCAGCACGGCTGCCAAAGAGGTTCCATTGTAATGGACTTTGAGTTGGGAAATCGAGGAGCGACAGCAATGCGGATGGCACCGTTGCAAAGCTGACTTTCTGCAGAAGAGGCACAGCTCAAGTTTTTTGCCCTGGCTCTTCGGCTGTGGGAGCAGAGGCCAACCGTTCGTGCTCTACTCCCTGGGATGCTGGGCAGCCCAGCACGGCTGCCAAAGAGGTTCCATTGTAATGGACTTTGAGTTGGGAAATCGAGGAGCGACAGCAATGCGGATGGCACCGTTGCAAAGCTGACTTTCTGCAGAAGAGGCACAGCTCAAGTTTTTTGCCCTGGCTCTTCGGCTGTGGGAGCAGAGGCCAACCGTTCGTGCTCTACTCCCTGGGATGCTGGGCAGCCCAGCACGGCTGCCAAAGAGGTTCCATTGTAATGGACTTTGAGTTGGGAAATCGAGGAGCGACAGCAATGCGGATGGCACCGTTGCAAAGCTGACTTTCTGCAGAAGAGGCACAGCTCAAGTTTTTTGCCCTGGCTCTTCGGCTCTGGGAGCAGAGGCCAACCGTTCGTGCTCTACTCCCTGGGATGCTGGGCAGCCCAGCACGGCTGCCAAAGAGGTTCCATTGTAATGGACTTTGAGTTGGGAAATGAAGGAGCGACAGCAATGCGGATGGCACAGTTGCAAAGCTGACTTTCTGCAGAAGAGGCACAGCTCAAGTTTTTTGCCCTGGCTCTTCGGCTCTGGGAGCAGAGGCCAACCGTTCGTGCTCTACTCCCAGGGATGCTGGGCAGCCCAGCACGGCTGCCAAAGAGGTTCCATTGTAATGGACTTTGAGTTGGGAAATCGAGGAGCGACAGCAATGCGGATGGCACCATTGCAAAGCTGACTTTCTGCAGAAGAGGCACAGCTCAAGTTTTTTGCCCTGGCTCTTCGGCTGTGGGAGCAGAGGCCAACCGTTCGTGCTCTACTCCCTGGGATGCTGGGCAGCCCAGCACGGCTGCCAAAGAGGTTCCATTGTAATGGACTTTGAGTTGGGAAATCGAGGAGCGACAGCAATGCGGATGGCACCGTTGCAAAGCTGACTTTCTGCAGAAGAGGCACAGCTCAAGTTGTTTGCCCTGGCTCTTCGGCTGTGGGAGCAGAGGCCAACCGTTCGTGCTCTACTCCCTGGGATGCTGGGCAGCCCAGCACGGCTGCCAAAGAGGTTCCATTGTAATGGACTTTGAGTTGGGAAATCAAGGAGCGACAGCAATGCGGATGGCACCGTTGCAAAGCTGACTTTCTGCAGAAGAGGCACAGCTCAAGTTTTTTGCCCTGGCTCTTCGGCTCTGGGAGCAGAGGCCAACCGTTGGTGCTCTACTCCCTGGGATGCTGGGCAGCCCAGCACGGGTGCCAAAGAGGTTCTATTGTAATGGACTTTGAGTTGGGAAATCGAGGAGCGACAGCAATGCGGATGGCACCGTTGAAAAGCTGACTTTCTGCAGAAGAGGCACAGCTCAAGTTTTTTGCCCTGGCTCTTCGGCTCTGGGAGCAGAGGCCAACCGTTCGTGCTCTACTCCCTGGAATGCTGGGCAGCCCAGCACGGCTGCCAAAGAGGTTCCATTGTAATGGACTTTGAGTTGGGAAATCGAGGAGCGACAGCAATGCGGATGGCACCGTTGCAAAGCTGACTTTCTGCAGAAGAGGCACAGCTCAAGTTTTTTGCCCTGGCTCTTCGGCTGTGGGAGCAGAGGCCAACCGTTCGTGCTCTACTCCCTGGGATGCTGGGCAGCCCAGCACGGCTGCCAAAGAGGTTCCATTGTAATGGACTTTGAGTTGGGAAATCGAGGAGCGACAGCAATGCGGATGGCACCATTGCAAAGCTGACTTTCTGCAGAAGAGGCACAGCTCAAGTTTTTTGCCCTGGCTCTTCGGCTGTGGGAGCAGAGGCCAACCGTTCGTGCTCTACTCCCTGGGATGCTGGGCAGCCCAGCACGGCTGCCAAAGAGGTTCCATTGTAATGGACTTTGAGTTGGGAAATGGAGGAGCGACAGCAATGCGGATGGCACCGTTGCAAAGCTGACTTTCTGCAGAAGAGGCACAGCTCAAGTTGTTTGCCCTGGCTCTTCGGCTCTGGGAGCAGAGGCCAACCGTTCGTGCTCTACTCCCTGGGATGCTGGGCAGCCCAGCACGGCTGCCAAAGAGGTTCCATTGTAATGGACTTTGAGTTGGGAAATGGAGGAGCGACAGCAATGCGGATGGCACCGTTGCAAAGCTGACTTTCTGCAGAAGAGGCACAGCTCAAGTTTTTTGCCCTGGCTCTTTGGCTGTGGGAGCAGAGGCCAACCGTTCGTGCTCTACTCCCTGGGATGCTGGGCAGCCCAGCACGGCTGCCAAAGAGGTTCCATTGTAATGGACTTTGAGTTGGGAAATCGAGGAGCGACAGCAATGCGGATGGCACCGTTGCAAAGCTGACTTTCTGCAGAAGAGGCACAGCTCAAGTTTTTTGCCCTGGCTCTTCGGCTGTGGGAGCAGAGGCCAACCGTTCGTGCTCTACTCCCTGGGATGCTGGGCAGCCCAGCACGGCTGCCAAAGAGGTTCCATTGTAATGGACTTTGAGTTGGGAAATCGAGGAGCGACAGCAATGCGGATGGCACTGTTGCAAAGCTGACTTTCTGCAGAAGAGGCACAGCTCAAGTTGTTTGCCCTGGCTCTTCGGCTGTGGGAGCAGAGGCCAACCGTTCGTGCTCTACTCCCCGGGATGCTGGGCAGCCCAGCACGGGTGCCAAAGAGGTTCCATTGTAATGGACTTTGAGTTGGGAAATCGAGGAGCGATAGCAATGCAGACGGCACCGTTGCAAAGCTGACTTTCTGCAGAAGAGGCACAGCTCAAGTTGTTTGCCCTGGCTCTTCGGCTGTGGGAGCAGAGGCCAACCGTTCGTGCTCTACTCCCTGGGATGCTGGGCAGCCCAGCACGGCTGCCAAAGAGGTTCCATTGTAATGGACTTTGAGTTGGGAAATCGAGGAGTGACAGCAATGCGGATGGCACCGTTGCAAAGCTGACTTTCTGCAGAAGAGGCACAGCTCAAGTTGTTTGCCCTGGCTCTTCGGCTGTGGGAGCAGAGGCCAACCGTTCGTGCTCTACTCCCTGGGATGCTGGGCAGCCCAGCACGGGTGCCAAAGAGGTTCCATTGTAATGGACTTTGAGTTGGGAAATCGAGGAGCGACAGCAATGCGGATGGCACCGTTGCAAAGCTGACTTTCTGCAGAAGAGGCACAGCTCAAGTTTTTTGCCCTGCCTCTTTGGCTGTGGGAGCAGAGGCCAACCGTTCGTGCTCTACTCCCTGGGATGCTGGGCAGCCCAGCACGGGTGCCAAAGAGGTTCCATTGTAATGGACTTTGAGTTGGGAAATCGAGGAGCGACAGCAATGCGGATGGCACCGTTGCAAAGCTGACTTTCTGCAGAAGAGGCACAGCTCAAGTTTTTTGCCCTGGCTCTTCGGCTGTGGGAGCAGAGGCCAACCGTTCGTGCTCTACTCCCTGGGATGCTGGGCAGCCCAGCACGGCTGCCAAAGAGGTTCCATTGTAATGGACTTTGAGTTGGGAAATGGAGGAGCGACAGCAATGCGGATGGCACCGTTGCAAAGCTGACTTTCTGCAGAAGAGGCACAGCTCAAGTTTTTTGCCCTGGCTCTTTGGCTGTGGGAGCAGAGGCCAACCGTTCGTGCTCTACTCCCTGGGATGCTGGGCAGCCCAGCACGGGTGCCAAAGAGGTTCCATTGTAATGGACTTTGAGTTGGGAAATCGAGGAGCGACAGCAATGCAGATGGCACCGTTGCAAAGCTGACTTTCTGCAGAAGAGGCACAGCTCAAGTTTTTTGCCCTGGCTCTTCGGCTGTGGGAGCTGAGGCCAACCGTTCGTGCTCTACTCCCTGGGATGCTTGGCAGCCCAGCACGGGTGCCAAAGAAGTTCCATTGTAATGGATTATGAGTTGGGAAATTGAGGAGCGACAGCAATGCGGATGGCACCGTTGCAAAGCTGACTTTCTGCAGAAGAGGCACAGCTCAAGTTTTTTGCCCTGGCTCTTCGGCTGTGGGAGCAGAGGCCAACCGTTTGTGCTCTACTCCCTGGGATGCTGGGCAGCCCAGCACGGCTGCCAAAGAGGTTCCATTGTAATGGACTTTGAGTTGGGAAATTGAGGAGCGACAGCAATGCGGATGGCACCGTTGCAAAGCTGACTTTCTGCAGAAGAGGCACAGCTCAAGTTTTTTGCCCTGGCTCTTCGGCTCTGGGAGCAGAGGCCAAGCGTTCGTGCTCTACTCCCTGGGATGCTGGGCAGCCCAGCACGGGTGCCAAAGAGGTTCCATTGTAATGGACTTTGAGTTGGGAAATGGAGGAGTGACAGCAATGCGGATGGCACCGTTGCAAAGCTGACTTTCTGCAGAAGAGGCACAGCTCAAGTTGTTTGCCCTGGCTCTTCGGCTCTGGGAGCAGAGGCCAACCGTTCGTGCTCTACTCCCTGGGATGCTGGGCAGCCCAGCACGGCTGCCAAAGAGGTTCCATTGTAATGGACTCTGAGTTGGGAAATCGAGGAGCGACAGCAATGCGGATGGCACCGTTGCAAAGCTGACTTTCTGCAGAAGAGGCACAGCTCAAGTTTTTTGCCCTGCCTCTTTGGCTGTGGGAGCAGAGGCCAACCGTTCGTGCTCTACTCCCTGGGATGCTGGGCAGCCCAGCACGGGTGCCAAAGAAGTTCCATTGTAATGGACTTTGAGTTGGGAAATCGAGGAGCGACAGCAATGCAGATGGCACCGTTGCAAAGCTGACTTTCTGCAGAAGAGGCACAGCTCAAGTTTTTTGCCCTGGCTCTTCGGCTGTGGGAGCAGAGGCCAACCGTTCGTGCTCTACTCCCTGGGATGCTGGGCAGCCCAGCACGGCTGCCAAAGAGGTTCCATTGTAATGGACTTTGAGTTGGGAAATGGAGGAGCGACAGCAATGCGGATGGCACCGTAGCAAAGCTGACTTTCTGCAGAAGAGGCACAGCTCAAGTTTTTTGCCCTGGCTCTTCGGCTGTGGGAGCAGAGGCCAACCGTTCGTGCTCTACTCCCTGGGATGCTGGGCAGCCCAGCACGGCTGCCAAAGAGGTTCCATTGTAATGGACTTTGAGTTGGGAAATCGAGGAGCGACAGCAATGCGGATGGCACCGTTGCAAAGCTGACTTTCTGCAGAAGAGGCACAGCTCAAGTTTTTTGCCCTGGCTCTTCGGCTGTGGGAGCAGAGGCCAACCGTTCGTGCTCTACTCCCTGGGATGCTGGGCAGCCCAGCACGGCTGCCAAAGAGGTTCCATTGTAATGGACTTTGTGTTGGGAAATTGAGGAGCGACAGCAATGCGGATGGCACCGTTGCAAAGCTGACTTTCTGCAGAAGAGGCACAGCTCAAGTTTTTTGCCCTGGCTCTTCGGCTCTGGGAGCAGAGGCCAACCGTTCGTGCTCTACTCCCTGGGATGCTGGGCAGCCCAGCACGGCTGCCAAAGAGGTTCCATTGTAATGGACTTTGAGTTGGGAATTCGAGGAGCGACAGCAATGCGGATGGCACCGTTGCAAAGCTGACTTTCTGCAGAAGAGGCACAGCTCAAGTTTTTTGCCCTGGCTCTTCGGCTGTGGTAGCAGAGGCCAACCGTTCGTGCTCTACTCCCTGCGATGCTGGGCAGCCCAGCACGGCTGCCAAAGAAGTTCCAGTGTAATGGACTTTGAGTTGGGAAATCGAGGAGCGACAGCAATGCGGATGGCACCGTTGCAAAGCTGACTTTCTGCAGAAGAGGCACAGCTCAAGTTTTTTGCCCTGGCTCTTTGGCTGTCGGAGCAGAGGCCAACCGTTCGTGCTCTACTCCCTGGGATGCTGGGCAGCCCAGCACGGCTGCCAAAGAGGTTCCATTGTAATGGACTTTGAGTTGGGAAATCGAGGAGCGACAGCAATGCGGATGGCACCGTTGCAAAGCTGACTTTCTGCAGAAGAGGCACAGCTCAAGTATTTTGCCCTGGCTCTTTGGCTGTGGGAGCAGAGGCCAACCGTTCGTGCTCTACTCCCTGGGATGCTGGGCAGCCCAGCACGGCTGCCAAAGAGGTTCCATTGTAATGGACTTTGAGTTGGAAAATCGAGGAGCAACAGCAATGCGGATGGCACCGTTGCAAAGCTGACTTTCTGCAGAAGAGGCACAGCTCATGTTTTTTGCCCAGGCACTTCGGCTGTGGGAGCAGAGGCCAACCGTTCGTGCTCTACTCCCTGGGATGCTGGGCAGCCCAGCACGGCTGCCAAAGAGGTTCCATTGTAATGGACTTTGAGTTGGAAAATCGAGGAGCGACAGCAATGCAGATTTCACCGTTGCAAAGCTGACTTTCTGCAGAAGAGGCACAGCTCAAGTTTTTTGCCCTGGCTCTTCGGCTGTGGGAGCAGAGGCCAACCGTTTGTGCTCTACTCCATGGGATGCTGGGCAGCCCAGCACTGGTTCCAAAGAGGTTCCATTTTAATGGACTTTGAGTTGGGAAATGGAGGAGCGACAGCAATGCGGATGGCACCGTTGCAAAGCTGACTTTCTGCAGAAGAGGCACAGCTCAAGTTTTTTGCCCTGGCTCTTCGGCTCTGGGAGCAGAGGCCAACCGTTCGTGCTCTACTCCCTGGGATGCTGGGCAGCCCAGCACGGGTGCCAAAGAGGTTCCATTGTAATGGACTTTGAGTTGGGAAATCGAGGAGCGACAGCAATGCGGATGGCACCGTTGCAAAGCTGACTTTCTGCAGAAGAGGCACAGCTCAAGTTTTTTGCCCTGGCTCTTCGGCTGTGGGAGCAGAGGCCAACCGTTCGTGCTCTACTCCCTGGGATGCTGGGCAGCCCAGCACGGCTGCCAAAGAGGTTCCATTGTAATGGACTTTGAGTTGGGAATTCGAGGAGCGACAGCAATGCAGATGGCACCGTTGCAAAGCTGATTTTCTGCAGAAGAGGCACAGCTCAAGTTTTTTGCCCTGGCTCTTCGGCTGTGGGAGCCGAGGCCAACCGTTCGTGCTCTACTCCCTGGGATGCTGGGCAGCCCAGCACGGCTGCCAAAGAGGTTCCATTGTAATGGACTTTGAGTTGGGAAATCGAGGAGTGACAGCAATGCGGATGGCACCGTTGCAAAGCTGACTTTCTGCAGAAGAGGCACAGTTCAAGTTTTTTGCCCGGGCTCTTCGGCTCTGAAAGCAGAGGCCAACCGTTCATGCTCTACTCCCTGGGATGCTGGGCAGCCCAGCACGGCTGCCAAAGAGGTTCCATTGTAATGGACTTTGAGTTGGGAAATCGAGGAGCGACAGCAATGTGGATGGCACCGTTGCAAAGCTGACTTTCTGCAGAAGAGGCACAGCTCAAGTTTTTTGCCCTGGCTCTTCGGCTGTGGGAGCAGAGGCCAACCGTTTGTGCTCTACTCCCTGGGATGCTGGGCAGCCCAGCACTGGTTCCAAAGAGGTTCCATTTTAATGGACTTTGAGTTGGGAAATCGAGGAGCGACAGCAATGCGGATGGCACCGTTGCAAAGCTGACTTTCTGCAGAAGAGGCACAGCTCAAGTTTTTTGCCCTGGCTCTTCGGCTCTGGGAGCAGAGGCCAACCGTTCGTGCTCTACTCCCTGGGATGCTGGGCAGCCCAGCACGGCTGCCAAAGAGTTTCCATTGTAATGGACTTTGAGTTGGGAAATGGAGGAGCGACAGCAATGCGGATGGCACCGTTGCAAAGCTGACTTTCTGCAGAAGAGGCACAGCTCAAGTTTTTTGCCCTGGCTCTTCGGCTGTGGGAGCAGAGGCCAACCGTTTGTGCTCTACTCCCTGGGATGCTGGGCAGCCCAGCAAGGCTGCCAAGAGGTTCCATTGTAATGGACTTTGAGTTGGGAATTCGAGGAGCGACAGCAATGCAGATGGCACCGTTGCAAAGCTGATTTTCTGCAGAAGAGGCACAGCTCAAGTTTTTTGCCCTGGCTCTTCGGCTCTGGGAGCCGAGGCCAACCGTTCGTGCTCTACTCCCTGGGATGCTGGGCAGCCCAGCACGGGTGCCAAAGAGGTTCCATTGTAATGGACTTTGAGTTGGGAAATCGAGGAGTGACAGCAATGCGGATGGCACCGTTGCAAAGCTGACTTTCTGCAGAAGAGGCACAGTTCAAGTTTTTTGCCCGGGCTCTTCGGCTCTGAAAGCAGAGGCCAACCGTTCATGCTCTACTCCCTGGGATGCTGGGCAGCCCAGCACGGCTGCCAAAGAGGTTCCATTGTAATGGACTTTGAGTTGGGAAATCGAGGAGCGACAGCAATGCGGATGGCACCGTTGCAAAGCTGACTTTCTGCAGAAGAGGCACAGCTCAAGTTTTTTGCCCTGGCTCTTCGGCTCTGGGAGCAGAGGCCAACCGTTCGTGCTCTACTCTCTCGGATGCTGGGCAGCCCAGCACGGCTGCCAAAGAGGTTCCATTGTAATGGACTTTGAGTTGGGAAATCGAGGAGCGACAGCAATGCAGATGGCACCGTTGCAAAGCTGACTTTCTGCAGAAGAGGCACAGCTCAAGTTTTTTGCCCTGGCTCTTCGGCTGTGGGAGCAGAGGCCAACCGTTCGTGCTCTACTCCCTGGGATGCTGGGCAGCCCAGCACGGCTGCCAAAGAGGTTCCATTTTAATGGACTTTGAGTTGGGAAATCGAGGAGCGACAGCAATGTGGATGGCACCGTTGCAAAGCTGACTTTCTGCAGAAGAGGCACAGCTCAAGTTTTTTGCCCTGGCTCTTCGGCTGTGGGAGCAGAGGCCAACCGTTCGTGCTCTACTCCCTGGGATGCTGGGCAGCCCAGCACGGCTGCCAAAGAAGTTCCATTGTAATGGACTTTGAGTTGGGAAATCGAGGAGCGACAGCAATGCGGATGGCACCGTTGCAAAGCTGACTTTCTGCAGAAGAGGCCCAGCTCAAGTTTTTTGCCCTGGCTCTTCGGCTGTGGGAGCAGAGGCCAACCGTTCGTGCTCTACTCCCTGGGATGCTGGGCAGCCCAGCACGGCTGCCAAAGAGGTTCCATTTTAATGGACTTTGAGTTGGGAAATCGAGGCGCGACAGCAATGCGGATGGCACCGTTGCAAAGCTGACTTTCTGCAGAAGAGGCACAGCTCAAGTTGTTTGCCCTGGCTCTTCGGCTCTGGGAGCAGAGGCCAACCGTTCGTGCTCTACTCCCTGGGATGCTGGGCAGCCCAGCACGGGTGCCAAAGAGGTTCCATTGTAATGGACTTTGAGTTGGGAAATCGAGGAGCGACAGCAATGCGGATGGCACCGTTGCAAAGCTGACTTTCTGCAGAAGAGGCACAGCTCAAGTTGTTTGCCCTGGCTCTTCGGCTGTGGGAGCAGAGGCCAACCGTTCGTGCTCTACTCCCTGGGATGCTGGGCAGCCCAGCACGGCTGCCAAAGAGGTTCCATTGTAATGGACTTTGAGTTGGGAAATCGAGGAGCGACAGCAATGCGGAAGGCACCGTTGCAAAGCTGACTTTCTGCAGAAGAGGCACAGCTCAAGTTTTTTGCCCTGCCTCTTCGTCTGTGGGAGCAGAGGCCAACCGTTCGTGCTCTACTCCCTGGGATGCTGGGCAGCCCAGCACGGGTGCCAAAGAGGTTCCATTGTAATGGACTTTGAGTTGGGAAATGGAGGAGCGAAAGCAATGCGGATGGCACCGTTGCAAAGCTGACTTTCTGCAGAAGAGGCACAGCTCAAGTTTTTTGCCCTGGCTCTTCGGCTCTGGGAGCAGAGGCCAACCGTTCGTGCTCTACTCCCTGGGATGCTGGGCAGCCCAGCACGGCTGCCAAAGAGGTTCCATTGTAATGGACTTTGAGTTGGGAAATCGAGGAGCGACAGCAATGCGGATGGCACCGTTGCAAAGCTGACTTTCTGCAGAAGAGGCACAGCTCAAGTTTTTTGCCCTGGCTCTTCGGCTGTGGGAGCAGAGGCCAACCGTTTGTGCTCTACTCCCTGGGATGCTGGGCAGCCCAGCACGGCTGCCAAAGAGGTTCCATTGTAATGGACTTTGAGTTGGGAAATCGAGGAGCGACAGCAATGCGGATGGCACCGTTGCAAAGCTGACTTTCTGCAGAAGAGGCACAGCTCAAGTTTTTTGCCCTGGCTCTTCGGCTGTGGGAGCAGAGGCCAACCGTTCGTGCTCTACTCCCTGGGATGCTGGGCAGCCCAGCACGGCTGCCAAAGAGGTTCCATTGTAATGGACTTTGAGTTGGGAAATCGAGGAGCGACAGCAATGCGGATGGCACCGTTGCAAAGCTGACTTTCTGCAGAAGAGGCACAGCTCAAGTTTTTTGCCCGGGCTCTTCGGCTGTGGGAGCAGAGGCCAACCGTTCGTGCTCTACTCCCTGGGATGCTGGGCAGCCCAGCACGGCTGCCAAAGAGGTTCCATTGTAATGGACTTTGAGTTGGGAAATCGAGGCGCGACAGCAATGCGGATGGCACCGTTGTAAAGCTGACTTTCTGCAGAAGAGGCACAGCTCCAGTTTTTTGCCCTGGCTCTTCGGCTGTGGGAGCAGAGGCCAACCGTTCGTGCTCTACTCCCTGGGATGCTGGGCAGCCCAGCACGGCTGCCAAAGAGGTTCCATTGTAATGGACTTTGAGTTGGGAAATTGAGGAGTGACAGCAATGCGGATGGCACCGTTGCAAAGCTGACTTTCTGCAGAAGAGGCACAGCTCAAGTTTTTTGCCCTGGCTCTTCGGCTGTGGGAGCAGAGGCCAACCGTTCGTGCTCTACTCCCTGGGATGCTGGGCAGCCCAGCACGGGTGCCAAAGAGGTTCCATTGTAATGGACTTTGAGTTGGGAAATCGAGGAGCGACAGCAATGCGGATGGCACCGTTGCAAAGCTGACTTTCTGCAGAAGAGGCACAGCTCAAGTATTTTGCCCTGGCTCTTTGGCTGTGGGAGCAGAGGCCAACCGTTCGTGCTCTACTCCCTGGGATGCTGGGCAGCCCGGCACGGGTGCCAAAGAGGTTCCATTGTAATGGACTTTGAGTTGGGAAATTGAGGAGCGACAGCAATGCGGATGGCACCGTTGCAAAGCTGACTTTCTGCAGAAGAGGCACAGCTCAAGTTTTTTGCCCTGGCTCTTCGGCTCTGGGAGCAGAGGCCAACCGTTCTTGCTCTACTCCCTGGGATGCTGGGCAGCCCAGCACGGCTGCCAAAGAAGTTCCATTGTAATGGACTTTGAGTTGGGAAATCGAGGAGCGACAGCAATGCGGATGGCACCGTTGCAAAGCTGACTTTCTGCAGAAGAGGCCCAGCTCAAGTTTTTTGCCCTGGCTCTTCGGCTGTGGGAGCAGAGGCCAACCGTTCGTGCTCTACTCCCTGGGATGCTGGGCAGCCCAGCACGGCTGCCAAAGAGGTTCCATTTTAATGGACTTTGAGTTGGGAAATCGAGGAGCGACAGCAATGCGGATGGCACCGTTGCAAAGCTGACTTTCTGCAGAAGAGGCACAGCTCAAGTTGTTTGCCCTGGCTCTTCGGCTGTGGGAGCAGAGGCCAACCGTTCGTGCTCTACTCCCTGGGATGCTGGGCAGCCCAGCACGGGTGCCAAAGAGGTTCCATTGTAATGGACTTTGAGTTGGGAAATCGAGGAGCGACAGCAATGCGGATGGCACCGTTGCAAAGCTGACTTTCTGCAGAAGAGGCACAGCTCAAGTTGTTTGCCCTGGCTCTTCGGCTGTGGGAGCAGAGGCCAACCGTTCGTGCTCTACTCCCTGGGATGCTGGGCAGCCCAGCACGGCTGCCAAAGAGGTTCCATTGTAATGGACTTTGAGTTGGGAAATCGAGGAGCGACAGCAATGCGGAAGGCACCGTTGCAAAGCTGACTTTCTGCAGAAGAGGCACAGCTCAAGTTTTTTGCCCTGCCTGTTCGTCTGTGGGAGCAGAGGCCAACCGTTCGTGCTCTACTCCCTGGGATGCTGGGCAGCCCAGCACGGGTGCCAAAGAGGTTCCATTGTAATGGACTTTGAGTTGGGAAATGGAGGAGCGAAAGCAATGCGGATGGCACCATTGCAAAGCTGACTTTCTGCAGAAGAGGCACAGCTCAAGTTTTTTGCCCTGGCTCTTCGGCTCTGGGAGCAGAGGCCAACCGTTTGTGCTCTACTCCCTGGGATGCTGGGCAGCCCAGCACGGGTGCCAAAGAGGTTCCATTGTAATGGACTTTGAGTTGGGAAATCGAGGAGCGACAGCAATGCGGATGGCACCGTTGCAAAGCTGACTTTCTGCAGAAGAGGCACAGCTCAAGTTTTTTGCCCTGGCTCTTCGGCTGTGGGAGCAGAGGCCAACCGTTCGTGCTCTACTCCCTGGGATGCTGGGCAGCCCAGCACGGCTGCCAAAGAGGTTCCATTGTAATGGACTTTGAGTTGGGAAATAGAGGAGCGACAGCAATGCGGATGGCACCGTTGCAAAGCTGACTTTCTGCAGAAGAGGCACAGCTCAAGTTTTTTGCCCGGGCTCTTCGGCTGTGGGAGCAGAGGCCAACCGTTCGTGCTCTACTCCCTGGGATGCTGGGCAGCCCAGCACGGCTGCCAAAGAGGTTCCATTGTAATGGACTTTGAGTTGGGAAATCGAGGCGCGACAGCAATGCGGATGGCACCGTTGTAAAGCTGACTTTCTGCAGAAGAGGCACAGCTCCAGTTTTTTGCCCTGGCTCTTCGGCTGTGGGAGCAGAGGCCAACCGTTCGTGCTCTACTCCCTGGGATGCTGGGCAGCCCAGCACGGCTGCCAAAGAGGTTCCATTGTAATGGACTTTGAGTTGGGAAATTGAGGAGCGACAGCAATGCGGATGGCACCGTTGCAAAGCTGACTTTCTGCAGAAGAGGCACAGCTCAAGTTTTTTGCCCTGGCTCTTCGGCTGTGGGAGCAGAGGCCAACCGTTCGTGCTCTACTCCCTGGGATGCTGGGCAGCCCAGCACGGGTGCCAAAGAGGTTCCATTGTAATGGACTTTGAGTTGGGAAATCGAGGAGCGACAGCAATGCGGATGGCACCGTTGCAAAGCTGACTTTCTGCAGAAGAGGCACAGCTCAAGTATTTTGCCCTGGCTCTTTGGCTGTGGGAGCAGAGGCCAACCGTTCGTGCTCTACTCCCTGGGATGCTGGGCAGCCCAGCACGGGTGCCAAAGAGGTTCCATTGTAATGGACTTTGAGTTGGGAAATTGAGGAGCGACAGCAATGCGGATGGCACCGTTGCAAAGCTGACTTTCTGCAGAAGAGGCACAGCTCAAGTTTTTTGCCCTGGCTCTTCGGCTGTGGGAGCAGAGGCCAACCGTTCGTGCTCTACTCCCTGGGATGCTGGGCAGCCCAGCACGGCTGCCAAAGAGGTTCCATTGTAATGGACTTTGAGTTGGGAAATCGAGGAGCTACAGCAATGCGGATGGCACCGTTGCAAAGCTGACTTCCTGCAGAAGAGGCACAGCTCAAGTTGTTTGCCCTGGCTCTTCGGCTGTGGGAGCAGAGGCCAACCGTTCGTGCTCTACTTCCTGGGATGCTGGGCAGCCCAGCACGGCTGCCACAGAGGTTCCATTGTAATGGACTTTGAGTTGGGAAATCGAGGAGCGACAGCAATGCGGATGGCACCGTTGCAAAGCTGACTTTCTGCAGAAGAGGCACAGCTCAAGTTTTTTGCCCTGGCTCTTCGCCTCTGGGAGCAGAGGCCAACCGTTCGTGCTCTACTCCCTGGGATGCTGGGCAGCCCAGCACGGCTGCCAAAGAGGTTCCATTGTAATGGACTTTGAGTTGGGAAATCGAGGAGCGACAGCAATGCAGATGGCACCGTTGCAAAGCTGACTTTTTGCAGAAGAGGCACAGCTGAAGTTTTTTGCCCTGGCTCTTCGGCTGTGGGAGCAGAGGCCAACCGTTCGTGCTCTACTCCCTGGGATGCTGGGCAGCCCAGCACGGCTGCCAAAGAGGTTCCATTGTAATGGACTTTGAGTTGGGAAATCGAGGAGCGACAGCAATGCGGATGGCACCGTTGCAAAGCTGACTTTCTGCAGAAGAGGCACAGCTCAAGTTTTTTGCCCTGGCTCTTCGGCTCTGGGAGCAGAGGCCAACCGTTCGTGCTCTACTCCCTGGGATGCTGGGCAGCCCAGCACGGCTGCCAAAGAGGTTCCATTGTAATGGACTTTGAGTTGGGAAATCGAGGAGCGACAGCAATGCGGATGGCACCGTTGCAAAGCTGACTTTCTGCAGAAGAGGCACAGCTCAAGTTGTTTGCCCTGGCTCTTCGGCTCTGGGAGCAGAGGCCAACCGTTCGTGCTCTACTCCCTGGGATGCTGGGCAGCCCAGCACGGCTGCCAAAGAGGTTCCATTGTAATGGACTTTGAGTTGGGAAATCGAGGAGCGACAGCAATGAGGATGGCACCGTTGCAAAGCTGACTTTCTGCAGAAGAGGCACAGCTCAAGTTTTTTGCCCTGGCTCTTCGGCTCTGGGAGCAGAGGCCAACCGTTCGTGCTCTACTCCCTGGGATGCTGGGCAGCCCAGCACGGCTGCCAAAGAGGTTCCATTGTAATGGACTTTGAGTTGGGAAATGGAGGAGCGACAGCAATGCGGATGGCACCGTTGCAAAGCTGACTTTCTGCAGAAGAGGCACAGCTCAAGTTGTTTGCCCTGGCTCTTCGGCTGTGGGAGCAGAGGCCAACCGTTCGTGCTCTACTCCCTGGGATGCTGGGCAGTCCAGCACGGGTGCCAAAGAGGTTCCATTGTAATGGACTTTGAGTTGGGAAATCGAGGAGCGACAGCAATGCGGATGGCACCGTTGCAAAGCTGACTTTCTGCAGAAGAGGCACAGCTCCAGTTTTTTGCCCTGGCTCTTCGGCTGTGGGAGCAGAGGCCAACCGTTCGTGCTCTACTCTCTCGGATGCTGGGCAGCCCAGCTCGGGTGCCAAAGAGGTTCCATTGTAATGGACTTTGAGTTGGGAAATCGAGGAGCGACAGCAATGCGGATGGCACCGTTGCAAAGCTGACTTTCTGCAGAAGAGGCACAGCTCAAGTTTTTTGCCCTGGCTCTTCGGCTGTGGGAGCAGAGGCCAACCGTTCGTGCTCTACTGCCTGGGATGCTGGGCAGCCCAGCACGGCTGCCAAAGAGGTTCCATTGTAATGGACTTTGAGTTGGGAAATGGAGGAGCGACAGCAATGCGGATGGCACCGTTGCAAAGCTGACTTTCTGCAGAAGAGGCACAGCTCAAGTTTTTTGCCCTGGCTCTTCGGCTCTGGGAGCAGAGGCCAACCGTTCGTGCTCTACTCCCTGGGATGCTGGGCAGCCCAGCACGGCTGCCAAAGAGGTTCCATTGTAATGGACTTTGAGTTGGGAAATCGAGGAGCGACAGCAATGCGGATGGCACCGTTGCAAAGCTGACTTTCTGCAGAAGAGGCACAGCTCAAGTTTTTTGCCCTGGCTCTTCGGCTGTGGGAGCAGAGGCCAACCATTCGTGCTCTACTCCCTGGGATGCTGGGCAGCCCAGCACGGGTGCCAAAGAGGTTCCATTGTAATGGACTTTGAGTTGGGAAATCGAGGAGCGACAGCAATGCGGATGGCACCGTTGCAAAGCTGACTTTCTGCAGAAGAGGCACAGCTCAAGTTTTTTGCCCTGGCTCTTCGGCTGTGGGAGCAGAGGCCAACCGTTCGTGCTCTACTCCCTGGGATGCTGGGCAGCCCAGCACGGCTGCCAAAGAGGTTCCATTGTAATGGACTTTGAGTTGGGAATTCAAGGAGCGACAGCAATGCGGATGGCACCGTTGCAAAGCTGACTTTCTGCAGAAGAGGCACAGCTCAAGTTGTTTGCCCTGGCTCTTCGGCTGTGGGAGCAGAGGCCAACCGTTCATGCTCTACTCCCTGGGATGCTGGGCAGCCCAATACGGCTGCCAAAGAGGTTCCATTGTAATGGACTTTGAGTTGGGAAATCGAGGAGCGACAGCAATGCGGATGGCACCGTTGCAAAGCTGACTTTCTGCAGAAGAGGCACAGCTCCAGTTTTTTGCCCTGGCTCTTCGGCTGTGGGAGCAGAGGCCAACCGTTTGTGCTCTACTCCCTGGGATGCTGGGCAGCCCAGCACGGCTGCCAAAGAGGTTCCATTGTAATGGACTTTGAGTTGGGAAATGGAGGAGCGACAGCAATGCGGATGGCACCGTTGCAAAGCTGACTTTCTGCAGAAGAGGCACAGCTCAAGTTGTTTGCCCTGGCTCTTCGGCTGTGGGAGCAGAGGCCAACCGTTCGTGCTCTACTCCCTGGGATGCTGGGCAGCCCAGCACGGCTGCCAAAGAGGTTCCATTGTAATGGACTTTGAGTTGGGAAATCGAGGAGTGACAGCAATGCGGATGGCACCGTTGCAAAGCTGACTTTCTGCAGAAGAGGCACAGCTCAAGTTTTTTGCCCTGGCTCTTCGGCTCTGGGAGCAGAGGCCAACCGTTCGTGCTCTACTCCCTGGGATGCTGGGCAGCCCAGCACGGCTGCCAAAGAGGTTCCATTGTAATGGACTTTGAGTTGGGAAATCGAGGAGCGACAGCAATGCGGATGGCACCGTTGCAAAGCTGACTTTCTGCAGAAGAGGCACAGCTCAAGTTTTTTGCCCTGGCTCTTCGGCTGTGGGAGCAGAGCCCAACCGTTCGTGCTCTACTCCCTGGGATGCTGGGCAGCCCAGCACGGCTGCCAAAGAGGTTCCATTGTAATGGACTTTGAGTTGGGAAATCGAGGAGCGACAGCAATGCGGATGGCACCGTTGCAAAGCTGACTTTCTGCAGAAGAGGCACAGCTCAAGTTTTTTGCCCTGGCTCTTCGGCTGTGGGAGCAGAGGCCAACCGTTCGTGCTCTACTCCCTGGGATGCTGGGCAGCCCAGCACGGCTGCCAAAGAGGTTCCATTGTAATGGACTTTGAGTTGGGAAATCGAGGAGCGACAGCAATGCGGATGGCACCGTTGCAAAGCTGACTTTCTGCAGAAGAGGCACAGCTCAAGTTTTTTGCCCTGGCTCTTCGGCTGTGGGAGCAGAGGCCAACCGTTCGTGCTCTACTCCCTGGGATGCTGGGCAGCCCAGCACGGCTGCCAAAGAGGTTCCATTGTAATGGACTTTGAGTTGGGAAATCGAGGAGCGACAGCAATGCGGATGGCACCGTTGCAAAGCTGACTTTCTGCAGAAGAGGCACAGCTGAAGTTTTTTGCCCTGGCTCTTCGGCTGTGGGAGCAGAGGCCAACCGTTCGTGCTCTACTCCCTGGGATGCTGGGCAGCCCAGCACGGCTGCCAAAGAGGTTCCATTGTAATGGACTTTGAGTTGGGAAATCGAGGAGCGGCAGCAATGCAGGTGGCACCGTTGCAAAGCTGACTTTCTGCAGAAGAGGCACAGCTCAAGTTTTTTGCCCTGGCTCTTCGGCTCTGGGAGCAGAGGCCAACCGTTCATGCTCTACTCCCTGGGATGCTGGGCAGCCCAGCACGGCTGCCAAAGAGGTTCCATTGTAATGGACTTTGAGTTGGGAAATGGAGGAGCGACAGCAATGCGGATGGCACCGTTGCAAAGCTGACTTTCTGCAGAAGAGGCACAGCTCAAGTTTTTTGCCCTGGCTCTTCGGCTCTGGGAGCTGAGGCCAACCGTTGGTGCTCTACTCCCTGGGATGCTGGGCAGCCCAGCACGGCTGCCAAAGAGGTTCCATTGTAATGGACTTTGAGTTGGGAAATGGAGGAGCGACAGCAATTTGGATGGCACCGTTGCAAAGTTGACTTTCTGCAGAAGAGGCACAGCTCAAGTTTTTTGCCCTGGCTCTTCGGCTGTGGGAGCAGAGGCCAACCGTTCGTTCTCTACTCCCTGGGATGCTGGGCAGCCCAGCACGGCTGCCAAAGAGGTTCCATTGTAATGGACTTTGAGTTGGGAATTCAAGGAGCGACAGCAATGCGGATGGCACCGTTGCAAAGCTGACTTTCTGCAGAAGAGGCACAGCTCAAGTTTTTTGCCCTGGCTCTTCGGCTGTGGGAGCAGAGGCCAACCGTTCGTGCTCTACTCCCTGGGATGCTGGCCAGCCCAGCACGGCTGCCAAAGAGGTTCCATTGTAATGGACTTTGAGTTGGGAAATCGAGGAGCGACAGCAATGCGGATGGCACCGTTGCAAAGCTGACTTTCTGCAGAAGAGGCAAAGCTCAAGTTTTTTGCCCTGGCTCTTCGGCTCTGGGAGCAGAGGCCAACCGTTCATGCTCTACTCCCTGGGATGCTGGGCAGCCCAGCACGGCTGCCAAAGAGGTTCCATTGTAATGGACTTTGAGTTGGGAAATCGAGGAGCGAAAGCAATGCGGATGGCACCGTTGCAAAGCTGACTTTCTGCAGAAGAGGCACAGCTCAAGTTTTTTGCCCTGGCTCTTCGGCTGTGGGAGCAGAGGCCAACCGTTCGTGCTCTACTCCCTGGGATGCTGGGCAGCCCAGCACGGCTGCCAAAGAGTTTCCATTGTAATGGACTTTGAGTTGGGAAATCGAGGAGCGACAGCAATGCGGATGGCACCGTTGCAAAGCTGACTTTCTGCAGAAGAGGCACAGCTCAAGTTTTTTGCCCTGGCTCTTCGGCTGTGGGAGCAGAGGCCAACCGTTCGTGCTCTACTCCCTGGGATGCTGGGCAGCCCAGCACGGCTGCCAAAGAGGTTCCATTGTAATGGACTTTGAGTTGGGAAATCGAGGAGCGACAGCAATGTGGATGGCACCGTTGCAAAGCTGACTTTCTGCAGAAGAGGCACAGCTCAAGTTTTTTGCCCTGGCTCTTCGGCTGTGGGAGCAGAGGCCAACCGTTCGTGCTCTACTCCCTGGGATGCTGGGCAGCCCAGCACGGCTGCCAAAGAGGTTCCATTGTAATGGACTTTGAGTTGGGAAATCGAGGAGCGACAGCAATGCGGATGGCACCGTTGCAAAGCTGACTTTCTGCAGAAGAGGCACAGCTCCAGTTTTTTGCCCTGGCTCTTCGGCTGTGGGAGCAGAGGCCAACCGTTTGTGCTCTACTCCCTGGGATGCTGGGCAGCCCAGCACGGGTGCCAAAGAGGTTCCATTGTAATGGACTTTGAGTTGGGAAATCGAGGAGCGACAGCAATGCGGATGGCACCGTTGCAAAGCTGACTTTCTGCAGAAGAGGCACAGCTGAAGTTTTTTGCCCTGGCTCTTCGGCTGTGGGAGCAGAGGCCAACCATTCGTGCTCTACTCCCTGGGATGCTGGGCAGCCCAGCACGGCTGCCAAAGAGGTTCCATTGTAATGGACTTTGAGTTGGGAAATCGAGGAGCGACAGCAATGCGGATGGCACCGTTGCAAAGCTGACTTTCTGCAGAAGAGGCACAGCTCAAGTTTTTTGCCCTGGCTCTTCGGCTGTGGGAGCAGAGGCCAACCGTTCGTGCTCTACTCCCTGGGATGCTGGGCAGCCCAGCACGGCTGCCAAAGAGGTTCCATTGTAATGGACTTTGAGTTGGGAAATCGAGGAGCGACAGCAATGCGGATGGCACCGTTGCAAAGCTGACTTTCTGCAGAAGAGGCACAGCTCAAGTTTTTTGCCCTGGCTCTTCGGCTGTGGGAGCAGAGGCCAACCGTTCGTGCTCTACTCCCTGGGATGCTGGGCAGCCCAGCACGGCTGCCAAAGAGGTTCCATTGTAATGGACTTTGAGTTGGGAAATCGAGGAGCGACAGCAATGCGGATGGCACCGTTGCAAAGCTGACTTTCTGCAGAAGAGGCACAGCTCAAGTTTTTTGCCCTGGCTCTTCGGCTCTGGGAGCAGAGGCCAACCGTTCGTGCTCTATTCTCTCGGATGCTGGGCAGCCCAGCACGGGTGCCAAAGAGGTTCCATTGTAATGGACTTTGAGTTGGGAAATCGAGGAGCGACAGCAATGCGGATGGCACCGTTGCAAAGCTGACTTTCTGCAGAAGAGGCACAGCTCAAGTTTTTTGCCCTGGCTCTTCGGCTCTGGGAGCAGAGGCCAACCGTTCGTGCTCTACTCCCTGGGATGCTGGGCAGCCCAGCACGGCTGCCAAAGAGGTTCCATTGTAATGGACTTTGAGTTGGGAAATCGAGGAGCGACAGCAATGCGGATGGCACCGTTGCAAAGCTGACTTTCTGCAGAAGAGGCACAGCTCAAGTTTTTTGCCCTGGCTCTTCGGCTGTGGGAGCAGAGGCCAACCGTTCGTGCTCTACTCCCTGGGATGCTGGGCAGCCCAGCACGGCTGCCAAAGAGGTTCCATTGTAATGGACTTTGAGTTGGGAAATCGAGGAGCGACAGCAATGCGGATGGCACCGTTGCAAAGCTGACTTTCTGCAGAAGAGGCACAGCTCAAGTTTTTTGCCCTGGCTCTTCGGCTCTGGGAGCAGAGGCCAACCGTTCATGCTCTACTCCCTGGGATGCTGGGCAGCCCAGCACGGCTGCCAAAGAGGTTCCATTTTAATGGACTTTGAGTTGGGAAATCGAGGAGCGACAGCAATGCGGATGGCACCGTTGCAAAGCTGACTTTCTGCAGAAGAGGCAAAGCTCAAGTTTTTTGCCCTGGCTCTTCGGCTGTGGGAGCAGAGGCCAACCGTTCGTGCTCTACTCCCTGGGATGCTGGGCAGCCCAGCACGGCTGCCAAAGAGGTTCCATTGTAATGGACTTTGAGTTGGGAAATCGAGGAGCGACAGCAATGCGGATGGCACCGTTGCAAAGCTGACTTTCTGCAGAAGAGGCACAGCTCAAGTTTTTTGCCCTGGCTCTTCGGCTGTGGGAGCAGAGGCCAACCGTTCGTGCTCTACTCCCTGGGATGCTGGGCAGCCCAGCACGGCTGCCAAAGAGGTTCCATTGTAATGGACTTTGAGTTGGGAAATGGAGGAGCGAAAGCAATGCGGATGGCACCGTTGCAAAGCTGACTTTCTGCAGAAGAGGCACAGCTCAAGTTTTTTGCCCTGGCTCTTCGGCTGTGGGAGCAGAGGCCAACCGTTCATGCTCTACTCCCTGGGATGCTGGGCAGCCCAGCACGGCTGCCAAAGAGGTTCCATTTTAATGGACTTTGAGTTGGGAAATCGAGGAGCGACAGCAATGCGGATGGCACCGTTGCAAAGCTGACTTTCTGCAGAAGAGGCACAGCTCAAGTTTTTTGCCCTGGCTCTTTGGCTGTGGGAGCAGAGGCCAACCGTTCGTGCTCTACTCCCTGGGATGCTGGGCAGCCCAGCACGGCTGCCAAAGAGGTTCCATTGTAATGGACTTTGAGTTGGGAAATCGAGGAGCGAAAGCAATGCGGATGGCACCGTTGCAAAGCTGACTTTCTGCAGAAGAGGCACAGCTCAAGTTTTTTGCCCTGGCTCTTCGGCTCTGGGAGCAGAGGCCAACCGTTCGTGCTCTACTCCCTGGGATGCTGGGCAGCCCAGCACGGCTGCCAAAGAGTTTCCATTGTAATGGACTTTGAGTTGGGAAATCGAGGAGCGACAGCAATGCGGATGGCACCGTTGCAAAGCTGACTTTCTGCAGAAGAGGCACAGCTCCAGTTTTTTGCCCTGGCTCTTCGGCTGTGGGAGCAGAGGCCAACCGTTCGTGCTCTACTCCCTGGGATGCTGGGCAGCCCAGCACGGCTGCCAAAGACATTCCATTGTAATGGACTTTGAGTTGGGAAATCGAGGAGCGGCAGCAATGCAGATGGCACCGTTGCAAAGCTGACTTTCTGCAGAAGAGGCACAGCTCAAGTTTTTTGCCCGGGCTCTTCGGCTGTGGGAGCAGAGGCCAACCGTTCGTGCTCTACTCCCTGGGATGCTGGGCAGCCCAGCACGGCTGCCAAAGAGGTTCCATTGTAATGGACTTTGAGTTGGGAAATCGAGGAGCGACAGCAATGAGGATGGCACCGTTGCAAAGCTGACTTTCTGCAGAAGAGGCACAGCTCAAGTTTTTTGCCCTGGCTCTTCGGCTGTGGGAGCAGAGGCCAACCGTTCGTGCTCTACTCCCTGGGATGCTGGGCAGCCCAGCACGGCTGCCAAAGAGGTTCCATTGTAATGGACTTTGAGTTGGGAAATCGAGGAGCGACAGCAATGCGGATGGCACCGTTGCAAAGCTGACTTTCTGCAGAAGAGGCACAGCTCAAGTTTTTTGCCCTGGCTCTTTGGCTGTGGGAGCAGAGGCCAACCGTTCGTGCTCTACTCCCTGGGATGCTGGGCAGTCCAGTACGGGTGCCAAAGAGGTTCCATTGTAATGGACTTTGAGTTGGGAAATCGAGGAGCGACAGCAATGCGGATGGCACCGTTGCAAAGCTGACTTTCTGCAGAAGAGGCACAGCTCAAGTTTTTTGCCCGGGCTCTTCGGCTGTGGGAGCAGAGGCCAACCGTTCGTGCTCTACTCCCTGGGATGCTGGGCAGCCCAGCACGGCTGCCAAAGAGGTTCCATTGTAATGGACTTTGAGTTGGGAAATGGAGGAGCGACAGCAATGCGGATGGCACCGTTGCAAAGCTGACTTTCTGCAGAAGAGGCACAGCTCAAGTTTTTTGCCCTGGCTCTTCGGCTGTGGGAGCAGAGGCCAACCGTTCGTGCTCTACTCCCTGGGATGCTGGGCAGCCCAGCACGGCTGCCAAAGAGGTTCCATTGTAATGGACTTTGAGTTGGGAAATCGAGGAGCGACAGCAATGCGGATGGCACCGTTGCAAAGCTGACTTTCTGCAGAAGAGGCACAGCTCAAGTTGTTTGCCCTGGCTCTTCGGCTGTGGGAGCAGAGGCCAACCGTTCGTGCTCTACTCCCTGGGATGCTGGGCAGCCCAGCACGGCTGCCAAAGAGTTTCCATTGTAATGGACTTTGAGTTGGGAAATCGAGGAGCGACAGCAATGCGGATGGCACCGTTGCAAAGCTGACTTTCTGCAGAAGAGGCACAGCTCAAGTTTTTTGCCCTGGCTCTTCGGCTGTGGGAGCAGAGGCCAACCGTTCGTGCTCTACTCCATGGGATGCTGGGCAGCCCAGCACGGCTGCCAAAGACGTTCCATTGTAATGGACTTTGAGTTGGGAAATCGAGGAGCGGCAGCAATGCAGATGGCACCGTTGCAAAGCTGACTTTCTGCAGAAGAGGCACAGCTCAAGTTTTTTGCCCGGGCTCTTCGGCTGTGGGAGCAGAGGCCAACCGTTCGTGCTCTACTCCCTGGGATGCTGGGCAGCCCAGCACGGCTGCCAAAGAGGTTCCATTGTAATGGACTTTGAGTTGGGAAATCGAGGAGCGACAGCAATGAGGATGGCACCGTTGCAAAGCTGACTTTCTGCAGAAGAGGCACAGCTCAAGTTTTTTGCCCTGGCTCTTCGGCTGTGGGAGCAGAGGCCAACCGTTCGTGCTCTACTCCCTGGGATGCTGGGCAGCCCAGCACGGCTGCTAAAGAGGTTCCATTGTAATGGACTTTGAGTTGGGAAATCGAGGAGCGACAGCAATGCGGATGGCACCGTTGCAAAGCTGACTTTCTGCAGAAGAGGCACAGCTCAAGTTTTTTGCCCTGGCTCTTCGGCTGTGGGAGCAGAGGCCAACCGTTGGTGCTCTACTCCCTGGGATGCTGGGCAGCCCAGCACGGGTGCCAAAGAGGTTCCATTGTAATGGACTTTGAGTTGGGAAATGGAGGAGCGACAGCAATGCGGATGGCACCGTTGCAAAGTTGACTTTCTGCAGAAGAGGCACAGCTCAAGTTTTTTGCCCTGGCTCTTCGGCTCTGGGAGCAGAGGCCAACCATTCGTGCTCTACTCCCTGGGATGCTGGGCAGCCCAGCACGGCTGCCAAAGAGGTTCCATTGTAATGGACTTTGAGTTGGGAAATCGAGGAGCGACAGCAATGAGGATGGCACCGTTGCAAAGCTGACTTTCTGCAGAAGAGGCACAGCTCAAGTTTTTTGCCCTGGCTCTTCGGCTCTGGGAGCAGAGGCCAACCGTTCGTGCTCTACTCCCTGGGATGCTGGGCAGCCGAGCACAGCTGCCAAAGAGGTTCCATTTTAATGGACTTTGAGTTGGGAAATCGAGGAGCGACAGCAATGCGGATGGCACCGTTGCAAAGCTGACTTTCTGCAGAAGAGGCACAGCTCAAGTTTTTTGCCCTGGCTCTTCGGCTCTGGGAGCAGAGGCCAACCGTTTGTGCTCTACTCCCTGGGATGCTGGGCAGCCCAGCACGGCTGCCAAAGAGGTTCCATTGTAATGGACTTTGAGTTGGGAAATCGAGGAGCGACAGCAATGCGGATGACACCGTTGCAAAGCTGACTTTCTGCAGAAGAGGCACAGCTCAAGTTTTTTGCCCTGGCTCTTCGGCTGTGGGAGCAGAGGCCAACCGTTCGTGCTCTACTCCCTGGGATGCTGGGCAGCCCAGCACGGCTGCCAAAGAGGTTCCATTTTAATGGACTTTGAGTTGGGAAATCGAGGAGCGACAGCAATGCGGATGGCACCGTTGCAAAGCTGACTTTCTGCAGAAGAGGCACAGCTCAAGTTTTTTGCCCTGGCTCTTCGGCTGTGGGAGCAGAGGCCAACCGTTCGTGCTCTACTCCCTGGGATGCTGGGCAGCCCAGCACGGCTGCCAAAGAGGTTCCATTGTAATGGACTTTGAGTTGGGAAATGGAGGAGCGACAGCAATGCGGATGGCAGCGTTGCAAAGCTGACTTTCTGCAGAAGAGGCACAGCTCAAGTTTTTTGCCCTGGCTCTTCGGCTGTGGGAGCAGAGGCCAACCGTTCGTGCTCTACTCCCTGGGATGCTGGCCAGCCCAGCACGGGTGCCAAAGAGGTTCCATTGTAATGGACTTTGAGTTGGGAAATGGAGGAGCGACAGCAATTTGGATGGCACCGTTGCAAAGTTGACTTTCTGCAGAAGAGGCACAGCTCAAGTTTTTTGCCCTGGCTCTTCGGCTCTGGGAGCAGAGGCCAACCGTTCGTGCTCTACTCCCTGGGATGCTGGGCAGCCCAGCACGGCTGCCAAAGAGGTTCCATTGTAATGGACTTTGAGTTGGGAAATGGAGGAGCGACAGCAATGCGGATGGCACCGTTGCAAAGCTGACTTTCTGCAGAAGAGGCACAGCTCAAGTTTTTTGCCCTGGCTCTTCGGCTGTGGGAGCAGAGGCCAACCGTTCGTGCTCTACTCCCTGGGATGCTGGGCAGCCCAGCACGGCTGCCAAAGAGGTTCCATTGTAATGGACTTTGAGTTGGGAATTCGAGGAGCGACAGCAATGCGGATGGCACCGTTGCAAAGCTGACTTTCTGCAGAAGAGGCACAGCTCAAGTTTTTTGCCATGGCTCTTTGGCTCTGGGAGCAGAGGCCAACCGTTCGTGCTCTACTCCCTGGGATGCTGGGCAGCCCAGCACGGCTGCCAAAGAGGTTCCATTGTAATGGACTTTGAGTTGGGAAATTGAGGAGCGACAGCAATGCGGATGGCACCGTTGCAAAGCTGACTTTCTGCAGAAGAGGCACAGCTCAAGTTTTTTGCCCTGGCTCTTCGGCTGTGGGAGCAGAGGCCAACCGTTCGTGCTCTACTCCCTGGGATGCTGGGCAGCCCAGCACGGCTGCCAAAGAGGTTCCATTGTAATGGACTTTGAGTTGGGAAATCGAGGAGCGACAGCAATGCGGATGGCACCGTTGCAAAGCTGACTTTCTGCAGAAGAGGCACAGCTCAAGTTTTTTGCCCTGGCTCTTCGTCTGTGGGAGCAGAGGCCAACCGTTCGTGCTCTACTCCCTGGGATGCTGGGCAGCCGAGCACAGGTGCCAAAGAGGTTCCATTGTAATGGACTTTGAGTTGGGAAATGGAGGAGCGAAAGCTATGCGGATGGCACCGTTGCAAAGCTGACTTTCTGCAGAAGTGGCACAGCTCAAGTTTTTTGCCCTGGCTCTTCGGCTCTGAGAGCAGAGGCCAACCGTTCGTGCTCTACTCCCTGGGATGCTGGGCAGCCCAGCACGGCTGCCAAAGAGGTTCCATTGTAATGGACTTTGAGTTGGGAAATGGAGGAGTGAAAGCAATGCAGATGGCACCGTTGCAAAGCTGACTTTCTGCAGAAGAGGCACAGCTCAAGTTTTTTTCCCTGGCTCTTCGGCTGTGGGATCAGAGGCCAACCGTTCGTGCTCTACTCCCTGGGATGCTGGGCAGCCCAGCACGGCTGCCCAAGAGGTTCCATTGTAATGGACTTTGAGTTGGGAAATCGAGGAGCGACAGCAATGCGGATGGCACCGTTGCAAAGCTGACTTTCTGCAGAAGAGGCACAGCTCAAGTTGTTTGCCCTGGCTCTTCGGCTGTGGGAGCAGAGGCCAACCGTTCGTGCTCTACTCCCTGGGATGCTGGGCAGCCCAGCACGGCTGCCAAAGAGGTTCCATTGTAATGGACTTTGAGTTGGGAAATGGAGGAGCGACAGCAATGCGGATGGCACCGTTGCAAAGCTGACTTTCTGCAGAAGAGGCACAGCTCAAGTTGTTTGCCCTGGCTCTTCGGCTGTGGGAGCAGAGGCCAACCGTTCGTGCTCTACTCCCTGGGATGCTGGGCAGCCCAGCACGGCTGCCCAAGAGGTTCCATTGTAATGGACTTTGAGTTGGGAAATCGAGGAGCGACAGCAATGCGGATGGCACCGTTGCAAAGCTGACTTTCTGCAGAAGAGGCACAGCTCAAGTTTTTTGCCCTGGCTCTTCGGCTCTGGGAGCAGAGGCCAACCGTTCGTGCTCTACTCCCTGGGATGCTGGGCAGCCCAGCACGGCTGCCAAAGAGGTTCCATTGTAATGGACTTTGAGTTGGGAAATGGAGGAGCGACAGCAATGAGGATGGCACCGTTGCAAAGCTGACTTTCTGCGGAAGAGGCACAGCTCATGTTTTTTGCCCAGGCTCTTCGGCTCTGGGAGCAGAGGCCAACCGTTCGTGCTCTACTCCCTGGGATGCTGGGCAGCCGAGCACAGGTGCCAAAGAGGTTCCATTGTAATGGACTTTGAGTTGGGAAATGGAGGAGCGACAGCAATGCGGATGGCACCGTTGCAAAGCTGACTTTCTGCAGAAGAGGCACAGCTCAAGTTTTTTGCCTTGGCTCTTCGGCTCTGGGAGCAGAGGCCAACCGTTCGTGCTCTACTCCCTGGGATGCTGGGCAGCCCAGCACGGCTGCCAAAGAGGTTCCATTGTAATGGACTTTGAGTTGGGAAATCGAGGAGCGACAGCAATGCGGATGGCACCGTTGCAAAGCTGACTTTTTGCAGAAGAGGCACAGCTCAAGTTTTTTGCCATGGCTCTTTGGCTCTGGGAGCAGAGGCCAACCGTTCGTGCTCTACTCCCTGGGATGCTGGGCAGCCCAGCACGGCTGCCAAAGAGGTTCCATTGTAATGGACTTTGAGTTGGGAAATGGAGGAGCGACAGCAATGCGGATGGCACCGTTGCAAAGCTGACTTTCTGCAGAAGAGGCACAGCTCAAGTTTTTTGCCCTGGCTCTTCGGCTGTGGGAGCAGAGGCCAACCGTTCGTGCTCTACTCCCTGGGATGCTGGGCAGCCCAGCACGGCTGCCAAAGAGGTTCCATTGTAATGGACTTTGAGTTGGGAAATCGAGGAGCGACAGCAATGCGGATGGCACCGTTGCAAAGCTGACTTTCTGCAGAAGAGGCACAGCTCAAGTTTTTTGCCCTGGCTCTTCGTCTGTGGGAGCAGAGGCCAACCGTTCGTGCTCTACTCCCTGGGATGCTGGGCAGCCGAGCACAGGTGCCAAAGAGGTTCCATTGTAATGGACTTTGAGTTGGGAAATGGAGGAGCGAAAGCTATGCGGATGGCACCGTTGCAAAGCTGACTTTCTGCAGAAGTGGCACAGCTCAAGTTTTTTGCCCTGGCTCTTCGGCTCTGAGAGCAGAGGCCAACCGTTCGTGCTCTACTCCCTGGGATGCTGGGCAGCCCAGCACGGGTGCCAAAGAGGTTCCATTGTAATGGACTTTGAGTTGGGAAATGGAGGAGCGAAAGCAATGCAGATGGCACCGTTGCAAAGCTGACTTTCTGCAGAAGAGGCACAGCTCAAGTTTTTTTCCCTGGCTCTTCGGCTGTGGGATCAGAGGCCAACCGTTCGTGCTCTACTCCCTGGGATGCTGGGCAGCCCAGCACGGGTGCCAAAGAGGTTCCATTGTAATGGACTTTGAGTTGGGAAATCGAGGAGCGACAGCAATGCGGATGGCACCGTTGCAAAGCTGACTTTCTGCAGAAGAGGCACAGCTCAAGTTGTTTGCCCTGGCTCTTCGGCTGTGGGAGCAGAGGCCAACCGTTCGTGCTCTACTCCCTGGGATGCTGGGCAGCCCAGCACGGCTGCCAAAGAGGTTCCATTGTAATGGACTTTGAGTTGGGAAATGGAGGAGCGACAGCAATGCGGATGGCACCGTTGCAAAGCTGACTTTCTGCAGAAGAGGCACAGCTCAAGTTGTTTGCCCTGGCTCTTCGGCTGTGGGAGCAGAGGCCAACCGTTCGTGCTCTACTCCCTGGGATGCTGGGCAGCCCAGCACGGCTGCCCAAGAGGTTCCATTGTAATGGACTTTGAGTTGGGAAATCGAGGAGCGACAGCAATGCGGATGGCACCGTTGCAAAGCTGACTTTCTGCAGAAGAGGCACAGCTCAAGTTTTTTGCCCTGGCTCTTCGGCTGTGGGAGCAGAGGCCAACCGTTCGTGCTCTACTCCCTGGGATGCTGGGCAGCCCAGCACGGCTGCCAAAGAGGTTCCATTGTAATGGACTTTGAGTTGGGAAATCGAGGAGCGACAGCAATGAGGATGGCACCGTTGCAAAGCTGACTTTCTGCGGAAGAGGCACAGCTCATGTTTTTTGCCCAGGCTCTTCGGCTGTGGGAGCAGAGGCCAACCGTTCGTGCTCTACTCCCTGGGATGCTGGGCAGCCGAGCACAGGTGCCAAAGAGGTTCCATTGTAATGGACTTTGAGTTGGGAAATGGAGGAGCGACAGCAATGCGGATGGCACCGTTGCAAAGCTGACTTTCTGCAGAAGAGGCACAGCTCAAGTTTTTTGCCTTGGCTCTTCGGCTGTGGGAGCAGAGGCCAACCGTTCGTGCTCTACTCCCTGGGATGCTGGGCAGCCCAGCACGGCTGCCAAAGAGGTTCCATTGTAATGGACTTTGAGTTGGGAAATGGAGGAGCGACAGCAATGCGGATGGCACCGTTGCAAAGCTGACTTTCTGCAGAAGAGGCACAGCTCAAGTTTTTTGCCTTGGCTCTTCGGCTGTGGGAGCAGAGGCCAACCGTTCGTGCTCTACTCCCTGGGATGCTGGGCAGCCCAGCACGGCTGCCAAAGAGGTTCCATTGTAATGGACTTTGAGTTGGGAAATCGAGGAGCGACAGCAATGCGGATGGCACCGTTGCAAAGCTGACTTTTTGCAGAAGAGGCACAGCTCAAGTTTTTTGCCCTGGCTCTTCGGCTGTGGGAGCAGAGGCCAACCGTTCGTGCTCTACTCCCTGGGATGCTGGGCAGCCCAGCACGGCTGCCAAAGAGGTTCCATTGTAATGGACTTTGAGTTGGGAAATCGAGGAGCGACAGCAATGCGGATGGCACCGTTGCAAAGCTGACTTTCTGCAGAAGAGGCACAGCTCAAGTTTTTTGCCCTGGCTCTTCGGCTGTGGGAGCAGAGGCCAACCGTTCGTGCTCTACTCCCTGGGATGCTGGGCAGCCCAGCACGGCTGCCAAAGAGGTTCCATTGTAATGGACTTTGAGTTGGGAAATCGAGGCGCGACAGCAATGCGGATGGCACCGTTGTAAAGCTGACTTTCTGCAGAAGAGGCACAGCTCCAGTTTTTTGCCCTGGCTCTTCGGCTGTGGGAGCAGAGGCCAACCGTTCGTGCTCTACTCCCTGGGATGCTGGGCAGCCCAGCACGGCTGCCAAAGAGGTTCCATTGTAATGGACTTTGAGTTGGGAAATTGAGGAGCGACAGCAATGCGGATGGCACCGTTGCAAAGCTGACTTTCTGCAGAAGAGGCACAGCTCAAGTATTTTGCCCTGGCTCTTTGGCTGTCGGAGCAGAGGCCAACCGTTCGTGCTCTACTCCCTGGGATGCTGGGCAGCCCGGCACGGGTGCCAAAGAGGTTCCATTGTAATGGACTTTGAGTTGGGAAATTGAGGAGCGACAGCAATGCGGATGGCACCGTTGCAAAGCTGACTTTCTGCAGAAGAGGCACAGCTCAAGTTTTTTGCCCTGGCTCTTCGGCTGTGGGAGCAGAGGCCAACCGTTCGTGCTCTACTCCCTGGGATGCTGGGCAGCCCAGCACGGCTGCCAAAGAGGTTCCATTGTAATGGACTTTGAGTTGGGAAATCGAGGAGCGACAGCAATGCGGATGGCACCGTTGCAAAGCTGACTTTCTGCAGAAGAGGCACAGCTCAAGTATTTTGCCCTGGCTCTTTGGCTGTGGGAGCAGAGGCCAACCGTTCGTGCTCTACTCCCTGGGATGCTGGGCAGCCCGGCACGGGTGCCAATGAGGTTCCATTGTAATGGACTTTGAGTTGGGAAATTGAGGAGCGACAGCAATGCGGATGGCACCGTTGCAAAGCTGACTTTCTGCAGAAGAGGCACAGCTCAAGTTGTTTGCCCTGGCTCTTCGGCTCTGGGAGCAGAGGCCAACCGTTCGTGCTCTACTCCCTGGGATGCTGGGCAGCCCAGCACGGCTGCCAAAGAGGTTCCATTGTAATGGACTTTGAGTTGGGAAATCGAGGAGCGACAGCAATGCGGATGGCACCGTTGCAAAGCTGACTTTCTGCAGAAGAGGCACAGCTCAAGTTGTTTGCCCTGGCTCTTCGGCTGTGGGAGCAGAGGCCAACCGTTCGTGCTCTACTTCCTGGGATGCTGGGCAGCCCAGCACGGCTGCCAAAGAGGTTCCATTGTAATGGACTTTGAGTTGGGAAATCGAGGAGCGACAGCAATGCAGATGGCACCGTTGCAAAGCTGACTTTCTGCAGAAGAGGCACAGCTCAAGTTTTTTGCCCTGGCTCTTCGCCTCTGGGAGCAGAGGCCAACCGTTCGTGCTCTACTCCCTGGGATGCTGGGCAGCCCAGCACGGCTGCCAAAGAGGTTCCATTGTAATGGACTTTGAGTTGGGAAATCGAGGAGCGTCAGCAATGAGGATGGCACCGTTGCAAAGCTGACTTTCTGCAGAAGAGGCACAGCTCAAGTTTTTTGCCCAGGCTCTTCGGCTCTGGGAGCAGAGGCCAACCGTTCGTGCTCTACTCTCTCGGATGCTGGGCAGTCCAGCACGGGTGCCAAAGAGGTTCCATTGTAATGGACTTTGAGTTGGGAAATCGAGGAGCGACAGCAATGCGGATGGCACCGTTGCAAAGCTGACTTTCTGCAGAAGAGGCACAGCTCAAGTTTTTTGCCCTGGCTCTTCGGCTCTGGGAGCAGAGGCCAACCGTTCGTGCTCTACTCCCTGGGATGCTGGGCAGCCCAGCACGGCTGCCAAAGAGGTTCCATTGTAATGGACTTTGAGTTGGGAAATCGAGGAGCGACAGCAATGCGGATGGCACCGTTGCAAAGCTGACTTTCTGCAGAAGAGGCACAGCTCAAGTTTTTTGCCCTGGCTCTTCGGCTGTGGGAGCAGAGGCCAACCGTTCATGCTCTACTCCCTGGGATGCTGGGCAGCCCAGCACGGGTGCCAAAGAGGTTCCATTGTAATGGACTTTGAGTTGGGAAATCGAGGAGCGACAGCAATGCGGATGGCACCGTTGCAAAGCTGACTTTCTGCAGAAGAGGCACAGCTCCAGTTTTTTGCCCTGGCTCTTCGGCTGTGGGAGCAGAGGCCAACCGTTCGTGCTCTACTCCCTGGGATGCTGGGCAGCCCAGCACGGCTGCCAAAGAGGTTCCATTGTAATGGACTTTGAGTTGGGAAATCGAGGAGCGACAGCAATGCGGATGGCACCGTTGCAAAGCTGACTTTCTGCAGAAGAGGCACAGCTCAAGTTTTTTGCCCGGGCTCTTCGACTGTGGGAGCAGAGGCCAACCGTTCGTGCTCTACTCCCTGGGATGCTGGGCAGCCCAGCACGGGTGCCAAAGAGGTTCCATTGTAATGGACTTTGAGTTGGGAAATCGAGGAGCGACAGCAATGCGGATGGCACCGTTGCAAAGCTGACTTTCTGCAGAAGAGGCACAGCTCAAGTTTTTTGCCCTGGCTCTTCGGCTGTGGGAGCAGAGGCCAACCGTTCGTGCTCTACTCCCTGCGATGCTGGGCAGCCCAGCACGGCTGCCAAAGAGGTTCCATTGTAATGGACTTTGAGTTGGGAAATCGAGGAGCGACAGCAATGCGGATGGCACCGTTGCAAAGCTGACTTTCTGCAGAAGAGGCACAGCTCAAGTTGTTTGCCCTGGCTCTTCGGCTGTGGGAGCAGAGGCCAACCGTTCGTGCTCTACTCCCTGGGATGCTGGGCAGTCCAGCACGGGTGCCAAAGAGGTTCCATTGTAATGGACTTTGAGTTGGGAAATCGAGGAGCGACAGCAATGCGGATGGCACCGTTGCAAAGCTGACTTTCTGCAGAAGAGGCACAGCTCAAGTTTTTTGCCCTGGCTCTTCGGCTGTGGGAGCAGAGGCCAACCGTTCGTGCTCTACTCTCTCGGATGCTGGGCAGCCCAGCACGGGTGCCAAAGAGGTTCCATTGTAATGGACTTTGAGTTGGGAAATCGAGGAGCGACAGCAATGCGGATGGCACCGTTGCAAAGCTGACTTTCTGCAGAAGAGGCACAGCTCAAGTTTTTTGCCCTGGCTCTTCGGCTGTGGGAGCAGAGGCCAACCGTTCGTGCTCTACTCCCTGCGATGCTGGGCAGCCCAGCACGGCTGCCAAAGAGGTTCCATTGTAATGGACTTTGAGTTGGGAAATCGAGGAGCGACAGCAATGCGGATGGCACCGTTGCAAAGCTGACTTTCTGCAGAAGAGGCACAGCTCAAGTTGTTTGCCCTGGCTCTTCGGCTGTGGGAGCAGAGGCCAACCGTTCGTGCTCTACTCCCTGGGATGCTGGGCAGTCCAGCACGGGTGCCAAAGAGGTTCCATTGTAATGGACTTTGAGTTGGGAAATCGAGGAGCGACAGCAATGCGGATGGCACCGTTGCAAAGCTGACTTTCTGCAGAAGAGGCACAGCTCAAGTTTTTTGCCCTGGCTCTTCGGCTGTGGGAGCAGAGGCCAACCGTTCGTGCTCTACTCTCTCGGATGCTGGGCAGCCCAGCACGGGTGCCAAAGAGGTTCCATTGTAATGGACTTTGAGTTGGGAAATCGAGGAGCGACAGCAATGCGGATGGCACCGTTGCAAAGCTGACTTTCTGCAGAAGAGGCACAGCTCAAGTTTTTTGCCCTGGCTCTTCGGCTGTGGGAGCAGAGGCCAACCGTTCGTGCTCTACTCCCTGGGATGCTGGGCAGCCCAGCACGGCTGCCAAAGAGGTTCCATTGTAATGGACTTTGAGTTGGGAAATGGAGGAGCGACAGCAATGCGGATGGCACCGTTGCAAAGCTGACTTTCTGCAGAAGAGGCACAGCTCAAGTTTTTTGCCCTGGCTCTTCGGCTGTGGGAGCAGAGGCCAACCGTTCGTGCTCTACTCCCTGGGATGCTGGGCAGCCCAGCACGGGTGCCAAAGAGGTTCCATTGTAATGGACTTTGAGTTGGGAAATCGAGGAGCGACAGCAATGCGGATGGCACCGTTGCAAAGCTGACTTTCTGCAGAAGAGGCACAGCTCAAGTTGTTTGCCCTGGCTCTTCGGCTCTGGGAGCAGAGGCCAACCATTCGTGCTCTACTCTCTGGGATGCTGGGCAGCCCAGCACGGCTGCCAAAGAGGTTCCATTGTAATGGACTTTGAGTTGGGAAATCGAGGAGCGACAGCAATGCGGATGGCACCGTTGCAAAGCTGACTTTCTGCAGAAGAGGCACAGCTCAAGTTGTTTGCCCTGGCTCTTCGGCTGTGGGAGCAGAGGCCAACCGTTCGTGCTCTACTCCCTGGGATGCTGGGCAGCCCAGCACGGGTGCCAAAGAGGTTCCATTTTAATGGACTTTGAGTTGGGAAATCGAGGAGCGACAGGAATGCGGATGGCACCGTTGCAAAGCTGACTTTCTGCAGAAGAGGCACAGCTCAAGTTTTTTGCCCTGGCTCTTCGGCTGTGGGAGCAGAGGCCAACCGTTCGTGCTCTACTCCCTGGGATGCTGGGCAGCCCAGCACGGCTGCCAAAGAGGTTCCATTGTAATGGACTTTGAGTTGGGAAATCGAGGAGCGACAGCAATGCGGATGGCACCGTTGCAAAGCTGACTTTCTGCAGAAGAGGCAGAGCTCAAGTTTTTTGCCCTGGCTCTTCGGCTCTGGGAGCAGAGGCCAACCGTTCGTGCTCTACTCCCTGGGATGCTGGGCAGCCCAGCACGGCTGCCAAAGAGGTTCCATTGTAATGGACTTTGAGTTGGGAAATCGAGGAGCGACAGCAATGCGGATGGCACCGTTGCAAAGCTGACTTTCTGCAGAAGAGGCACAGCTCAAGTTTTTTGCCCTGGCTCTTCGGCTGTGGGAGCAGAGGCCAACCGTTCGTGCTCTACTCCCTGGGATGCTGGGCAGCCCAGCACGGCTGCCAAAGAGGTTCCATTGTAATGGACTTTGAGTTGGGAAATCGAGGAGCGACAGCAATGCGGATGGCACCGTTGCAAAGCTGACTTTCTGCAGAAGAGGCACAGCTCAAGTTTTTTGCCCTGGCTCTTCGGCTGTGGGAGCAGAGGCCAACCGTTCGTGCTCTACTCCATGGGATGCTGGGCAGCCCAGCACGGGTGCCAAAGAGGTTCCATTGTAATGGACTTTGAGTTGGGAAATCGAGGAGCGGCAGCAATGCAGGTGGCACCGTTGCAAAGCTGACTTTCTGCAGAAGAGGCACAGCTCAAGTTTTTTGCCCTGGCTCTTCGGCTGTGGGAGCAGAGGCCAACCGTTCATGCTCTACTCCCTGGGATGCTGGGCAGCCCAGCACGGCTGCCAAAGAGGTTCCATTGTAATGGACTTTGAGTTGGGAAATGGAGGAGCGACAGCAATGCGGATGGCACCGTTGCAAAGCTGACTTTCTGCAGAAGAGGCACAGCTCAAGTTTTTTGCCCTGGCTCTTCGGCTCTGGGAGCTGAGGCCAACCGTTGGTGCTCTACTCCCTGGGATGCTGGGCAGCCCAGCGCGGGTGCCAAAGAGGTTCCATTGTAATGGACTTTGAGTTGGGAAATCAAGGAGCGACAGCAATGCGGATGGCACCGTTGCAAAGCTGACTTTCTGCAGAAGAGGCACAGCTCAAGTTTTTTGCCCTGGCTCTTCGGCTGTGGGAGCAGAGGCCAACCGTTCGTGCTCTACTCCCTGGGATGCTGGGCAGCCCAGCACGGGTGCCAAAGAGGTTCCATTGTAATGGACTTTGAGGTGGGAAATCGAGGAGCGACAACAATGCGGATGGCACCGTTGCAAAGCTGACTTTCTGCAGAAGAGGCACAGCTCAAGTTTTTTGCCCTGGCTCTTCGGCTGTGGGAGCAGAGGCCAACCATTCGTGCTCTACTCCCTGGGATGCTGGGCAGTCCAGCACGGGTGCCAAAGAGGTTCCATTGTAATGGACTTTGAGTTGGGAAATCGAGGAGCGACAGCAATGCGGATGGCACCGTTGCAAAGCTGACTTTCTGCAGAAGAGGCACAGCTCAAGTTTTTTGCCCTGGCTCTTCGGCTGTGGGAGCAGAGGCCAACCGTTCGTGCTCTACTCTCTCGGATGCTGGGCAGTCCAGCACGGGTGCCAAAGAGGTTCCATTGTAATGGACTTTGAGTTGGGAAATCAAGGAGCGACAGCAATGCGGATGGCACCGTTGCAAAGCTGACTTTCTGCAGAAGAGGCACAGCTCAAGTTTTTTGCCCTGGCTCTTCGGCTGTGGGAGCAGAGGCCAACCGTTCGTTCTCTACTCCCTGGGATGCTGGGCAGCCCAGCACGGCTGCCAAAGAGGTTCCATTGTAATGGACTTTGAGTTGGGAAATCGAGGAGCGACAACAATGCGGATGGCACCGTTGCAAAGCTGACTTTCTGCAGAAGAGGCACAGCTCAAGTTTTTTGCCCTGGCTCTTCGGCTGTGGGAGCAGAGGCCAACCGTTCGTGCTCTACTCCCTGGGATGCTGGGCAGTCCAGCACGGGTGCCAAAGAGGTTCCATTGTAATGGACTTTGAGTTGGGAAATCGAGGAGCGACAGCAATGTGGATGGCACCGTTGCAAAGCTGACTTTCTGCAGAAGAGGCACAGCTCAAGTTTTTTGCCCTGGCTCTTCGGCTGTGGGAGCAGAGGCCAACCGTTCGTGCTCTACTCTCTCGGATGCTGGGCAGCCCAGCACGGGTGCCAAAGAGGTTCCATTGTAATGGACTTTGAGTTGGGAAATCGAGGAGCGACAGCAATGTGGATGGCACCGTTGCAAAGCTGACTTTCTGCAGAAGAGGCACAGCTCCAGTTTTTTGCCCTGGCTCTTCGGCTCTGGGAGCAGAGGCCAACCGTTCGTTCTCTACTCCCTGGGATGCTGGGCAGCCCAGCACGGCTGCCAAAGAGGTTCCATTGTAATGGACTTTGAGTTGGGAAATCGAGGAGCGACAGCAATGCGGATGGCACCGTTGCAAAGCTGACTTTCTGCAGAAGAGGCACAGCTCAAGTTTTTTGCCCTGGCTCTTCGGCTGTGGGAGCAGAGGCCAACCGTTCGTGCTCTACTCCCTGGGATGCTGGGCAGCCCAGCACGGCTGCCAAAGAGGTTCCATTGTAATGGACTTTGAGTTGGGAAATGGAGGAGCGACAGCAATGCGGATGGCACCGTTGCAAAGCTGACTTTCTGCAGAAGAGGCACAGCTCCAGTTTTTTGCCCTGGCTCTTCGGCTGTGGGAGCAGAGGCCAACCGTTCGTGCTCTACTCCCTGGGATGCTGGGCAGCCGAGCACGGCTGCCAAAGAGGTTCCATTGTAATGGACTTTGAGTTGGGAAATCGAGGAGCGACAGCAATGAGGATGGCACCGTTGCAAAGCTGACTTTCTGCAGAAGAGGCACAGCTCAAGTTTTTTGCCCTGGCTCTTCGGCTGTGGGAGCAGAGGCCAACCGTTCGTGCTCTACTCCCTGGGATGCTGGGCAGCCCAGCACGGCTGCCAAAGAGGTTCCATTGTAATGGACTTTGAGTTGGGAAATCGAGGAGCGACAGCAATGCGGATGGCACCGTTGCAAAGCTGACTTTCTGCAGAAGAGGCACAGCTCAAGTTTTTTGCCCTGGCTCTTCGGCTCTGGGAGCAGAGGCCAACCGTTCGTGCTCTACTCCCTGGGATGCTGGGCAGTCCAGCACGGGTGCCAAAGAGGTTCCATTGTAATGGACTTTGAGTTGGGAAATCGAGGAGCGACAGCAATGCGGATGGCACCGTTGCGAAGCTGACTTTCTACAGAAGAGGCACAGCTCAAGTTTTTTGCCCTGGCTCTTCGGCTCTGGGAGCAGAGGCCAACCGTTCGTGCTCTACTCTCTCGGATGCTGGGCAGCCCAGCACGGCTGCCAAAGAGGTTCCATTGTAATGGACTTTGAGTTGGGAAATGGAGGAGCGACAGCAATGCGGATGGCACCGTTGCGAAGCTGACTTTCTACAGAAGAGGCACAGCTCAAGTTTTTTGCCCTGGCTCTTCGGCTCTGGGAGCAGAGGCCAACCGTTCGTGCTCTACTCTCTCGGATGCTGGGCAGCCCAGCACGGCTGCCAAAGAGGTTCCATTGTAATGGACTTTGAGTTGGGAAATGGAGGAGCGACAGCAATGCGGATGGCACCGTTGCAAAGCTGACTTTCTGCAGAAGAGGCACAGCTCCAGTTTTTTGCCCTGGCTCTTCGGCTGTGGGAGCAGAGGCCAACCGTTCGTGCTCTACTCCCTGGGATGCTGGGCAGCCGAGCACGGCTGCCAAAGAGGTTCCATTGTAATGGACTTTGAGTTGGGAAATCGAGGAGCGACAGCAATGAGGATGGCACCGTTGCAAAGCTGACTTTCTGCAGAAGAGGCACAGCTCAAGTTTTTTGCCCTGGCTCTTCGGCTGTGGGAGCAGAGGCCAACCGTTCGTGCTCTACTCCCTGGGATGCTGGGCAGCCCAGCACGGCTGCCAAAGAGGTTCCATTGTAATGGACTTTGAGTTGGGAAATCGAGGAGCGACAGCAATGCGGATGGCACCGTTGCAAAGCTGACTTTCTGCAGAAGAGGCACAGCTCAAGTTTTTTGCCCTGGCTCTTCGGCTCTGGGAGCAGAGGCCAACCGTTCGTGCTCTACTCCCTGGGATGCTGGGCAGTCCAGCACGGCTGCCAAAGAGGTTCCATTGTAATGGACTTTGAGTTGGGAAATCGAGGAGCGACAGCAATGCGGATGGCACCGTTGCGAAGCTGACTTTCTACAGAAGAGGCACAGCTCAAGTTTTTTGCCCTGGCTCTTCGGCTCTGGGAGCAGAGGCCAACCGTTCGTGCTCTACTCTCTCGGATGCTGGGCAGCCCAGCACGGCTGCCAAAGAGGTTCCATTGTAATGGACTTTGAGTTGGGAAATGGAGGAGCGACAGCAATGCGGATGGCACCGTTGCAAAGCTGACTTTCTGCAGAAGAGGCACAGCTCAAGTTTTTTGCCCTGGCTCTTCGGCTGTGGGAGCAGAGGCCAACCGTTCGTGCTCTACTCCCTGGGATGCTGGGCAGCCCAGCACGGCTGCCAAAGAGGTTCCATTGTAATGGACTTTGAGTTGGGAAATGGAGGAGCGACAGCAATGCGGATGGCACCGTTGCAAAGCTGACTTTCTGCAGAAGAGGCACAGCTCAAGTTTTTTGCCCTGGCTCTTCGGCTGTGGGAGCAGAGGCCAACCGTTCGTGCTCTACTCCCTGGGATGCTGGGCAGCCCAGCACGGGTGCCAAAGAGGTTCCATTGTAATGGACTTTGAGTTGGGAAATCGAGGAGCGACAACAATGCGGATGGCACCGTTGCAAAGCTGACTTTCTGCAGAAGAGGCACAGCTCAAGTTTTTTGCCCTGGCTCTTCGGCTGTGGGAGCAGAGGCCAACCGTTCGTGCTCTACTCCCTGGGATGCTGGGCAGTCCAGCACGGCTGCCAAAGAGGTTCCATTGTAATGGACTTTGAGTTGGGAAATCGAGGAGCGACAGCAATGCGGATGGCACCGTTGCAAAGCTGACTTTCTGCAGAAGAGGCACAGCTCAAGTTTTTTGCCCTGGCTCTTCGGCTGTGGGAGCAGAGGCCAACCGTTCGTGCTCTACTCTCTCGGATGCTGGGCAGTCCAGCACGGGTGCCAAAGAGGTTCCATTGTAATGGACTTTGAGTTGGGAAATCGAGGAGCGACAGCAATGTGGATGGCACCGTTGCAAAGCTGACTTTCTGCAGAAGAGGCACAGCTCCAGTTTTTTGCCCTGGCTCTTCGGCTCTGGGAGCAGAGGCCAACCGTTCGTTCTCTACTCCCTGGGATGCTGGGCAGCCCAGCACGGCTGCCAAAGAGGTTCCATTGTAATGGACTTTGAGTTGGGAAATCGAGGAGCGACAGCAATGCGGATGGCACCGTTGCAAAGCTGACTTTCTGCAGAAGAGGCACAGCTCAAGTTTTTTGCCCTGGCTCTTCGGCTGTGGGAGCAGAGGCCAACCGTTCGTGCTCTACTCCCTGGGATGCTGGGCAGCCCAGCACGGCTGCCAAAGAGGTTCCATTGTAATGGACTTTGAGTTGGGAAATCGAGGAGCGACAGCAATGCGGATGGCACCGTTGCAAAGCTGACTTTCTGCAGAAGAGGCACAGCTCCAGTTTTTTGCCCTGGCTCTTCGGCTGTGGGAGCAGAGGCCAACCGTTCGTGCTCTACTCCCTGGGATGCTGGGCAGCCGAGCACGGCTGCCAAAGAGGTTCCATTGTAATGGACTTTGAGTTGGGAAATCAAGGAGCGACAGCAATGCGGATGGCACCGTTGCAAAGCTGACTTTCTGCAGAAGAGGCACAGCTCCAGTTTTTTGCCCTGGCTCTTCGGCTGTGGGAGCAGAGGCCAACCGTTCGTGCTCTACTCCCTGGGATGCTGGGCAGCCCAGCACGGGTGCCAAAGAGGTTCCATTGTAATGGACTTTGAGTTGGGAAATCGAGGAGCGACAACAATGCGGATGGCACCGTTGCAAAGCTGACTTTCTGCAGAAGAGGCACAGCTCAAGTTTTTTGCCCTGGCTCTTCGGCTGTGGGAGCAGAGGCCAACCGTTCGTGCTCTACTCCCTGGGATGCTGGGCAGCCCAGCACGGCTGCCAAAGAGGTTCCATTGTAATGGACTTTGAGTTGGGAAATCGAGGAGCGACAGCAATGCGGATGGCACCGTTGCAAAGCTGACTTTCTGCAGAAGAGGCACAGCTCAAGTTTTTTGCCCTGGCTCTTCGGCTCTGGGAGCAGAGGCCAACCGTTCGTGCTCTACTCCCTGGGATGCTGGGCAGCCCAGCACGGCTGCCAAAGAGGTTCCATTGTAATGGACTTTGAGTTGGGAAATCGAGGAGCGACAGCAATGCGGATGGCACCGTTGCAAAGCTGACTTTCTGCAGAAGAGGCACAGCTCAAGTTTTTTGCCCTGGCTCTTCGGCTGTGGGAGCAGAGGCCAACCGTTCGTGCTCTACTCCCTGGGATGAGGGGCAGCCCAGCACGGGTGCCAAAGAGGTTCCATTGTAATGGACTTTGAGTTGGGAAATGGAGGAGCGACAGCAATTTGGATGGCACCGTTGCAAAGTTGACTTTCTGCAGAAGAGGCACAGCTCAAGTTTTTTGCCCTGGCTCTTCGGCTCTGGGAGCAGAGGCCAACCGTTCGTTCTCTACTCCCTGGGATGCTGGGCAGCCGAGCACGGCTGCCAAAGAGGTTCCATTGTAATGGACTTTGAGTTGGGAATTCAAGGAGCGACAGCAATGCGGATGGCACCGTTGCAAAGCTGACTTTCTGCAGAAGAGGCACAGCTCAAGTTTTTTGCCCTGGCTCTTCGGCTCTGGGAGCAGAGGCCAACCGTTCGTGCTCTACTCCCTGGGATGCTGGGCAGCCCAGCACGGCTGCCAAAGAGGTTCCATTGTAATGGACTTTGAGTTGGGAAATCGAGGAGCGACAGCAATGCGGATGGCACCGTTGCAAAGCTGACTTTCTGCAGAAGAGGCAAAGCTCAAGTTTTTTGCCCTGGCTCTTCGGCTCTGGGAGCAGAGGCCAACCGTTCGTGCTCTACTCCCTGGGATGCTGGGCAGCCCAGCACGGCTGCCAAAGAGGTTCCATTGTAATGGACTTTGAGTTGGGAAATCGAGGAGCGAAAGCAATGCGGATGGCACCGTTGCAAAGCTGACTTTCTGCAGAAGAGGCACAGCTCAAGTTTTTTGCCCTGGCTCTTCGGCTGTGGGAGCAGAGGCCAACCGTTCGTGCTCTACTCCCTGGGATGCTGGGCAGCCCAGCACGGCTGCCAAAGAGGTTCCATTGTAATGGACTTTGAGTTGGGAAATCGAGGAGCGACAGCAATGCGGATGGCACCGTTGCAAAGCTGACTTTCTGCAGAAGAGGCACAGCTCAAGTTTTTTGCCCTGGCTCTTCGGCTGTGGGAGCAGAGGCCAACCGTTCGTGCTCTACTCTCTCGGATGCTGGGCAGCCCAGCACGGGTGCCAAAGAGGTTCCATTGTAATGGACTTTGAGTTGGGAAATCGAGGAGCGACAGCAATGCGGATGGCACCGTTGCAAAGCTGACTTTCTGCAGAAGAGGCACAGCTCAAGTTTTTTGCCCTGGCTCTTCGGCTCTGGGAGCAGAGGCCAACCGTTCGTGCTCTACTCCCTGGGATGCTGGGCAGCCCAGCACGGCTGCCAAAGAGGTTCCATTGTAATGGACTTTGAGTTGGGAAATCGAGGAGCGACAGCAATGCGGATGGCACCGTTGCAAAGCTGACTTTCTGCAGAAGAGGCACAGCTCAAGTTTTTTGCCCTGGCTCTTCGGCTCTGGGAGCAGAGGCCAACCGTTCGTGCTCTACTCCCTGGGATGCTGGGCAGCCCAGCACGGCTGCCAAAGAGGTTCCATTGTAATGGACTTTGAGTTGGGAAATCGAGGAGCGACAGCAATGCGGATGGCACCGTTGCAAAGCTGACTTTCTGCAGAAGAGGCACAGCTCAAGTTTTTTGCCCTGGCTCTTCGGCTGTGGGAGCAGAGGCCAACCATTCGTGCTCTACTCCCTGGGATGCTGGGCAGCCCAGCACGGGTGCCAAAGAGGTTCCATTGTAATGGACTTTGAGTTGGGAAATGGAGGAGCGACAGCAATGCGGATGGCACCGTTGCAAAGTTGACTTTCTGCAGAAGAGGCACAGCTCAAGTTTTTTGCCCTGGCTCTTCGGCTCTGGGAGCAGAGGCCAACCGTTCGTGCTCTACTCCCTGGGATGCTGGGCAGCCCAGCACGGCTGCCAAAGAGGTTCCATTGTAATGGACTTTGAGTTGGGAATTCAAGGAGCGACAGCAATGCGGATGGCACCGTTGCAAAGCTGACTTTCTGCAGAAGAGGCACAGCTCCAGTTTTTTGCCCTGGCTCTTCGGCTGTGGGAGCAGAGGCCAACCGTTCGTGCTCTACTCCCTGGGATGCTGGGCAGCCCAGCACGGCTGCCAAAGAGGTTCCATTGTAATGGACTTTGAGTTGGGAAATCGAGGAGGGACAGCAATGCGGATGGCACCGTTGCAAAGCTGACTTTCTGCAGAAGAGGCACAGCTCCAGTTTTTTGCCCTGGCTCTTCGGCTGTGGGAGCAGAGGCCAACCGTTTGTGCTCTACTCCCTGGGATGCTGGGCAGCCCAGCACGGCTGCCAAAGAGGTTCCATTGTAATGGACTTTGAGTTGGGAAATGGAGGAGCGACAGCAATGCGGATGGCACCGTTGCAAAGCTGACTTTCTGCAGAAGAGGCACAGCTCAAGTTTTTTGCCCTGGCTCTTCGGCTCTGGGAGCAGAGGCCAACCGTTCGTGCTCTACTCCCTGGGATGCTGGGCAGCCCAGCACGGGTGCCAAAGAGGTTCCATTGTAATGGACTTTGAGTTGGGAAATCGAGGAGCGACAGCAATGCGGATGGCACCGTTGCAAAGCTGACTTTCTGCAGAAGAGGCACAGCTCAAGTTTTTTGCCCTGGCTCTTCGGCTGTGGGAGCAGAGCCCAACCGTTCGTGCTCTACTCCCTGGGATGCTGGGCAGCCCAGCACGGGTGCCAAAGAGGTTCCATTGTAATGGACTTTGAGTTGGGAAATCGAGGAGCGACAGCAATGCGGATGGCACCGTTGCAAAGCTGACTTTCTGCAGAAGAGGCACAGCTCAAGTTTTTTGCCCTGGCTCTTCGGCTGTGGGAGCAGAGGCCAACAGTTCGTGCTCTACTCCCTGGGATGCTGGGCAGCCCAGCACGGCTGCCAAAGAGGTTCCATTGTAATGGACTTTGAGTTGGGAAATGGAGGAGCGACAGCAATGCGGATGGCACCGTTGCAAAGCTGACTTTCTGCAGAAGAGGCACAGCTCAAGTTTTTTGCCCTGGCTCTTCGGCTGTGGGAGCAGAGGCCAAACGTTCATGCTCTACTCCCTGGGATGCTGGGCAGCCCAGCACGGCTGCCAAAGAGGTTCCATTGTAATGGACTTTGAGTTGGGAAATCGAGGAGCGACAGCAATGCGGATGGCACCGTTGCAAAGCTGACTTTCTGCAGAAGAGGCACAGCTCAAGTTTTTTGCCCTGGCTCTTCGGCTCTGGGAGCAGAGGCCAACCGTTCGTGCTCTACTCCCTGGGATGCTGGGCAGCCCAGCACGGCTGCCAAAGAGGTTCCATTGTAATGGACTTTGAGTTGGGAAATCGAGGAGCGACAGCAATGCGGATGGCACCGTTGCAAAGCTGACTTTCTGCAGAAGAGGCACAGCTCAAGTTTTTTGCCCTGGCTCTTCGGCTCTGGGAGCAGAGCCCAACCGTTCGTGCTCTACTCCCTGGGATGCTGGGCAGCCCAGCACGGCTGCCAAAGAGGTTCCATTGTAATGGACTTTGAGTTGGGAAATCGAGGAACGACAGCAATGCGGATGGCACCGTTGCAAAGCTGACTTTCTGCAGAAGAGGCACAGCTCAAGTTTTTTGCCCTGGCTCTTCGGCTGTGGGAGCAGAGGCCAACCGTTCATGCTCTACTCCCTGGGATGCTGGGCAGACCAGCACGGGTGCCAAAGAGGTTCCATTGTAATGGACTTTGAGTTGGGAAATCGAGGAGCGACAGCAATGCGGATGGCACCGTTGCAAAGCTGACTTTCTGCAGAAGAGGCACAGCTCAAGTTTTTTGCCCTGGCTCTTCGCCTCTGGGAGCTGAGGCCAACCGTTGGTGCTCTACTCCCTGGGATGCTGGGCAGCCCAGCACGGCTGCAAAAGAGGTTCCATTGTAATGGACTTTGAGTTGGGAAATCAAGGAGCGACAGCAATGCGGATGGCACCGTTGCAAAGCTGACTTTCTGCAGAAGAGGCACAGCTCAAGTTTTTTGCCCTGGCTCTTCGGCTGTGGGAGCAGAGGCCAACCGTTCGTGCTCTACTCCCTGGGATGCTGGGCAGCCCAGCACGGCTGCCAAAGAGGTTCCATTGTAATGGACTTTGAGTTGGGAAATCGAGGAGCGACAGCAATGCGGATGGCACCGTTGCAAAGCTGACTTTCTGCAGAAGAGGCACAGCTCAAGTTTTTTGCCCTGGCTCTTCGGCTGTGGGAGCAGAGGCCAACCGTTCGTGCTCTACTCCCTGGGATGCTGGGCAGCCCAGCACGGCTGCCAAAGAGGTTCCATTGTAATGGACTTTGAGTTGGGAAATCGAGGAGCGACAGCAATGCGGATGGCACCGTTGCAAAGCTGACTTTCTGCAGAAGAGGCACAGCTCAAGTTTTTTGCCCTGGCTCTTCGGCTCTGGGAGCTGAGGCCAACCGTTCGTGCTCTACTCCCTGGGATGCTGGGCAGCCCAGCACGGCTGCAAAAGAGGTTCCATTGTAATGGACTTTGAGTTGGGAAATCAAGGAGCGACAGCAATGCGGATGGCACCGTTGCAAAGCTGACTTTCTGCAGAAGAGGCACAGCTCAAGTTTTTTGCCCTGGCTCTTCGGCTGTGGGAGCAGAGGCCAACCGTTCGTGCTCTACTCCCTGGGATGCTGGGCAGCCCAGCACGGCTGCCAAAGAGGTTCCATTGTAATGGACTTTGAGTTGGGAAATGGAGGAGCGACAGCAATGCGGATGGCACCGTTGCAAAGCTGACTTTCTGCAGAAGAGGCACAGCTCAAGTTGTTTGCCCTGGCTCTTCGGCTGTGGGAGCAGAGGCCAACCGTTCGTGCTCTACTCCCTGGGATGCTGGGCAGCCCAGCACGGCTGCCAAAGAGGTTCCATTGTAATGGACTTTGAGTTGGGAAATCGAGGAGCGACAGCAATGCGGATGGCACCGTTGCAAAGCTGACTTTCTGCAGAAGAGGCACAGCTCAAGTTTTTTGCCCTGGCTCTTCGGCTGTGGGAGCAGAGGCCAACCGTTCGTGCTCTACTCCCTGGGATGCTGGGCAGCCCAGCACGGCTGCCAAAGAGGTTCCATTGTAATGGACTTTGAGTTGGGAAATCGAGGAGCGACAGCAATGCGGATGGCACCGTTGCAAAGCTGACTTTCTGCAGAAGAGGCACAGCTCAAGTTTTTTGCCCTGGCTCTTCGGCTGTGGGAGCAGAGGCCAACCGTTCGTGCTCTACTCTCTCGGATGCTGGGCAGCCCAGCACGGGTGCCAAAGAAGTTCCATTGTAATGGACTTTGAGTTGGGAAATCGAGGAGCGACAGCAATGCGGATGGCACCGTTGCAAAGCTGACTTTCTGCAGAAGAGGCACAGCTCAAGTTTTTTGCCCTGGCTCTTCGGCTGTGGGAGCAGAGGCCAACCGTTCGTGCTCTACTCCCTGGGATGCTGGGCAGCCCAGCACGGCTGCCAAAGAGGTTCCATTGTAATGGACTTTGAGTTGGGAAATCGAGGAGCGACAGCAATGCGGATGGCACCGTTGCAAAGCTGACTTTCTGCAGAAGAGGCACAGCTCAAGTTTTTTGCCCTGGCTCTTCGGCTGTGGGAGCAGAGGCCAACCGTTCGTGCTCTACTCCCTGGGATGCTGGGCAGCCCAGCACGGCTGCCAAAGAGGTTCCATTGTAATGGACTTTGAGTTGGGAAATCGAGGAGCGACAGCAATGCGGATGGCACCGTTGCAAAGCTGACTTTCTGCAGAAGAGGCACAGCTCAAGTTTTTTGCCCTGGCTCTTCGGCTGTGGGAGCAGAGGCCAACCGTTCATGCTCTACTCCCTGGGATGCTGGGCAGCCCAGCACGGCTGCCAAAGAGGTTCCTTTTTAATGGACTTTGAGTTGGGAAATCGAGGAGCGACAGCAATGCGGATGGCACCGTTGCAAAGCTGACTTTCTGCAGAAGAGGCAAAGCTCAAGTTTTTTGCCCTGGCTCTTCGGCTGTGGGAGCAGAGGCCAACCGTTTGTGCTCTACTCCCTGGGATGCTGGGCAGCCCAGCACGGCTGCCAAAGAGGTTCCATTGTAATGGACTTTGAGTTGGGAAATCGAGGAGCGACAGCAATGCGGATGGCACCGTTGCAAAGCTGACTTTCTGCAGAAGAGGCACAGCTCAAGTTTTTTGCCCTGGCTCTTCGGCTGTGGGAGCAGAGGCCAACCGTTCGTGCTCTACTCCCTGGGATGCTGGGCAGCCCAGCACGGGTGCCAAAGAGGTTCCATTGTAATGGACTTTGAGTTGGGAAATGGAGGAGCGACAGCAATGCGGATGGCACCGTTGCAAAGCTGACTTTCTGCAGAAGAGGCACAGCTCAAGTTTTTTGCCCTGGCTCTTCGGCTGTGGGAGCAGAGGCCAACCGTTCGTGCTCTACTCCCTGGGATGCTGGGCAGCCCAGCACGGCTGCCAAAGAGGTTCCATTGTAATGGACTTTGAGTTGGGAAATCGAGGAGCGACAGCAATGCGGATGGCACCGTTGCAAAGCTGACTTTCTGCAGAAGAGGCACAGCTCAAGTTTTTTGCCCTGGCTCTTCGGCTCTGGGAGCAGAGGCCAACCGTTCGTGCTCTACTCCCTGGGATGCTTGGCAGCCCAGCACGGCTGCCAAAGAGGTTCCATTGTAATGGACTTTGAGTTGGGAAATCGAGGAGCGACAGCAATGCGGATGGCACCGTTGCAAAGCTGACTTTCTGCAGAAGAGGCACAGCTCCAGTTTTTTGCCCTGGCTCTTCGGCTGTGGGAGCAGAGGCCAACCGTTCATGCTCTACTCCCTGGGATGCTGGGCAGCCCAGCACGGCTGCCAAAGAGGTTCCATTTTAATGGACTTTGAGTTGGGAAATCGAGGAGCGACAGCAATGCGGATGGCACCGTTGCAAAGCTGACTTTCTGCAGAAGAGGCAAAGCTCAAGTTTTTTGCCCTGGCTCTTCGGCTGTGGGAGCAGAGGCCAACCGTTCGTGCTCTACTCCCTGGGATGCTGGGCAGCCCAGCACGGCTGCCAAAGAGGTTCCATTGTAATGGACTTTGAGTTGGGAAATCGAGGAGCGACAGCAATGCGGATGGCACCGTTGCAAAGCTGACTTTCTGCAGAAGAGGCACAGCTCAAGTTTTTTGCCCTGGCTCTTCGGCTGTGGGAGCAGAGGCCAACCGTTCATGCTCTATTCCCTGGGATGCTGGGCAGCCCAGCACGGCTGCCAAAGAGGTTCCTTTTTAATGGACTTTGAGTTGGGAAATCGAGGAGCGACAGCAATGCGGATGGCACCGTTGCAAAGCTGACTTTCTGCAGAAGAGGCAAAGCTCAAGTTTTTTGCCCTGGCTCTTCGGCTGTGGGAGCAGAGGCCAACCGTTTGTGCTCTACTCCCTGGGATGCTGGGCAGCCCAGCACGGCTGCCAAAGAGGTTCCATTGTAATGGACTTTGAGTTGGGAAATCGAGGAGCGACAGCAATGCGGATGGCACCGTTGCAAAGCTGACTTTCTGCAGAAGAGGCACAGCTCAAGTTTTTTGCCCTGGCTCTTCGGCTGTGGGAGCAGAGGCCAACCGTTCGTGCTCTACTCCCTGGGATGCTGGGCAGCCCAGCACGGGTGCCAAAGAGGTTCCATTGTAATGGACTTTGAGTTGGGAAATGGAGGAGCGACAGCAATGCGGATGGCACCGTTGCAAAGCTGACTTTCTGCAGAAGAGGCACAGCTCAAGTTTTTTGCCCTGGCTCTTCGGCTGTGGGAGCAGAGGCCAACCGTTCGTGCTCTACTCCCTGGGATGCTGGGCAGCCCAGCACGGCTGCCAAAGAGGTTCCATTGTAATGGACTTTGAGTTGGGAAATCGAGGAGCGACAGCAATGCGGATGGCACCGTTGCAAAGCTGACTTTCTGCAGAAGAGGCACAGCTCAAGTTTTTTGCCCTGGCTCTTCGGCTCTGGGAGCAGAGGCCAACCGTTCGTGCTCTACTCCCTGGGATGCTTGGCAGCCCAGCACGGCTGCCAAAGAGGTTCCATTGTAATGGACTTTGAGTTGGGAAATCGAGGAGCGACAGCAATGCGGATGGCACCGTTGCAAAGCTGACTTTCTGCAGAAGAGGCACAGCTCCAGTTTTTTGCCCTGGCTCTTCGGCTGTGGGAGCAGAGGCCAACCGTTCATGCTCTACTCCCTGGGATGCTGGGCAGCCCAGCACGGCTGCCAAAGAGGTTCCATTTTAATGGACTTTGAGTTGGGAAATCGAGGAGCGACAGCAATGCGGATGGCACCGTTGCAAAGCTGACTTTCTGCAGAAGAGGCAAAGCTCAAGTTTTTTGCCCTGGCTCTTCGGCTGTGGGAGCAGAGGCCAACCGTTCGTGCTCTACTCCCTGGGATGCTGGGCAGCCCAGCACGGCTGCCAAAGAGGTTCCATTGTAATGGACTTTGAGTTGGGAAATCGAGGAGCGACAGCAATGCGGATGGCACCGTTGCAAAGCTGACTTTCTGCAGAAGAGGCACAGCTCAAGTTTTTTGCCCTGGCTCTTCGGCTGTGGGAGCAGAGGCCAAACGTTCATGCTCTACTCCCTGGGATGCTGGGCAGCCCAGCACGGCTGCCAAAGAGGTTCCATTTTAATGGACTTTGAGTTGGGAAATCGAGGAGCGACAGCAATGCGGATGGCACCGTTGCAAAGCTGACTTTCTGCAGAAGAGGCACAGCTCAAGTTTTTTGCCCTGGCTCTTCGGCTCTGGGAGCAGAGGCCAACCGTTCGTGCTCTACTCCCTGGGATGCTGGGCAGCCCAGCACGGCTGCCAAAGAGGTTCCATTGTAATGGACTTTGAGTTGGGAAATCGAGGAGCGACAGCAATGCGGATGGCACCGTTGCAAAGCTGACTTTCTGCAGAAGAGGCACAGCTCAAGTTTTTTGCCCTGGCTCTTCGGCTGTGGGAGCAGAGCCCAACCGTTCGTGCTCTACTCCATGGGATGCTGGGCAGCCCAGCACGGCTGCCAAAGAGGTTCCATTGTAATGGACTTTGAGTTGGGAAATCGAGGAACGACAGCAATGCGGATGGCACCGTTGCAAAGCTGACTTTCTGCAGAAGAGGCACAGCTCAAGTTTTTTGCCCTGGCTCTTCGGCTGTGGGAGCAGAGGCCAACCGTTCATGCTCTACTCCCTGGGATGCTGGGCAGACCAGCACGGGTGCCAAAGAGGTTCCATTGTAATGGACTTTGAGTTGGGAAATCGAGGAGCGACAGCAATGCGGATGGCACCGTTGCAAAGCTGACTTTCTGCAGAAGAGGCACAGCTCAAGTTTTTTGCCCTGGCTCTTCGCCTCTGGGAGCTGAGGCCAACCGTTGGTGCTCTACTCCCTGGGATGCTGGGCAGCCCAGCACGGCTGCAAAAGAGGTTCCATTGTAATGGACTTTGAGTTGGGAAATCAAGGAGCGACAGCAATGCGGATGGCACCGTTGCAAAGCTGACTTTCTGCAGAAGAGGCACAGCTCAAGTTTTTTGCCCTGGCTCTTCGGCTGTGGGAGCAGAGGCCAACCGTTCGTGCTCTACTCCCTGGGATGCTGGGCAGCCCAGCACGGCTGCCAAAGAGGTTCCATTGTAATGGACTTTGAGTTGGGAAATCGAGGAGCGACAGCAATGCGGATGGCACCGTTGCAAAGCTGACTTTCTGCAGAAGAGGCACAGCTCAAGTTTTTTGCCCTGGCTCTTCGGCTGTGGGAGCAGAGGCCAACCGTTCGTGCTCTACTCCCTGGGATGCTGGGCAGCCCAGCACGGCTGCCAAAGAGGTTCCATTGTAATGGACTTTGAGTTGGGAAATCGAGGAGCGACAGCAATGCGGATGGCACCGTTGCAAAGCTGACTTTCTGCAGAAGAGGCACAGCTCAAGTTTTTTGCCCTGGCTCTTCGGCTGTGGGAGCAGAGGCCAACCGTTCGTGCTCTACTCCCTGGGATGCTGGGCAGCCCAGCACGGCTGCCAAAGAGGTTCCATTGTAATGGACTTTGAGTTGGGAAATCGAGGAGCGACAGCAATGCGGATGGCACCGTTGCAAAGCTGACTTTCTGCAGAAGAGGCACAGCTCAAGTTTTTTGCCCTGGCTCTTCGGCTGTGGGAGCAGAGGCCAACCGTTCGTGCTCTACTCTCTCGGATGCTGGGCAGCCCAGCACGGGTGCCAAAGAAGTTCCATTGTAATGGACTTTGAGTTGGGAAATCGAGGAGCGACAGCAATGCGGATGGCACCGTTGCAAAGCTGACTTTCTGCAGAAGAGGCACAGCTCAAGTTTTTTGCCCTGGCTCTTCGGCTCTGGGAGCAGAGGCCAACCGTTCGTGCTCTACTCCCTGGGATGCTGGGCAGCCCAATACGGCTGCCAAAGAGGTTCCATTGTAATGGACTTTGAGTTGGGAAATCGAGGAGCGACAGCAATGCGGATGGCACCGTTGCAAAGCTGACTTTCTGCAGAAGAGGCACAGCTCAAGTTTTTTGCCCTGGCTCTTCGGCTGTGGGAGCAGAGGCCAACCGTTCGTGCTCTACTCCCTGGGATGCTGGGCAGCCCAGCACGGCTGCCAAAGAGGTTCCATTGTAATGGACTTTGAGTTGGGAAATGGAGGAGTGAAAGCAATGCGGATGGCACCGTTGCAAAGCTGACTTTCTGCAGAAGAGGCACAGCTCAAGTTTTTTGCCCTGGCTCTTCGGCTGTGGGAGCAGAGGCCAACCGTTCATGCTCTACTCCCTGGGATGCTGGGCAGCCCAGCACGGCTGCCAAAGAGGTTCCATTGTAATGGACTTTGAGTTGGGAAATCGAGGAGCGACAGCAATGCGGATGGCACCGTTGCAAAGCTGACTTTCTGCAGAAGAGGCAAAGCTCAAGTTTTTTGCCCTGGCTCTTCGGCTGTGGGAGCAGAGGCCAACCGTTCGTGCTCTACTCCCTGGGATGCTGGGCAGCCCAGCACGGCTGCCAAAGAGGTTCCATTGTAATGGACTTTGAGTTGGGAAATCGAGGAGCGACAGCAATGCGGATGGCACCGTTGCAAAGCTGACTTTCTGCAGAAGAGGCACAGCTCAAGTTTTTTGCCCTGGCTCTTCGGCTGTGGGAGCAGAGGCCAACCGTTCGTGCTCTACTCCCTGGGATGCTGGGCAGCCCAGCACGGCTGCCAAAGAGGTTCCATTGTAATGGACTTTGAGTTGGGAAATGGAGGAGCGACAGCAATGCGGATGGCACCGTTGCAAAGCTGACTTTCTGCAGAAGAGGCACAGCTCAAGTTTTTTGCCCTGGCTCTTCGGCTGTGGGAGCAGAGGCCAACCGTTCGTGCTCTACTCCCTGGGATGCTGGGCAGCCCAGCACGGCTGCCAAAGAGGTTCCATTGTAATGGACTTTGAGTTGGGAAATCGAGGAGCGACAGCAATGCGGATGGCACCGTTGCAAAGCTGACTTTCTGCAGAAGAGGCACAGCTCAAGTTTTTTGCCCTGGCTCTTCGGCTGTGGGAGCAGAGGCCAACCGTTCGTGCTCTACTCTCTCGGATGCTGGGCAGCCCAGCACGGGTGCCAAAGAAGTTCCATTGTAATGGACTTTGAGTTGGGAAATCGAGGAGCGACAGCAATGCGGATGGCACCGTTGCAAAGCTGACTTTCTGCAGAAGAGGCACAGCTCAAGTTTTTTGCCCTGGCTCTTCGGCTCTGGGAGCAGAGGCCAACCGTTCGTGCTCTACTCCCTGGGATGCTGGGCAGCCCAATACGGCTGCCAAAGAGGTTCCATTGTAATGGACTTTGAGTTGGGAAATCGAGGAGCGACAGCAATGCGGATGGCACCGTTGCAAAGCTGACTTTCTGCAGAAGAGGCACAGCTCAAGTTTTTTGCCCTGGCTCTTCGGCTGTGGGAGCAGAGGCCAACCGTTCGTGCTCTACTCCCTGGGATGCTGGGCAGCCCAGCACGGCTGCCAAAGAGGTTCCATTGTAATGGACTTTGAGTTGGGAAATGGAGGAGTGAAAGCAATGCGGATGGCACCGTTGCAAAGCTGACTTTCTGCAGAAGAGGCACAGCTCAAGTTTTTTGCCCTGGCTCTTCGGCTGTGGGAGCAGAGGCCAACCGTTCATGCTCTACTCCCTGGGATGCTGGGCAGCCCAGCACGGCTGCCAAAGAGGTTCCATTGTAATGGACTTTGAGTTGGGAAATCGAGGAGCGACAGCAATGCGGATGGCACCGTTGCAAAGCTGACTTTCTGCAGAAGAGGCAAAGCTCAAGTTTTTTGCCCTGGCTCTTCGGCTGTGGGAGCAGAGGCCAACCGTTCGTGCTCTACTCCCTGGGATGCTGGGCAGCCCAGCACGGCTGCCAAAGAGGTTCCATTGTAATGGACTTTGAGTTGGGAAATCGAGGAGCGACAGCAATGCGGATGGCACCGTTGCAAAGCTGACTTTCTGCAGAAGAGGCACAGCTCAAGTTTTTTGCCCTGGCTCTTCGGCTGTGGGAGCAGAGGCCAACCGTTCGTGCTCTACTCCCTGGGATGCTGGGCAGCCCAGCACGGCTGCCAAAGAGGTTCCATTGTAATGGACTTTGAGTTGGGAAATGGAGGAGCGACAGCAATGCGGATGGCACCGTTGCAAAGCTGACTTTCTGCAGAAGAGGCACAGCTCAAGTTTTTTGCCCTGGCTCTTCGGCTGTGGGAGCAGAGGCCAACCGTTCGTGCTCTACTCCCTGGGATGCTGGGCAGCCCAGCACGGCTGCCAAAGAGGTTCCATTGTAATGGACTTTGAGTTGGGAAATCGAGGAGCGACAGCAATGCGGATGGCACCGTTGCAAAGCTGACTTTCTGCAGAAGAGGCACAGCTCAAGTTTTTTGCCCTGGCTCTTCGGCTCTGGGAGCAGAGGCCAACCGTTCGTGCTCTACTCCCTGGGATGCTTGGCAGCCCAGCACGGCTGCCAAAGAGGTTCCATTGTAATGGACTTTGAGTTGGGAAATGGAGGAGCGACAGCAATGCGGATGGCACCGTTGCAAAGCTGACTTTCTGCAGAAGAGGCACAGCTCCAGTTTTTTGCCCTGGCTCTTCGGCTGTGGGAGCAGAGGCCAACCGTTCATGCTCTACTCCCTGGGATGCTGGGCAGACCAGCACGGGTGCCAAAGAGGTTCCATTGTAATGGACTTTGAGTTGGGAAATCGAGGAGCGACAGCAATGCGGATGGCACCGTTGCAAAGCTGACTTTCTGCAGAAGAGGCACAGCTCCAGTTTTTTGCCCTGGCTCTTCGCCTCTGGGAGCTGAGGCCAACCGTTGGTGCTCTACTCCCTGGGATGCTGGGCAGCCCAGCACGGCTGCAAAAGAGGTTCCATTGTAATGGACTTTGAGTTGGGAAATCAAGGAGCGACAGCAATGCGGATGGCACCGTTGCAAAGCTGACTTTCTGCAGAAGAGGCACAGCTCAAGTTTTTTGCCCTGGCTCTTCGGCTGTGGGAGCAGAGGCCAACCGTTCGTGCTCTACTCCCTGGGATGCTGGGCAGCCCAGCACGGCTGCCAAAGAGGTTCCATTGTAATGGACTTTGAGTTGGGAAATCGAGGAGCGACAGCAATGCGGATGGCACCGTTGCAAAGCTGACTTTCTGCAGAAGAGGCACAGCTCAAGTTTTTTGCCCTGGCTCTTCGGCTGTGGGAGCAGAGGCCAACCGTTCGTGCTCTACTCCCTGGGATGCTGGGCAGCCCAGCACGGCTGCCAAAGAGGTTCCATTGTAATGGACTTTGAGTTGGGAAATCGAGGAGCGACAGCAATGCGGATGGCACCGTTGCAAAGCTGACTTTCTGCAGAAGAGGCACAGCTCAAGTTTTTTGCCCTGGCTCTTCGGCTGTGGGAGCAGAGGCCAACCGTTCGTGCTCTACTCCCTGGGATGCTGGGCAGCCCAGCACGGCTGCCAAAGAGGTTCCATTGTAATGGACTTTGAGTTGGGAAATCGAGGAGCGACAGCAATGCGGATGGCACCGTTGCAAAGCTGACTTTCTGCAGAAGAGGCACAGCTCAAGTTTTTTGCCCTGGCTCTTCGGCTGTGGGAGCAGAGGCCAACCGTTCGTGCTCTACTCTCTCGGATGCTGGGCAGCCCAGCACGGGTGCCAAAGAAGTTCCATTGTAATGGACTTTGAGTTGGGAAATCGAGGAGCGACAGCAATGCGGATGGCACCGTTGCAAAGCTGACTTTCTGCAGAAGAGGCACAGCTCAAGTTTTTTGCCCTGGCTCTTCGGCTGTGGGAGCAGAGGCCAACCGTTCGTGCTCTACTCCCTGGGATGCTGGGCAGCCCAGCACGGCTGCCAAAGAGGTTCCATTGTAATGGACTTTGAGTTGGGAAATGGAGGAGCGACAGCAATGCGGATGGCACCGTTGCAAAGCTGACTTTCTGCAGAAGAGGCACAGCTCAAGTTTTTTGCCCTGGCTCTTCGGCTGTGGGAGCAGAGGCCAACCGTTCGTGCTCTACTCCCTGGGATGCTGGGCAGCCCAGCACGGCTGCCAAAGAGGTTCCATTGTAATGGACTTTGAGTTGGGAAATCGAGGAGCGACAGCAATGCGGATGGCACCGTTGCAAAGCTGACTTTCTGCAGAAGAGGCACAGCTCAAGTTTTTTGCCCTGGCTCTTCGGCTCTGGGAGCAGAGGCCAACCGTTCGTGCTCTACTCCCTGGGATGCTGGGCAGCCCAGCACGGGTGCCAAAGAGGTTCCATTGTAATGGACTTTGAGTTGGGAAATCGAGGAGCGACAGCAATGCGGATGGCACCGTTGCAAAGCTGACTTTCTGCAGAAGAGGCACAGCTCAAGTTTTTTGCCCTGGCTCTTCGGCTGTGGGAGCAGAGGCCAACCGTTCGTGCTCTACTCCCTGGGATGCTGGGCAGCCCAGCACGGGTGCCAAAGAGGTTCCATTGTAATGGACTTTGAGTTGGGAAATGGAGGAGCGACAGCAATTTGAATGGCACCGTTGCAAAGTTGACTTTCTACAGAAGAGGCACAGCTCAAGTTTTTTGCCCTGGCTCTTCGGCTGTGGGAGCAGAGGCCAACCATTCGTGCTCTACTCCCTGGGATGCTGGGCAGCCCAGCACGGGTGCCAAAGAGGTTCCATTGTAATGGACTTTGAGTTGGGAAATCGAGGAGCGACAGCAATGAGGATGGCACCGTTGCAAAGCTGACTTTCTGCAGAAGAGGCACAGCTCAAGTTTTTTGCCCTGGCTCTTCGGCTGTGGGAGCAGAGGCCAACCGTTCGTGCTCTACTCCCTGGGATGCTGGGCAGCCCAGCACGGCTGCCAAAGAGGTTCCATTGTAATGGACTTTGAGTTGTGAAATGGAGGAGCGACAGCAATGCGGATGGCACCGTTGCAAAGCTGACTTTCTGCAGAAGAGGCACAGCTCAAGTTTTTTGCCCTGGCTCTTCGGCTGTGGGAGCAGAGGCCAACCGTTCGTGCTCTACTCCCTGGGATGCTGGGCAGCCCAGCACGGGTGCCAAAGAGGTTCCATTGTAATGGACTTTGAGTTGGGAAATCGAGGAGCGACAGCAATGCGGATGGCACCGTTGCAAAGCTGACTTTCTGCAGAAGAGGCACAGCTCAAGTTTTTTGCCCTGGCTCTTCGGCTGTGGGAGCAGAGGCCAACCGTTCGTGCTCTACTCCCTGGGATGCTGGGCAGCCCAGCACGGCTGCCAAAGAGGTTCCATTGTAATGGACTTTGAGTTGGGAAATCGAGGAGCGACAGCAATGCGGATGGCACCGTTGCAAAGCTGACTTTCTGCAGAAGAGGCACAGCTCAAGTTTTTTGCCCTGGCTCTTCGGCTGTGGGAGCAGAGGCCAACCGTTCGTGCTCTACTCCCTGGGATGCTGGGCAGCCCAGCACGGCTGCCAAAGAGGTTCCATTGTAATGGACTTTGAGTTGGGAAATCGAGGAGCGACAGCAATTTGAATGGCACCGTTGCAAAGTTGACTTTCTACAGAAGAGGCACAGCTCAAGTTTTTTGCCCTGGCTCTTCGGCTCTGGGAGCAGAGGCCAACCATTCGTGCTCTACTCCCTGGGATGCTGGGCAGCCCAGCACGGGTGCCAAAGAGGTTCCATTGTAATGGACTTTGAGTTGGGAAATCGAGGAGCGACAGCAATGAGGATGGCACCGTTGCAAAGCTGACTTTCTGCAGAAGAGGCACAGCTCAAGTTTTTTGCCCTGGCTCTTCGGCTGTGGGAGCAGAGGCCAACCGTTCGTGCTCTACTCCCTGGGATGCTGGGCAGCCCAGCACGGCTGCCAAAGAGGTTCCATTGTAATGGACTTTGAGTTGTGAAATGGAGGAGCGACAGCAATGCGGATGGCACCGTTGCAAAGCTGACTTTCTGCAGAAGAGGCACAGCTCAAGTTTTTTGCCCTGGCTCTTTGGCTGTGGGAGCAGAGGCCAACCGTTCGTGCTCTACTCCCTGGGATGCTGGGCAGCCCAGCACGGGTGCCAAAGAGGTTCCATTTTAATGGACTTTGAGTTGGGAAATCGAGGAGCGACAGCAATGCGGATGGCACCGTTGCAAAGCTGACTTTCTGCAGAAGAGGCACAGCTCAAGTTTTTTGCCCTGGCTCTTCGGCTGTGGGAGCAGAGGCCAACCGTTCGTGCTCTACTCCCTGGGATGCTGGGCAGCCCAGCACGGCTGCCAAAGAGGTTCCATTGTAATGGACTTTGAGTTGGGAAATCGAGGAGCGACAGCAATGCAGATGGCACCGTTGCAAAGCTGACTTTCTGCAGAAAAGGCACAGCTCAAGTTTTTTGCCCTGGCTCTTCGGCTCTGGGACCAGAGGCCAACCGTTCGTGCTCTACTCCCTGGGATGCTGGCCAGCCCAGCACGGGTGCCAAAGAGGTTCCATTTTAATGGACTTTGAGTTGGGAAATCGAGGAGCGACAGCAATGCGGATGGCACCGTTGCAAAGCTGACTTTCTGCAGAAGAGGCACAGCTCAAGTTTTTTGCCCTGGCTCTTCGGCTGTGGGAGCAGAGGCCAACCGTTCGTGCTCTACTCCCTGGGATGCTGAGCAGCCCAGCACGGGTGCCAAAGAGGTTCCATTGTAATGGACTTTGAGTTGGGAAATCGAGGAGCGACAGCAATGCGGATGGCACCATTGCAAAGCTGACTTTCTGCAGAAGAGGCACAGCTCAAGTTTTTTGCCCTGGCTCTTCGGCTGTGGGAGCAGAGGCCAACCGTTCGTGCTCTACTCCCTGGGATGCTGGGCAGCCGAGCACAGCTGCCAAAGAAGTTCCATTTTAATGGACTTTGAGTTGGGAAATCGAGGAGCGACAGCAATGCGGATGGCACCGTTGCAAAGCTGACTTTCTGCAGAAGAGGCACAGCTCAAGTTTTTTGCCCTGGCTCTTCGGCTCTGGGAGCAGAGGCCAACCGTTCGTGCTCTACTCCCTGGGATGCTGGGCAGCCCAGCACGGCTGCCAAAGAGGTTCCATTGTAATGGACTTTGAGTTGGGAAATGGAGGAGCGACAGCAATGCGGATGGCACCGTTGCAAAGCTGACTTTCTGCAGAAGAGGCACAGCTCAAGTTTTTTGCCCTGGCTCTTCGGCTCTGGGAGCAGAGGCCAACCGTTCGTGCTCTACTCCCTGGGATGCTGGGCAGCCCAGCACGGCTGCCAAAGAGGTTCCATTGTAATGGACTTTGAGTTGGGAAATTGAGGAGCGACAGCAATGCAGATGGCACCGTTGCAAAGCTGACTTTCTGCAGAAGAGGCACAGCTCAAGTTTTTTGCCCTGGCTCTTTGGCTGTGGGAGCAGAGGCCAACCGTTCGTGCTCTACTCCCTGGGATGCTGGGCAGCCCAGCACGGGTGTCAAAGAGGTTCCATTGTAATGGACTTTGAGTTGGGAAATCGAGGAGCGACAGCAATGCGGATGGCACCGTTGCAAAGCTGACTTTCTGCAGAAGAGGCACAGCTCCAGTTTTTTGCCCTGGCTCTTCGGCTGTGGGAGCAGAGGCCAACCGTTCGTGCTCTACTCCCTGCGATGCTGGGCAGCCCAGCACGGCTGCCAAAGAGGTTCCATTGTAATGGACTTTGAGTTGGGAAATCGAGGAGCGACAGCAATGAGGATGGCACAGTTGCAAAGCTGACTTTCTGCAGAAGAGGCACAGCTCAAGTTTTTTGCCCTGGCTCTTCGGCTGTGGGAGCAGAGGCCAACCGTTCGTGCTCTACTCCCTGGGATGCTGGGCAGCCGAGCACAGCTGCCAAAGAAGTTCCATTTTAATGGACTTTGAGTTGGGAAATCGAGGAGCGACAGCAATGCGGATGGCACCGTTGCAAAGCTGACTTTCTGCAGAAGAGGCACAGCTCAAGTTTTTTGCCCTGGCTCTTCGGCTGTGGGAGCAGAGGCCAACCGTTCGTGCTCTACTCCCTGGGATGCTGGGCAGCCCAGCACGGCTGCCAAAGAGGTTCCATTGTAATGGACTTTGAGTTGGGAAATCGAGGAGCGACAGCAATGCGGATGGCACCGTTGCAAAGCTGACTTTCTGCAGAAGAGGCACAGCTCAAGTTTTTTGCCCTGGCTCTTCGGCTGTGGGAGCAGAGGCCAACCGTTCGTGCTCTACTCCCTGGGATGCTGGGCAGCCCAGCACGGCTGCCAAAGAGGTTCCATTGTAATGGACTTTGAGTTGGGAAATCGAGGAGCGACAGCAATGCAGATGGCACCGTTGCAAAGCTGACTTTCTGCAGAAGAGGCACAGCTCAAGTTTTTTGCCCTGGCTATACGGCTGTGAGAGCAGAGGCCAACCGTTCATGCTCTACTCCCTGGGATGCTGGGCAGCCCAGCACGGCTGCCAAAGAGGTTCCATTGTAATGGACTTTGAGTTGGGAATTCGAGGAGCGACAGCAATGCGGATGGCACCGTTGCAAAGCTGACTTTCTGCAGAAGAGGCACAGCTCAAGTTTTTTGCCCTGGCTCTTCGCCTCTGGGAGCAGAGGCCAACCGTTCGTGCTCTACTCCCTGGGATGCTGGGCAGCCCAGCACGGGTGCCAAAGAGGTTCCATTGTAATGGACTTTGAGTTGGGAAATCGAGGAGCGACAGCAATGCGGATGGCACCATTGCAAAGCTGACTTTCTGCAGAAGAGGCACAGCTCAAGTTTTTTGCCCTGGCTCTTTGGCTGTGGGAGCAGAGGCCAACCGTTCGTGCTCTACTCCCTGGGATGCTGGGCAGCCCAGCACGGGTGCCAAAGAGGTTCCATTGTAATGGACTTTGAGTTGGGAAATCGAGGAGCGACAGCAATGCGGATGGCACCGTTGCAAAGCTGACTTTCTGCAGAAGAGGCACAGCTCAAGTTTTTTGCCCTGGCTCTTTGGCTGTGGGAGCAGAGGCCAACCGTTCGTGCTCTACTCCCTGGGATGCTGGGCAGCCCAGCACGGGTGCCAAAGAGGTTCCATTGTAATGGACTTTGAGTTGGGAAATCGAGGAGCGACAGCAATGCGGATGGCAGCGTTGCAAAGCTGACTTTCTGCAGAAGAGGCACAGCTCAAGTTTTTTGCCCTGGCTCTTTGGCTGTGGGAGCAGAGGCCAACCGTTCATGCTCTACTCCCTGGGATGCTGGGCAGCCCAGCACGGGTGCCAAAGAGGTTCCATTGTAATGGACTTTGAGTTGGGAAATCGAGGAGCGACAGCAATGCGGATGGCACCGTTGCAAAGCTGACTTTCTGCAGAAGAGGCACAGCTCAAGTTTTTTGCCCTGGCTCTTCGGCTGTGGGAGCAGAGGCCAACCGTTCGTGCTCTACTCCCTGGGATGCTGGGCAGCCCAGCACGGGTGCCAAAGAGGTTCCATTGTAATGGACTTTGAGTTGGGAAATCGAGGAGCGACAGCAATGCGGATGGCACCGTTGCAAAGCTGACTTTCTGCAGAAGAGGCACAGCTCAAGTTTTTTGCCCAGGCTCTTCGGCTGTGGGAGGAGAGGCCAACCGTTCGTGCTCTACTCCCTGGGATGCTGGGCAGCCCAGCACGGGTGCCAAAGAGGTTCCATTGTAATGGACTTTGAGTTGGGAAATCGAGGAGCGACAGCAATGCGGATGGCACCGTTGCAAAGCTGACTTTCTGCAGAAGAGGCACAGCTCAAGTTTTTTGCCCTGGCTCTTCGGCTGTGGGAGCAGAGGCCAACCGTTCGTGCTCTACTCCCTGAGATGCTGGGCAGCCCAGCACGGCTGCCAAAGAGGTTCCATTGTAATGGACTTTGAGTTGGGAAATCGAGGAGCGACAGCAATGCGGATGGCACCGTTGCAAAGCTGACTTTCTGCAGAAGAGGCACAGCTCAATTTTTTTGCCCTGGCTCTACGGCTGTGGGAGCAGAGGCCAACCGTTCGTGCTCTACTCCCTGGGATGCTGGGCAGCCCAGCACGGCTGCCAAAGAGGTTCCATTGTAATGGACTTTGAGTTGGGAAATCGAGGAGCGACAGCAATGCAGATGGCACCGTTGCAAAGCTGACTTTCTGCAGAAGAGGCACAGCTCAAGTTTTTTGCCCTGGCTCTTCGGCTGTGGGAGCAGAGGCCAACCGTTCGTGCTCTACTCCCTGGGATACTGGGCAGCCCAGCACGGCTGCCAAAGAGGTTCCATTGTAATGGACTTTGAGTTGGGAAATCGAGGAGCGACAGCAATGCGGATGGCACCGTTGCAAAGCTGACTTTCTGCAGAAGAGGCACAGCTCAAGTTTTTTGCCCTGGCTCTTCGGCTCTGGGAGCAGAGGCCAACCGTTCGTGCTCTACTCCCTGGGATGCTGGGCAGCCGAGCACAGCTGCCAAAGATGTTCCATTTTAATGGACTTTGAGTTGGGAAATCGAGGAGCGACAGCAATGCGGATGGCACCGTTGCAAAGCTGACTTTCTGCAGAAGAGGCACAGCTCAAGTTTTTTGCCCTGGCTCTTCGGCTGTGGGAGCAGAGGCCAACCGTTCGTGCTCTACTCCCTGGGATGCTGGGCAGCCCAGCACGGGTGCCAAAGAGGTTCCATTGTAATGGACTTTGAGTTGGGAAATCGAGGAGCGACAGCAATGCGGATGGCACCGTTGCAAAGCTGACTTTCTGCAGAAGAGGCACAGCTCAAGTTTTTTGCCCTGGCTCTTCGGCTGTGGGAGCAGAGGCCAACCGTTCGTGCTCTACTCCCTGGGATGCTGGGCAGCCCAGCACGGCTGCCAAAGAGGTTCCATTGTAATGGACTTTGAGTTGGGAAATCGAGGAGCGACAGCAATGCGGATGGCACCGTTGCAAAGCTGACTTTCTGCAGAAGAGGCACAGCTCAAGTTTTTTGCCCTGGCTCTTCGGCTGTGGGAGCAGAGGCCAACCGTTCGTGCTCTACTCCCTGGGATGCTGGGCAGCCCAGCACGGCTGCCAAAGAGGTTCCATTGTAATGGACTTTGAGTTGGGAAATCAAGGAGCGACAGCAATGCGGATGGCACCGTTGCAAAGCTGACTTTCTGCAGAAGAGGCACAGCTCAAGTTTTTTGCCCTGGCTCTTCGGCTGTGGGAGCAGAGGCCAACCGTTCGTGCTCTACTCCCTGCGATGCTGGGCAGCCCAGCACGGCTGCCAAAGAGGTTCCATTGTAATGGACTTTGAGTTGGGAAATCGAGGAGCGACAGCAATGAGGATGGCACCGTTGCAAAGCTGACTTTCTGCAGAAGAGGCACAGCTCAAGTTTTTTGCCCTGGCTCTTCGGCTGTGGGAGCAGAGGCCAACCGTTCGTGCTCTACTCCCTGGGATGCTGGGCAGCCCAGCACGGCTGCCAAAGAGGTTCCATTGTAATGGACATTGAGTTGGGAAATCGAGGAGCGACAGCAATGAGGATGGCACCGTTGCAAAGCTGACTTTCTGCAGAAGAGGCACAGCTCAAGTTTTTTGCCCTGGCTCTTCGGCTGTGGGAGCAGAGGCCAACCGTTCGTGCTCTACTCCCTGGGATGCTGGGCAGCCGAGCACAGCTGCCAAAGAGGTTCCATTTTAATGGACTTTGAGTTGGGAAATCGAGGAGCGACAGCAATGCGGATGGCACCGTTGCAAAGCTGACTTTCTGCAGAAGAGGCACAGCTCAAGTTTTTTGCCCTGGCTCTTCGGCTGTGGGAGCAGAGGCCAACCGTTCGTGCTCTACTCCCTGGGATGCTGGGCAGCCCAGCACGGCTGCCAAAGAGGTTCCATTGTAATGGACTTTGAGTTGGGAAATCGAGGAGTGACAGCAATGCGGATGGCACCGTTGCAAAGCTGACTTTCTGCAGAAGAGGCACAGCTCAAGTTTTTTGCCCTGGCTCTTCGGCTGTGGGAGCAGAGGCCAACCGTTGGTGCTCTACTCCCTGGGATGCTGGGCAGCCCAGCACGGGTGCCAAAGAGGTTCCATTGTAATGGACTTTGAGTTGGGAATTCAAGGAGCGACAGCAATGCGGATGGCACCGTTGCAAAGCTGACTTTCTGCAGAAGAGGCACAGCTCAAGTTTTTTGCCCTGGCTCTTCGGCTGTGGGAGCAGAGGCCAACCGTTCGTGCTCTACTCCCTGGGATGCTGGGCAGCCCAGCACAGCTGCCAAAGAGGTTCCATTGTAATGGACTTTGAGTTGGGAAATCGAGGAGCGACAGCAATGCGGATGGCACCGTTGCAAAGCTGACTTTCTGCAGAAGAGGCACAGCTCAAGTTTTTTGCCCTGGCTCTTCGGCTCTGGGAGCAGAGGCCAACCGTTCGTGCTCTACTCCCTGGGATGCTGGGCAGCCGAGCACAGCTGCCAAAGATGTTCCATTTTAATGGACTTTGAGTTGGGAAATCGAGGAGCGACAGCAATGCGGATGGCACCGTTGCAAAGCTGACTTTCTGCAGAAGAGGCACAGCTCAAGTTTTTTGCCCTGGCTCTTCGGCTCTGTGAGCAGAGGCCAACCGTTTGTGCTCTACTCCCTGGGATGCTGGGCAGCCCAGCACGGCTGCCAAAGAGGTTCCATTGTAATGGACTTTGAGTTGGGAAATGGAGGAGCGACAGCAATGCGGATGGCACCGTTGCAAAGCTGACTTTCTGCAGAAGAGGCACAGCTCAAGTTTTTTGCCCTGGCTCTTCGGCTGTGGGAGCAGAGGCCAACCGTTCGTGCTCTACTCCCTGGGATGCTGGGCAGCCCAGCACGGCTGCCAAAGAGGTTCCATTGTAATGGACTTTGAGTTGGGAAATCGAGGAGCGACAGCAATGCGGATGGCACCGTTGCAAAGCTGACTTTCTGCAGAAGAGGCACAGCTCAAGTTTTTTGCCCTGGCTCTTCGGCTGTGGGAGCAGAGGCCAACCGTTCGTGCTCTACTCCCTGGGATGCTGGGCAGCCCAGCACGGGTGCCAAAGAGGTTCCATTGTAATGGACTTTGAGTTGGGAAATCGAGGAGCGACAGCAATGCGGATGGCACCGTTGCAAAGCTGACTTTCTGCAGAAGAGGCACAGCTCAAGTTTTTTTGCCCTGGCTCTTCGGCTGTGGGAGCAGAGGCCAACCGTTCGTGCTCTACTCGCTGGGATGCTGGGCAGCCCAGCACGGCTGCCAAAGAGGTTCCATTGTAATGGACTTTGAGTTGGGAAATCGAGGAGCGACAGCAATGAGGATGGCACCGTTGCAAAGCTGACTTTCTGCAGAAGAGGCACAGCTCAAGTTTTTTGCCCTGGCTCTTCGGCTGTGGGAGCAGAGGCCAACCGTTCGTGCTCTACTCCCTGGGATGCTCGGCAGCCCAGCACGGCTGCCAAAGAGGTTCCATTGTAATGGACATTGAGTTGGGAAATCGAGGAGCGACAGCAATGAGGATGGCACCGTTGCAAAGCTGACTTTCTGCAGAAGAGGCACAGCTCAAGTTTTTTGCCCTGGCTCTTCGGCTGTGGGAGCAGAGGCCAACCGTTCGTGCTCTACTCCCTGGGATGCTGGGCAGCCGAGCACAGCTGCCGAAGAGGTTCCATTTTAATGGACTTTGAGTTGGGAAATCGAGGAGCGACAGCAATGCGGATGGCATCGTTGCAAAGCTGACTTTCTGCAGAAGAGGCACAGCTCAAGTTTTTTGCCCTGGCTCTTCGGCTCTGGGAGCAGAGGCCAACCTTTCGTGCTCTACTCCCTGGGATGCTGGGCAGCCCAGCACGGCTGCCAAAGAGGTTCCATTGTAATGGACTTTGAGTTGGGAAATCGAGGAGTGACAGCAATGCGGATGGCACCGTTGCAAAGCTGACTTTCTGCAGAAGAGGCACAGCTCCAGTTTTTTGCCCTGGCTCTTCGGCTGTGGGAGCAGAGGCCAACCGTTCGTGCTCTACTCCCTGGGATGCTGGGCAGCCCAGCACGGCTGCCAAAGAGGTTCCATTGTAATGGACTTTGAGTTGGGAAATCGAGGAGCGACAGCAATGCGGATGGCACCGTTGCAAAGCTGACTTTCTGCAGAAGAGGCACAGCTCAAGTTTTTTGCCCTGGCTCTTCGGCTCTGGGAGCAGAGGCCGAATGTTCGTGCTCTACTCCCTGGGATGCTGGGCAGCCCAGCACGGCTGCCAAAGAGGTTCCATTGTAATGGACTTTGAGTTGGGAATTCAAGGAGCGACAGCAATGCGGATGGCACCGTTGCAAAGCTGACTTTCTGCAGAAGAGGCACAGCTCAAGTTTTTTGCCCTGGCTCTTCGGCTGTGGGAGCAGAGGCCAACCGTTCGTGCTCTACTCCCTGGGATGCTGGGCAGCCCAGCACGGCTGCCAAAGAGGTTCCATTGTAATGGACTTTGAGTTGGGAAATGGAGGAGCGACAGCAATGCGGATGGCACCGTTGCAAAGCTGACTTTCTGCAGAAGAGGCACAGCTCAAGTTTTTTGCCCTGGCTCTTCGGCTGTGGGAGCAGAGGCCAACCGTTCGTGCTCTACTCCCTGCGATGCTGGGCAGCCGAGCACGGGTGCCAAAGATGTTCCATTTTAATGGACTTTGAGTTGGGAAATCGAGGAGCGACAGCCATGCGGATGGCACCGTTGCAAAGCTGACTTTCTGCAGAAGAGGCACAGCTCAAGTTTTTTGCCCTGGCTCTTCGGCTCTGGGAGCAGAGGCCAACCGTTCGTGCTCTACTCCCTGGGATGCTGGGCAGCCCAGCACGGGTGCCAAAGAGGTTCCATTGTAATGGACTTTGAGTTGGGAAATCGAGGAGCGACAGCAATGCGGATGGCACCGTTGCAAAGCTGACTTTCTGCAGAAGAGGCACAGCTCAAGTTTTTTGCCCTGCCTCTTCGGCTGTGGGAGCAGAGGCTAACCTTTCGTGCTCTACTCCCTGGGATGCTGGGCAGCCGGGCACGGGTGCCAAAGAGGTTCCATTGTAATGGACTTTGAGTTGGCAAATCGAGGAGCGACAGCAATGCGGATGGCAGCGTTGCAAAGCTGACTTTCTGCAGAAGAGGCACAGCTCAAGTTTTTTGCCCTGGCTCTTCGGCTGTGGGAGCAGAGGCCAACCATTCGTGCTCTACTCCCTGGGATGCTGGGCAGCCGGGCACGGGTGCCAAAGAGGTTCCATTGTAATGGACTTTGAGTTGGGAAATGGAGGAGCGACAGCAATGCGGATGGCACCGTTGCAAAGCTGACTTTCTGCAGAAGAGGCACAGCTCAAGTTTTTTGCCCTGGCTCTTCGGCTGTGGGAGCAGAGGCTAACCTTTCGTGCTCTACTCCCTGGCATGCTGGGCAGCCCAGCACGGGTGCCAAAGAGGTTCCATTGTAATGGACTTTGAGTTGGGAAATGGAGGAGCGACAGCAATGCGGATGGCACCGTTGCAAAGCTGACTTTCTGCAGAAGAGGCACAGCTCAAGTTTTTTGCCCTGGCTCTTCGGCTGTGGGAGCAGAGGCCAACCGTTCGTGCTCTACTCCCTGGGATGCTGGGCAGCCCAGCACGGGTGCCAAAGAGGTTCCATTGTAATGGACTTTGAGTTGGGAAATGGAGGAGCGACAGCAATGCGGATGGCACCGTTGCAAAGCTGACTTTCTGCAGAAGAGGCACAGCTCAAGTTTTTTGCCCTGGCTCTTCGGCTGTGGTAGCAGAGGCCAACCGTTCGTGCTCTACTCCCTGGGATGCTGGGCAGCCCAGCACGGGTGCCAAAGAGGTTCCATTGTAATGGACTTTGAGTTGGGAAATGGAGGAGCGACAGCAATGCGGATGGCACCGTTGCAAAGCTGACTTTCTGCAGAAGAGGCACAGCTCAAGTTTTTTGCCCTGGCTCTTCGGCTGTGGGAGCAGAGGCCAACCGTTCGTGCTCTACTCCCTGGGATGCTGGGCAGCCGAGCACGGGTGCCAAAGAGGTTCCATTGTAATGGACTTTGAGTTGGGAAATCGAGGAGCGACAGCAATGCGGATGGCAGCGTTGCAAAGCTGACTTTCTGCAGAAGAGGCACAGCTCAAGTTTTTTGCCCTGGCTCTTCGGCTGTGGGAGCAGAGGCCGAATGTTCGTGCTCTACTCCCTGGGATGCTGGGCAGCCCAGCACGGCTGCCAAAGAGGTTCCATTGTAATGGACTTTGAGTTGGCAAATCGAGGAGCGACAGCCATGCGGATGGCACCGTTGCAAAGCTGACTTTCTGCAGAAGAGGCACAGCTCAAGATTTTTGCTCTGGCTCTTCGGCTGTGGGAGCAGAGGCCAACCGTTCGTGCTCTACTCCCTGGGATGCTGGGCAGCCCAGCACGGGTGCCAAAGAGGTTCCATTGTAATGGACTTTGAGTTGGGAAATGGAGGAGCGACAGCCATGCGGATGGCAGCGTTGCAAAGATGACTTTCTGCAGTAGAGGCACAGCTCAAGTTTTTTGCCCTGGCTCTTCGGCTGTGGGAGCAGAGGCCGAATGTTCGTGCTCTACTCCCTGGGATGCTGGGCAGCCCAGCACGGCTGCCAAAGAGGTTCCATTGTAATGGACTTTGAGTTGGGAAATCGAGGAGCGACAGCAATGCAGATGGCACCGTTGCAAAGCTGACTTTCTGCAGAAGAGGCACAGCTCAAGTTTTTTGCCCTGGCTCTTCGGCTCTGGGAGCAGAGGCCAACCATTCGTGCTCTACTCCCTGGGATGCTGGGCAGCCCAGCACGGGTGCCAAAGAGGTTCCATTGTAATGGACTTTGAGTTGGGAAATGGAGGAGCGACAGCAATGTGGATGGCACCGTTGCAAAGTTGACTTTCTGCAGAAGAGGCACAGCTCAAGTTTTTTGCCCTGGCTCTTCGGCTCTGGGAGCAGAGGCCAACCGTTCGTGCTCTACTCCCTGGGATGCTGGGCAGCCCAGCACGGCTGCCAAAGAGGTTCCATTGTAATGGACTTTGAGTTGGGAAATGGAGGAGCGACAGCAATGCGGATGGCACCGTTGCAAAGCTGACTTTCTGCAGAAGAGGCACAGCTCAAGTTTTTTGCCCTGGCTCTTCGGCTCTGGGAGCAGAGGCCAACCGTTCGTGCTCTACTCCCTGGGATGCTGGGCAGCCGGGCACGGGTGCCAAAGAGGTTCCATTGTAATGGACTTTGAGTTGGGAAATCGAGGAGCGACAGCAATGCGGATGGCACCGTTGCAAAGCTGACTTTCTGCAGAAGAGGCACAGCTCAAGTTTTTTGCCCTGGCTCTTCGGCTCTGGGAGCAGAGGCCAACCGTTCGTGCTCTACTCCCTGGGATGCTGGGCAGCCCAGCACGGGTGCCAAAGAGGTTCCATTGTAATGGACTTTGAGTTGGGAAATCGAGGAGCGACAGCAATGCAGATGGCACCGTTGCAAAGCTGACTTTCTGCAGAAGAGGCACAGCTCAAGTTTTTTGCCCTGGCTCTTCGGCTCTGGGAGCAGAGGCCAACCATTCGTGCTCTACTCCCTGGGATGCTGGGCAGCCCAGCACGGGTGCCAAAGAGGTTCCATTGTAATGGACTTTGAGTTGGGAAATGGAGGAGCGACAGCAATGTGGATGGCACCGTTGCAAAGTTGACTTTCTGCAGAAGAGGCACAGCTCAAGTTTTTTGCCCTGGCTCTTCGGCTGTGGGAGCAGAGGCCAACCGTTCGTGCTCTACTCCCTGGGATGCTGGGCAGCCGAGCACGTGTGCCAAAGAGGTTCCATTGTAATGGACTTTGAGTTGGGAAATGGAGGAGCGACAGCAATGCGGATGGCACCGTTGCAAAGCTGACTTTCTGCAGAAGAGGCACAGCTCAAGTTTTTTGCCCTGGCTCTTCGGCTGTGGGAGCAGAGGCCAACCGTTCGTGCTCTACTCCCTGCGATGCTGGGCAGCCCAGCACGGCTGCCAAAGAGGTTCCATTGTAATGGACTTTGAGTTGGGAATTCGAGGAGCGACAGCAATGCGGATGGCACCGTTGCAAAGCTGACTTTCTGCAGAAGAGGCACAGCTCAAGTTTTTTGCCCTGGCTCTTCGGCTGTGGGAGCAGAGGCCAACCGTTCATGCTCTACTCCCTGGGATGCTGGGCAGCCCAGCACGGCTGCCAAAGAAGTTCCATTGTAATGGACTTTGAGTTGGGAAATCGAGGAGCGACAGCAATGCGGATGGCACCGTTACAAAGCTGACTTTCTGCAGAAGAGGCACAGCTGATGTTTTTTGCCCTGGCTCTTCGGCTCTGGGAGCAGAGGCCAACCGTTCGTGCTCTACTCCCTGGGATGCTGGGCAGCCCAGCACGGCTGCCAAAGAGGTTCCATTGTAATGGACTTTGAGTTGGGAAATCGAGCAGTGACAGCAATGCAGATGGCACCGTTGCAAAGCTGACTTTCTGCAGAAGAGGCACAGCTCAAGTTTTTTGCCCTGGCTCTTCGGCTGTGGGAGCAGAGGCCAACCGTTCGTGCTCTACTCCCTGCGATGCTGGGCAGCCCAGCACGGCTGCCAAAGAGGTTCCATTGTAATGGACTTTGAGTTGGGAAATCGAGGAGCGACAGCAATGCGGATGGCACCGTTGCAAAGCTGACTTTCTGCAGAAGAGGGACAGCTCAAGTTTTTTGCCCTGGCTCTTCGGCTCTGGGAGCAGAGGCCAACCGTTCGTGCTCTACTCCCTGGGATGCTGGGCAGCCCAGCACGGCTGCCAAAGAGGTTCCATTGTAATGGACTTTGAGTTGGTAAATCGAGGAGCGACAGCAATGCGGATGGCACCGTTGCAAAGCTGACTTTCTGCAGAAGAGGCACAGCTCAAGTTTTTTGCCCTGGCTCTTCGGCTGTGGGAGCAGAGGCCAACCGTTCGTGCTCTACTCCCTGGGATGCTGGGCAGCCCAGCACGGGTGCCAAAGAGGTTCCATTGTAATGGACTTTGAGTTGGGAAATCGAGGAGCGACAGCAATGCGGATGGCACCGTTGCAAAGCTGACTTTCTGCAGAAGAGGCACAGCTCCAGTTTTTTGCCCGGGCTCTTCGGCTGTGGGAGCAGAGGCCCACCGTTCGTGCTCTACTCTCTGGGATGCTGGGCAGCCCAGCACGGGTGCCAAAGAGGTTCCATTGTAATGGACTTTGAGTTGGGAAATCGAGGAGCGACAGCAATGCAGATGGCACCGTTGCAAAGCTGACTTTCTGCAGAAGAGGCACAGCTCAAGTTTTTTGCCCTGGCTCTTCGGCTCTGGGAGCAGAGGCCAACCGTTCGTGCTCTACTCCCTGGGATGCTGGGCAGCCCAGCACAGCTGCCAAAGAGGTTCCATTGTAATGGACTTTGAGTTGGGAAATGGAGGAGCGACAGCAATGCGGATGGCACCGTTGCAAAGCTGACTTTCTGCAGAAGAGGCACAGCTCAAGTTTTTTGCCCTGGCTCTTCGGCTGTGGGAGCAGAGGCCAACCGTTCGTGCTCTACTCCCTGGGATGCTGGGCAGCCCAGCACGGCTGCCAAAAGGTTCCATTGTAATGGACTTTGAGTTAGGAAATCGAGGAGCGACAGCAATGCAGATGGCACCGTTGCAAAGCTGACTTTCTGCAGAAGAGGCACAGCTCAAGTTTTTTGCCCTGGCTCTTCGGCTCTGGGAGCAGAGGCCAACCGTTCGTGCTCTACTCCCTGGGATGCTGGGCAGCCCAGCACGGGTGCCAAAGAGGTTCCATTGTAATGGACTTTGAGTTGGGAAATCGAGGAGCGACAGCAATGCAGATGGCACCGTTGCAAAGCTGACTTTCTGCAGAAGAGGCACAGCTCAAGTTTTTTGCCCTGGCTCTTCGGCTCTGGGAGCAGAGGCCAACCGTTCGTGCTCTACTCCCTGGGATGCTGGGCAGCCCAGCACGGCTGCCAAAGAGGTTCCATTGTAATGGACTTTGAGTTGGGAAATCGAGGAGCGACAGCAATGCGGATGGCACCGTTGCAAAGCTGACTTTCTGCAGAAGAGGCACAGCTCAAGTTTTTTGCCCTGGCTCTTCGGCTGTGGGAGCAGAGGCCAACCGTTCGTGCTCTACTCCCTGGGATGCTGGGCAGCCCAGCACGGGTGCCAAAGAGGTTCCATTGTAATGGACTTTGAGTTGGGAAATCGAGGAGCGACAGCAATGCGGATGGCACCGTTGCAAAGCTGACTTTCTGCAGAAGAGGCACAGCTCAAGTTTTTTGCCCTGGCTCTTCGGCTGTGGGAGCAGAGGCCAACCGTTCGTGCTCTACTCCCTGGGATGCTGGGCAGCCCAGCACGGGTGCCAAAGAGGTTCCATTGTAATGGACTCTGAGTTGGGAAATCGAGGAGCGACAGCAATGCGGATGGCACCGTTGCAAAGCTGACTTTCTGCAGAAGAGGCACAGCTCAAGTTTCTTGCCCTGGCTCTTCGGCTCTGGGAGCAGAGGCCAACCGTTCGTGCTCTACTCCCTGGGATGCTGGGCAGCCCAGCACGGCTGCCAAAGAGGTTCCATTGTAATGGACTTTGAGTTGGGAAATCGAGGAGCGACAGCAATGCAGATGGCACCGTTGCAAAGCTGACTTTCTGCAGAAGAGGCACAGCTCAAGTTTTTTGCCCTGGCTCTTCGGCTGTGGGAGCAGAGGCCAACCGTTCGTGCTCTACTCCCTGGGATGCTGGGCAGCCCAGTACGGGTGCCAAAGAGGTTCCATTGTAATGGACTTTGAGTTGGGAAATCGAGGAGCGACAGCAATGCGGATGGCACCGTTGCAAAGCTGACTTACTGCAGAAGAGGCACAGCTCAAGTTTTTTGCCCTGGCTCTTCGGCTCTGGGAGCAGAGGCCAACCGTTCGTGCTCTACTCCCTGGGATGCTGGGCAGCCCAGCACGGCTGCCAAAGAGGTTCCATTGTAATGGACTTTGAGTTGGGAAATCGAGGAGCGACAGCAATGCGGATGGCACCGTTGCAAAGCTGACTTTCTGCAGAAGAGGCACAGCTCAAGTTTTTTGCCCGGGCTCTTCGGCTCTGGGAGCAGAGGCCAGCCGTTCATGCTCTACTCCCTGGGATGCTGGGCAGCCCAGCACGGCTGCCAAAGAAGTCCCATTGTAATGGACTTTGAGTTGGGAAATCGAGGAGCGACAGCAATGCGGATGGCAGCGTTGCAAAGCTGACTTTCTGCAGAAGAGGCACAGCTCAAGTTTTTTGCCCTGGCTCTTCGGCTCTGGGAGCAGAGGCCAACCGTTCGTGCTCTACTCCCTGGGATGCTGGGCAGCCCAGCACGGCTGCCAAAGAGGTTCCATTGTAATGGACTTTGAGTTGGGAAATCGAGGAGCGACAGCAATGTGGATGGCACCGTTGCAAAGCTGACTTTCTGCAGAAGAGGCACAGCTCAAGTTTTTTGCCCTGGCTCTTCGGCTCTGGGAGCAAAGGCCAACCGTTCGTGCTCTACTCCCTGGGATGCTGGGCAGCCCAGCACAGCTGCCAAAGAGGTTCCATTGTAATGGACTTTGAGTTGGGAAATGGAGGAGCGACAGCAATGCGGATGGCACCGTTGCAAAGCTGACTTTCTGCAGAAGAGGCACAGCTCAAGTTTTTTGCCCTGGCTCTTCGGCTGTGGGAGCAGAGGCCAACCGTTCGTGCTCTACTCCCTGGGATGCTGGGCAGCCCAGCACGGGTGCCAAAGAGGTTCCATTGTAATGGACTTTGAGTTGGGAATTCGAGGAGCGACAGCAATGCGGATGGCACCGTTGCAAAGCTGACTTTCTGCAGAAGAGGCACAGCTCAAGTTTTTTGCCCTGGCTCTTCGGCTGTGGGAGCAGAGGCCAACCGTTCGTGCTCTACTCCCTGGGATGCTGGGCAGCCCAGCACGGGTGCCAAAGAGGTTCCATTGTAATGGACTTTGAGTTGGGAAATCGAGGAGCGACAGCAATGCGGATGGCACCGTTGCAAAGCTGACTTTCTGCAGAAGAGGCACAGCTCAAGTTTTTTGCCCTGGCTCTTCGGCTGTGGGATCAGAGGCCAACCGTTCGTGCTCTACTCCCTGGGATGCTGGGCAGCCCAGCACGGCTGCCAAAGAGGTTCCATTGTAATGGACTTTGAGTTGGGAAATCGAGGAGCGACAGCAATGCGGATGGCACCGTTGCAAAGCTGACTTTCTGCAGAAGAGGCACAGCTCAAGTTTTTTGCCCTGGCTCTTCGGCTGTGGGAGCAGAGGCCAACCGTTCGTGCTCTACTCCCTGGGATGCTGGGCAGCCCAGCACGACTGCCAAAGAGGTTCCATTGTAATGGACTTTGAGTTGGGAAATCGAGGAGCGACAGCAATGCGGATGGCACCGTTGCAAAGCTGACTTTCTGCAGAAGAGGCACAGCTCAAGTTTTTTGCCCTGGCTCTTCGGCTGTGGGAGCAGAGGCCAACCGTTCGTGCTCTACTCCCTGGGATGCTGGGCAGCCCAGCACGGCTGCCGAAGAGGTTCCATTGTAATGGACTTTGAGTTGGGAAATCGAGGAGCGACAGCAATGCAGATGGCACCGTTGCAAAGCTGACTTTCTGCAGAAGAGGCACAGCTCAAGTTTTTTGCACTGGCTCTTCGGCTCTGGGAGCAGAGGCCAACCATTCGTGCTCTACTCCCTGGGATGCTGGGCAGCCCAGCACGGGTGCCAAAGAGGTTCCATTGTAATGGACTTTGAGTTGGGAAATGGAGGAGCGACAGCAATGTGGATGGCACCGTTGCAAAGTTGACTTTCTGCAGAAGAGGCACAGCTCAAGTTTTTTGCCCTGGCTCTTCGGCTGTGGGAGCAGAGGCCAACCGTTCGTGCTCTACTCCCTGGGATGCTGGGCAGCCGAGCACGTGTGCCAAAGAGGTTCCATTGTAATGGACTTTGAGTTGGGAAATGGAGGAGCGACAGCAATGCGGATGGCACCGTTGCAAAGCTGACTTTCTGCAGAAGAGGCACAGCTCAAGTTTTTTGCCCTGGCTCTTCGGCTGTGGGAGCAGAGGCCAACCGTTCGTGCTCTACTCCCTGCGATGCTGGGCAGCCCAGCACGGGTGCCAAAGAGGTTCCATTGTAATGGACTTTGAGTTGGGAAATCGAGGAGCGACAGCAATGCGGATGGCACCGTTGCAAAGCTGACTTTCTGCAGAAGAGGCACAGCTCAAGTTTTTTGCCCTGGCTCTTCGGCTGTGGGAGCAGAGGCCAACCGTTCGTGCTCTACTCCCTGGGATGCTGAGCAGCCGAGCACAGCTGCCAAAGAGGTTCCATTTTAATGGACTTTGAGTTGGGAAATCGAGGAGCGACAGCAATGCGGATGGCACCGTTGCAAAGCTGACTTTCTGCAGAAGAGGCACAGCTCAAGTTTTTTGCCCTGGCTCTTCGGCTGTGGGAGCAGAGGCCAACCGTTCATGCTCTACTCCCTGGGATGCTGGGCAGCCCAGCACGGCTGCCAAAGAAGTTCCATTGTAATGGACTTTGAGTTGGGAAATCGAGGAGCGACAGCAATGCGGATGGCACCGTTACAAAGCTGACTTTCTGCAGAAGAGGCACAGCTGAAGTTTTATGCCCTGGCTCTTCGGCTCTCGGAGCAGAGGCCAACCGTTCGTGCTCTACTCCCTGGGATGCTGGGCAGCCCAGCACGGGTGCCAAAGAGGTTCCATTGTAATGGACTTTGAGTTGGGAAATCGAGGAGCGACAGCAATGCAGATGGCACCGTTGCAAAGCTGACTTTCTGCAGAAGAGGCACAGCTCAGCTTTTTTGCCCTGGCTCTTCGGCTCTGGGAGCAGAGGCCAACCGTTCGTGCTCTACTCCCTGGGATGCTGGGCAGCCCAGCACGGCTGCCAAAGACGTTCCATTGTAATGGACTTTGAGTTGGGAAATCGAGGAGCGACAGCAATGCGGATGGCACCGTTGCAAAGCTGACTTTCTGCAGAAGAGGCACAGCTCAAGTTTTTTGCCCTGGCTCTTCGGCTCTGGGAGCAGAGGCCAACCGTTCGTGCTCTACTCCCTGGGATGCTGGGAAGCCCAGCACGGCTGCCAAAGAGGTTCCATTTTAATGGACTTTGATTTGGGAAATCGAGGAGCGACAGCAATGCAGATGACACCGTTGCAAAGCTGACTTTCTGCAGAAGAGGCACAGCTCAAGTTTTTTGCCCTGGCTCTTCGGCTGTGGGAGCAGAGGCCAACCATTCGTGCTCTACTCCCTGGGATGCTGGGCAGCCCAGCACGGCTGCCAAAGAGGTTCCATTGTAATGGACTTTGAGTTGGGAAATGGAGGAGCGACAGCAATGTGGATGGCACCGTTGCAAAGCTGACTTTCTGCAGAAGAGGCACAGCTCAAGTTTTTTGCCCGGGCTCTTCGGCTGTGGAAGCAGAGGCCAACCGTTCGTGCTCTACTCCCTGGGATGCTGGGCAGCCCAGTACGGGTGCCAAAGAGGTTCCATTGTAATGGACTTTGAGTTGGGAAATCGAGGAGCGACAGCAATGCGGATGGCACCGTTGCAAAGCTGACTTTCTGCAGAAGAGGCACAGCTCAAGTTTTTTGCCCTGGCTCTTCGGCTGTGGGAGCAGAGGCCAAGCGTTCGTGCTCTACTCCCTGGGATGCTGGGCAGCCCAGCACGGGTGCCAAAGAGGTTCCATTGTAATGGACTTTGAGTTGGGAAATCGAGGAGTGACAGCAATGAGGATGGCACCGTTGCAAAGCTGACTTTCTGCAGAAGAGGCACAGCTCAAGTTTTTTGCCCTGGCTCTTCGGCTGTGGGAGCAGAGGCCAACCGTTCGTGCTCTACTCCCTGGGATGCTGGGCAGCCCAGCACGGCTGCCAAAGAGGTTCCATTGTAATGGACTTTGAGTTGGGAAATCGAGGAGCGACAGCAATGCGGATGGCACCGTTGCAAAGCTGACTTTCTGCAGAAGAGGGACAGCTCAAGTTTTTTGCCCTGGCTCTTTGGCTGTGGGAGCAGAGGCCAACCGTTCTTGCTCTACTCCCTGGGATGCTGGGCAGCCCAGCACGGCTGCCAAAGAGGTTCCATTGTAATGGACTTTGAGTTGGTAAATCGAGGAGCGACAGCAATGCAGATGGCACCGTTGCAAAGCTGACTTTCTGCAGAAGAGGCACAGCTCCAGTTTTTTGCCCTGGCTCTTTGGCTGTGGGAGCAGAGGCCAACCGTTCGTGCTCTACTCCCTGGGATGCTGGGCAGCCCAGCACGGGTGCCAAAGAGGTTCCATTGTAATGGACTTTGAGTTGGGAAATCGAGGAGCGACAGCAATGCGGATGGCACCGTTGCAAAGCTGACTTTCTGCAGAAGAGGCACAGCTCCAGTTTTTTGCCCGGGCTCTTCGGCTGTGGGAGCAGAGGCCAACCGTTTGTGCTCTACTCTCTGGGATGCTGGGCAGCCCAGCACGGGTGCCAAAGAGGTTCCATTGTAATGGACTTTGAGTTGGGAAATCGAGGAGCGACAGCAATGCAGATGGCACCGTTGCAAAGCTGACTTTCTGCAGAAGAGGCACAGCTCAAGTTTTTTGCCCTGGCTCTTCGGCTCTGGGAGCAGAGGCCAACCGTTCGTGCTCTACTCCCTGGGATGCTGGGCAGCCCAGCACGGGTGCCAAAGAGGTTCCATTGTAATGGACTTTGAGTTGGGAAATCGAGGAGCGACAGCAATGCGGATGGCACCGTTGCAAAGCTGACTTTCTGCAGAAGAGGCACAGCTCAAGTTTTTTGCCCTGGCTCTTCGGCTGTGGGAGCAGAGGCCAACCGTTCGTGCTCTACTCCCTGGGATGCTGGGCAGCCCAGCACGGCTGCCAAAAGTTTCCATGGTAATGGACTTTGAGTTAGGAAATGGAGGAGCGACAGCAATGCAGATGGCACCGTTGCAAAGCTGACTTTCTGCAGAAGAGGCACAGCTCAAGTTTTTTGCCCTGGCTCTTCGGCTCTGGGAGCAGAGGCCAACCGTTCGTGCTCTACTCCCTGGGATGCTGGGCAGCCCAGCACGGCTGCCAAAGAGGTTCCATTGTAATGGACTTTGAGTTGGGAAATCGAGGAGCGACAGCAATGCGGATGGCACCGTTGCAAAGCTGACTTTCTGCAGAAGAGGCACAGCTCAAGTTTTTTGCCCTGGCTCTTCGGCTGTGGGAGCAGAGGCCAACCGTTCGTGCTCTACTCCCTGGGATGCTGGGCAGCCCAGCACGGCTGCCAAAGAGGTTCCATTGTAATGGACTTTGAGTTGGGAAATGGAGGAGCGACAGCAATGCGGATGGCACCGTTGCAAAGCTGACTTTCCGCAGAAGAGGCAGAGCTCAAGTTTTTTGCCCTGGCTCTTCGGCTCTGGGAGCAGAGGCCAACCGTTCGTGCTCTACTCCCTGGGATGCTGGGCAGCCCAGCACGGGTGCCAAAGAGGTTCCATTGTAATGGACTTTGAGTTGGGAAATCGAGGAGCGACAGCAATGCGGATGGCACCGTTGCAAAGCTGACTTTCTGCAGAAGAGGCACAGCTCAAGTTTTTTGCCCTGGCTCTTCGGCTGTGGGAGCAGAGGCCAACCGTTCGTGCTCTACTCCCTGGGATGCTGGGCAGCCCAGCACGGGTGCCAAAGAGGTTCCATTGTAATGGACTCTGAGTTGGGAAATCGAGGTGCGACAGCAATGCGGATGGCACCGTTGCAAAGCTGACTTTCTGCAGAAGAGGCACAGCTCAAGTTTCTTGCCCTGGCTCTTCGGCTCTGGGAGCAGAGGCCAACCGTTCGTGCTCTACTCCCTGGGATGCTGGGCAGCCCAGCACGGCTGCCAAAGAGGTTCCATTGTAATGGACTTTGAGTTGGGAAATCGAGGAGCGACAGCAATGCAGATGGCACCGTTGCAAAGCTGACTTTCTGCAGAAGAGGCACAGCTCAAGTTTTTTGCCCTGGCTCTTCGGCTGTGGGAGCAGAGGCCAACCGTTCGTGCTCTACTCCCTGGGATGCTGGGCAGCCCAGCACGGGTGCCAAAGAGGTTCCATTGTAATGGACTTTGTGTTGGGAAATAGAGGAGCGACAGCAATGCGGATGGCACCGTTGCAAAGCTGACTTACTGCAGAAGAGGCACAGCTCAAGTTTTTTGCCCTGGCTCTTCGGCTCTGGGAGCAGAGGCCAACCGTTCGTGCTCTACTCCCTGGGATTCTGGGCAGCCCAGCACGGCTGCCAAAGAGGTTCCATTGTAATGGACTTTGAGTTGGGAAATCGAGGAGCGACAGCAATGCGGATGGCACCGTTGCAAAGCTGACTTTCTGCAGAAGAGGCACAGCTCAAGTTTTTTGCCCGGGCTCTTCGGCTCTGGGAGCAGAGGCCAGCCGTTCATGCTCTACTCCCTGGGATGCTGGGCAGCCCAGCACGGCTGCCAAAGAAGTTCCATTGTAATGGACTTTGAGTTGGGAAATCGAGGAGCGACAGCAATGCGGATGGCACCGTTGCAAAGCTGACTTTCTGCAGAAGAGGCACAGCTCAAGTTTTTTGCCCTGGCTCTTCGGCTCTGGGAGCAGAGGCCAGCCGTTCGTGCTCTACTCCCTGGGATGCTGGGCAGCCCAGCACGGCTGCCAAAGAGGTTCCATTTTAATGGACTTTGAGTTGGGAAATCGAGGAGCGACAGCAATGTGGATGGCACCGTTGCAAAGCTGACTTTCTGCAGAAGAGGCACAGCTCAAGTTTTTTGCCCTGGCTCTTCGGCTCTGGGAGCAAAGGCCAACCGTTCGTGCTCTACTCCCTGGGATGCTGGGCAGCCCAGCACAGCTGCCAAAGAGGTTCCATTGTAATGGACTTTGAGTTGGGAAATCGAGGAGCGACAGCAATGCGGATGGCACCGTTGCAAAGCTGACTTTCTGCAGAAGAGGCACAGCTCAAGTTTTTTGCCCTGGCTCTTCGGCTGTGGGAGCAGAGGCCAACCGTTCGTGCTCTACTCCCTGGGATGCTGGGCAGCCCAGCACGGCTGCCAAAGAGGTTCCATTGTAATGGACTTTGAGTTGGGAATTCGAGGAGCGACAGCAATGCGGATGGCACCGTTGCAAAGCTGACTTTCTGCAGAAGAGGCACAGCTCAAGTTTTTTGCCCTGGCTCTTCGGCTCTGGGAGCAGAGGACAACCGTTCGTGCTCTACTCCCTGGGATGCTGGGCAGCCCAGCACAGCTGCCAAAGAGGTTCCATTGTAATGGACTTTGAGTTGGGAATTCGAGGAGCGACAGCAATGCGGATGGCACCGTTGCAAAGCTGACTTTCAGCAGAAGAGGCACAGCTCAAGTTTTTTGCCCTGGCTCTTCGGCTGTGGGAGCAGAGGCCAACCGTTCGTGCTCTACTCCCTGGGATGCTGGGAAGCCCAGCACGGCTGCCAAAGAGTTTCCATTTTAATGGACTTTGATTTGGGAAATCGAGGAGCGACAGCAATGCAGATGACACCGTTGCAAAGCTGACTTTCTGCAGAAGAGGCACAGCTCAAGTTTTTTGCCCTGGCTCTTCGGCTGTGGGAGCAGAGGCCAACCATTCGTGCTCTACTCCCTGGGATGCTGGGCAGCCCAGCACGGCTGCCAAAGAGGTTCCATTGTAATGGACTTTGAGTTGGGAAATGGAGGAGCGACAGCAATGTGGATGGCACCGTTGCAAAGCTGACTTTCTGCAGAAGAGGCACAGCTCAAGTTTTTTGCCCGGGCTCTTCGGCTGTGGAAGCAGAGGCCAACCGTTCGTGCTCTACTCCCTGGGATGCTGGGCAGCCCAGCACGCCTGCCAAAGAGGTTCCATTGTAATGGACTTTGAGTTGGGAAATCAAGGAGCGACAGCAATGCGGATGGCACCGTTGCAAAGCTGACTTTCTGCAGAAGAGGCACAGCTCAAGTTTTTTGCCCTGGCTCTTCGGCTCTGGGAGCAGAGGCCAAGCGTTCGTGCTCTACTCCCTGGGATGCTGGGCAGCCCAGCACGGCTGCCAAAGAGGTTCCATTGTAATGGACTTTGAGTTGGGAAATTGAGGAGTGACAGCAATGAGGATGGCACCGTTGCAAAGCTGACTTTCTGCAGAAGAGGCACAGCTCAAGTTTTTTGCCCTGGCTCTTCGGCTGTGGGAGCAGAGGCCAACCGTTCGTGCTCTACTCCCTGGGATGCTGGGCAGCCCAGCACGGCTGCCAAAGAGGTTCCATTGTAATGGACTTTGAGTTGGGAAATCGAGGAGCGACAGCAATGCGGATGGCACCGTTGCAAAGCTGACTTTCTGCAGAAGAGGGACAGCTCAAGTTTTTTGCCCTGGCTCTTTGGCTGTGGGAGCAGAGGCCAACCGTTCGTGCTCTACTCCCTGGGATGCTGGGCAGCCCAGCACGGCTGCCAAAGAGGTTCCATTGTAATGGACTTTGAGTTGGGAAATCGAGGAGCGACAGCAATGCGGATGGCACCGTTGCAAAGCTGACTTTCTGCAGAAGAGGCACAGCTCCAGTTTTTTGCCCGGGCTCTTCGGCTGTGGGAGCAGAGGCCAACCGTTTGTGCTCTACTCTCTGGGATGCTGGGCAGCCCAGCACGGGTGCCAAAGAGGTTCCATTGTAATGGACTTTGAGTTGGGAAATCGAGGAGCGACAGCAATGCAGATGGCACCGTTGCAAAGCTGACTTTCTGCAGAAGAGGCACAGCTCAAGTTTTTTGCCCTGGCTCTTCGGCTGTGGGAGCAGAGGCCAACCGTTCGTGCTCTACTCCCTGGGATGCTGGGCAGCCCAGCACAGCTGCCAAAGAGGTTCCATTGTAATGGACTTTGAGTTGGGAAATCGAGGAGCGACAGCAATGCGGATGGCACCGTTGCAAAGCTGACTTTCTGCAGAAGAGGCACAGCTCAAGTTTTTTGCCCTGGCTCTTCGGCTGTGGGAGCAGAGGCCAACCGTTCGTGCTCTACTCCCTGGGATGCTGGGCAGCCCAGCACGGCTGCCAAAAGTTTCCATTGTAATGGACTTTGAGTTGGGAAATCGAGGAGCGACAGCAATGCAGATGGCACCGTTGCAAAGCTGACTTTCTGCAGAAGAGGCACAGCTCAAGTTTTTTGCCCTGGCTCTTCGGCTCTGGGAGCAGAGGCCAACCGTTCGTGCTCTACTCCCTGGGATGCTGGGCAGCCCAGCACGGGTGCCAAAGAGGTTCCATTCTAATGGACTTTGAGTTGGGAAATCGAGGAGCGACAGCAATGCGGATGGCACCGTTGCAAAGCTGACTTTCTGCAGAAGAGGCACAGCTCAAGTTTTTTGCCCTGGCTCTTCGGCTGTGGGAGCAGAGGCCAACCGTTCGTGCTCTACTCCCTGGGATGCTGGGCAGCCCAGCACGGCTGCCAAAGAGGTTCCATTGTAATGGACTTTGAGTTGGGAAATGGAGGAGCGACAGCAATGCGGATGGCACCGTTGCAAAGCTGACTTTCTGCAGAAGAGGCACAGCTCAAGTTTTTTGCCCTGGCTCTTCGGCTCTGGGAGCAGAGGCCAACCGTTCGTGCTCTACTCCCTGGGATGCTGGGCAGCCCAGCACGGGTGCCAAAGAGGTTCCATTGTAATGGACTTTGAGTTGGGAAATCGAGGAGCGACAGCAATGCAGATGGCACCGTTGCAAAGCTGACTTTCTGCAGAAGAGGCACAGCTCAAGTTTTTTGCCCTGGCTCTTCGGCTGTGGGAGCAGAGGCCAACCGTTCGTGCTCTACTCCCTGGGATGCTGGGCAGCCCAGCACGGGTGCCAAAGAGGTTCCATTGCAATGGACTCTGAGTTGGGAAATCGAGGAGCGACAGCAATGCGGATGGCACCGTTGCAAAGCTGACTTTCTGCAGAAGAGGCACAGCTCAAGTTTCTTGCCCTGGCTCTTCGGCTCTGGGAGCAGAGGCCAACCGTTCGTGCTCTACTCCCTGGGATGCTGGGCAGCCCAGCACGGCTGCCAAAGAGGTTCCATTGTAATGGACTTTGAGTTGGGAAATCGAGGAGCGACAGCAATGCAGATGGCACCGTTGCAAAGCTGACTTTCTGCAGAAGAGGCACAGCTCAAGTTTTTTGCCCTGGCTCTTCGGCTCTGGGAGCAGAGGCCAACCGTTCGTGCTCTACTCCCTGGGATGCTGGGCAGCCCAGCACGGCTGCCAAAGAGGTTCCATTGTAATGGACTTTGTGTTGGGAAATAGAGGAGCGACAGCAATGCGGATGGCACCGTTGCAAAGCTGACTTACTGCAGAAGAGGCACAGCTCAAGTTTTTTGCCCTGGCTCTTCGGCTCTGGGAGCAGAGGCCAACCGTTCGTGCTCTACTCCCTGGGATGCTGGGCAGCCCAGCACGGCTGCCAAAGAGGTTCCATTGTAATGGACTTTGAGTTGGGAAATGGAGGAGCGACAGCAATGCGGATGGCACCGTTGCAAAGCTGACTTTCTGCAGAAGAGGCACAGCTCAAGTTTTTTGCCCGGGCTCTTCGGCTCTGGGAGCAGAGGCCAGCCGTTCATGCTCTACTCCCTGGGATGCTGGGCAGCCCAGCACGGCTGCCAAAGAAGTTCCATTGTAATGGACTTTGAGTTGGGAAATCGAGGAGCGACAGCAATGCGGATGGCACCGTTGCAAAGCTGACTTTCTGCAGAAGAGGCACAGCTCAAGTTTTTTGCCCTGGCTCTTCGGCTCTGGGAGCAGAGGCCAGCCGTTCGTGCTCTACTCCCTGGGATGCTGGGCAGCCCAGCACGGCTGCCAAAGAGGTTCCATTTTAATGGACTTTGAGTTGGGAAATCGAGGAGCGACAGCAATGTGGATGGCACCGTTGCAAAGCTGACTTTCTGCAGAAGAGGCACAGCTCAAGTTTTTTGCCCTGGCTCTTCGGCTGTGGGAGCAGAGGCCAACCGTTCGTGCTCTACTCCCTGGGATGCTGGGCAGCCCAGCACAGCTGCCAAAGAGGTTCCATTGTAATGGACTTTGAGTTGGGAAATCGAGGAGCGACAGCAATGCGGATGGCACCGTTGCAAAGCTGACTTTCTGCAGAAGAGGCACAGCTCCAGTTTTTTGCCCTGGCTCTTCGGCTGTGGGAGCAGAGGCCAACCGTTCGTGCTCTACTCCCTGGGATGCTGGGCAGCCCAGCACGGGTGCCAAAGAGGTTCCATTGTAATGGACTTTGAGTTGGGAATTCGAGGAGCGACAGCAATGCGGATGGCACCGTTGCAAAGCTGACTTTCTGCAGAAGAGGCACAGCTCAAGTTTTTTGCCCTGGCTCTTCGGCTCTGGGAGCAGAGGACAACCGTTCGTGCTCTACTCCCTGGGATGCTGGGCAGCCCAGCACAGCTGCCAAAGAGGTTCCATTGTAATGGACTTTGAGTTGGGAATTCGAGGAGCGACAGCAATGCGGATGGCACCGTTGCAAAGCTGACTTTCAGCAGAAGAGGCACAGCTCAAGTTTTTTGCCCTGGCTCTTCGGCTGTGGGAGCAGAGGCCAACCGTTCGTGCTCTACTCCCTGGGATGCTGGGCAGCCCAGCACGGCTGTCAAAGAGGTTCCATTGTAATGGACTTTGAGTTGGGAAATCGAGGAGCGACAGCAATGCAGATGGCACCGTTGCAAAGCTGACTTTCTGCAGAAGAGGCACAGCTCAAGTTTTTTGCCCTGGCTCTTCGGCTCTGGGAGCAGAGGCCAAACGTTCGTGCTCTTCTCCCTGCGATGCTGGGCAGCCCAGCACGGCTGCCAAAGAGGTTCCATTGTAATGGACTTTGAGTTGGGAAATCGAGGAGCGACAGCAATGCGGATGGCACCGTTCCAAAGCTGACTTTCTGCAGAAGAGGCACAGCTCAAGTTTTTTGCCCTGGCTCTTCGGCTGTGGGAGCAGAGGCCAACCGTTCGTGCTCTACTCCCTGGGATGCTGGGCAGCCCAGCAAGGCTGCCAAAGAGGTTCCATTGTAATGGACTTTGAGTTGGGAATTCGAGGAGCGACAGCAATGCGGATGGCACCGTTGCAAAGCTGACTTTCTGCAGAAGAGGCACAGCTCAAGTTTTTTGCCCTGGCTCTTCGGCTGTGGGAGCAGAGGCCAACCGTTCGTGCTCTACTCCCTGGGATGCTGGGCAGCCCAGCACGGCTGCCAAAGAAGTTCCATTGTAATGGACTTTGAGTTGGGAAATCGAGGAGCGACAGCAATGCGGATAGCACCGTTGCAAAGCTGACTTTCTGCAGAAGAGGCACAGCTCAAGTTTTTTGCCCTGGCTCTTCGGCTCTGGGAGCAGAGGCCAACCGTTCGTGCTCTACTCCCTGGGATGCTGGGCAGCCCAGCACGGCTGCCAAAGAGGTTCCATTGTAATGGACTTTGAGTTGGGAAATCGAGGAGCGACAGCAATGTGGATGGCACCGTTGCAAAGCTGACTTACTGCAGAAGAGGCACAGCTCAAGTTTTTTGCCCTGGCTCTTCGGCTCTGGGAGCAAAGGCCAACCGTTCGTGCTCTACTCCCTGGGATGCTGGGCAGCCCAGCACGGCTGCCAAAGAGGTTCCATTGTAATGGACTTTGAGTTGGGAATTCAAGGAGCGACAGCAATGCGGATGGCACCGTTGCAAAGCTGACTTTCAGCAGAAGAGGCACAGCTCAAGTTTTTTGCCCTGGCTCTTCGGCTGTGGGAGCAGAGGACAACCGTTCGTGCTCTACTCCCTGGGATGCTGGGCAGCCCAGCACGGCTGCCAAAGACGTTCCATTGTAATGGACTCTGAGTTGGGAAATCGAGGAGCGACAGCAATGCGGATGGCACCGTTGCAAAGCTGACTTTCTGCAGAAGAGGCACAGCTCAAGTTTTTTGCCCGGGCTCTTCGGCTGTGGGAGCAGAGGCCAACCGTTCGTGCTCTTCTCCCTGGGATGCTGGGCAGCCCAGCACGGGTGCCAAAGAGGTTCCATTGTAATGGACTTTGAGTTGGGAAATGGAGGAGCGACAGCAATGCGGATGGCACCGTTGCAAAGCTGACTTTCTGCAGAAGAGGCACAGCTCAAGTTTTTTGCCCTGGCACTTCGGCTGTGGGAGCAGAGGACAACCGTTCGTGCTCTACTCCCTGGGATGCTGGGCAGCCCAGCACGGCTGCCAAAGAGGTTCCATTGTAATGGACTTTGAGTTGGGAAATCGAGGAGCAACAGCAATGCGGATGGCACCATTGCGAAGCTGACTTTCTGCAGAAGAGGCACAGCTCAAGTTTTTTGCCCTGGCTCTTCGGCTGTGGGAGCAGAGGCCAACCGTTCGTGCTCTACTCCCTGGGATGCTGGGCAGCCCAGCACGGCTGCCAAAGAGGTTCCATTGTAATGGACTTTGAGTTGGGAATTCGAGGAGCGACAGCAATGCGGATGGCACCGTTGCGAAGCTGACTTTCTGCAGAAGAGGCACAGCTCAAGTTTTTTGCCCTGGCTCTTCGGCTGTGGGAGCAGAGGCCAACCGTTCGTGCTCTACTCCCTGGGATGCTGGGCAGCCCAGCACGGCTGCCAAAGAAGTTCCATTGTAATGGACTTTGAGTTGGGAAATCGAGGAGCGGCAGCAATGCGGATGGCACCGTTGCAAAGCTGACTTTCTGCAGAAGAGGCACAGCTCAAGTTTTTTGCCCTGGCTCTTCGGCTCTGGGAGCAAAGGCCAACCGTTCGTGCTCTACTCCCTTGGATGCTGGGCAGCCCAGCACGGCTGCCAAAGAGGTTCCATTGTAATGGACTTTGAGTTGGGAAATGGAGGAGCGACAGCAATGCGGATGGCACCGTTGCGAAGCTGACTTTCTGCAGAAGAGGCACAGCTCAAGTTTTTTGCCCTGGCTCTTCGGCTCTGGGAGCAGAGGACAACCGTTCGTGCTCTACTCCCTGGGATGCTGGGCAGCCCAGCACGGCTGCCAAAGAGGTTCCATTATAATGGACTTTGAGTTGGGAAATCGAGGAGCGGCAGCAATGCGGATGGCACCGTTGCAAAGCTGACTTTCTGCAGAAGAGGCACAGCTCAAGTTTTTTGCCCTGGCTCTTTGGCTGTGGGAGCAGAGGCCAACCGTTCGTGCTCTACTCCCTGGGATGCTGGGCAGCCCAGCACGGCTGCCAAAGAGGTTCCATTGTAATGGACTTTGAGTTGGGAAATCGAGGAGCGACAGCAATGCAGATGGCACCGTTGCAAAGCTGACTTTCTGCAGAAGAGGCACAGCTCAAGTTTTTTGCCCTGGCTCTTCGGCTCTGGGAGCAGAGGCCAACCGTTCGTGCTCTACTCCCTGGGATGCTGGGCAGCCCAGCACGGCTGCCAAAGAGGTTCCATTGTAATGGACTTTGAGTTGGGAAATCGAGGAGCTACAGCAATGCAGATGGCACCGTTGCAAAGCTGACTTTCTGCAGAAGAGGCACAGCTCAAGTTTTTTGCCCTGGCTCTTCGGCTGTGGGAGCAGAGGCCAACCGTTCGTGCTCTACTCCCTGGGATGCTGGGCAGCCCAGCACGGCTGCCAAAGAGGTTCCAGTGTAATGGACTTTGAGTTGGGAATTCAAGGAGCGACAGCAATGCGGATGGCACCGTTGCAAAGCTGACTTTCTGCAGAAGAGGCACAGCTCAAGTTGTTTGCCCTGGCTCTTCGGCTGTGGGAGCAGAGGCCAACCGTTCGTGCTCTACTCCCTGGGATGCTGGGCAGCCCAGCACGGCTGCCAAAGAGGTTCCATTGTAATGGACTTTGAGTTGGGAAATCGAGGAGCGACAGCAATGCAGATGGCACCGTTGCAAAGCTGACTTTCTGCAGAAGAGGGACAGCTAAAGTTGTTTGCCCTGGCTCTTCGGCTGTGGGAGCAGAGGACAACCGTTCGTGCTCTACTCTCTGGGATGCTGGGCAGCCCAGCACGGCTGCCAAAGAGGTTCCATTGTAATGGACTTTGAGTTGGGAAATCGAGGAGCGACAGCAATGCAGATGGCACCGTTGCAAAGGTGACTTTCTGCAGAAGAGGCACAGCTCAAGTTTTTTGCCCTGGCTCTTCGGCTCTGGGAGCAGAGGCCAACCGTTCGTGCTCTACTCCATGGGATGCTGGGCAGCCCAGCACGGCTGCCAAAGAAGTTCCATTGTAATGGACTTTGAGTTGGGAAATCGAGGAGCGACAGCAATGGGGATGGCACCGTTGCAAAGCTGACTTTCTGCAGAAGAGGCACAGCTCCAGTTTTTTGCCCTGGCTCTTCGGCTCTGGGAGCAGAGGCCAACCGTTCGTGCTCTACTCCATGGGATGCTGGGCAGCCCAGCACGGCTGCCAAAGAGGTTCCATTGTAATGGACTTTGAGTTGGGAAATCGAGGAGCGACAGCAATGCGGATGGCACCGTTGCAAAGCTGACTTTCTGCAGAAGAGACACAGCTCAAGTTTTTTGCCCTGGCTCTTCGGCTGTGGGAGCAGAGGCCAACCGTTCGTGCTCTACTCCCTGGGATGCTGGGCAGCCCAGCACGGCTGCCAAAGAGGTTCCATTGTAATGGACTTTGAGTTGGGAAATCGAGGAGCGACAGCAATGTAGATGGCACCGTTGCAAAGGTGACTTTCTGCAGAAGAGGCACAGCTCAAGTTTTTTGCCCTGGCTCTTCGGCTGTGGGAGCAGAGGCCAACCGTTCGTGCTCTACTCCCTGGGATGCTGGGCAGCCCAGCACGGCTGCCAAAGAGGTTCCATTGTAATGGACTTTGAGTTGGGAAATCGAGGAGGGACAGCAATGCGGATGGCACCGTTGCAAAGCTGACTTTCTGCAGAAGAGGCACAGCTCAAGTTTTTTGCCCTGGCTCTTCGGCTCTGGGAGCAGAGGCCAACCGTTCGTGCTCTACTCCCTGGGATGCTGGCCAGCCCAGCACGGCTGCCAAAGAGGTTCCATTGTAATGGACTTTGAGTTGGGAATTCAAGGAGCGACAGCAATGCGGATGGCACCGTTGCAAAGCTGACTTTCTGCAGAAGAGGCACAGCTCAAGTTTTTTGCCCGGGCTCTTCGGCTCTGGGAGCAGAGGCCAACCGTTCGTGCTCTACTCCCTGGTATGCTGGGCAGCCCAGCACGGCTGCCAAGGAGGTTCCATTGTAATGGACTTTGAGTTGGGAAATCGAGGAGCGACAGCAATGCAGATGGCACCGTTGCAAAGCTGACTTTCTGCAGAAGAGGCACAGCTCAAGTTTTTTGCCCTGGCTCTTCGGCTGTGGGAGCAGAGGCCAACCGTTCGTGCTCTACTCCCTGGGATGCTGGGCAGCCCAGCACGGCTGCCAAAGAGGTTCCATTGTAATGGACTTTGAGTTGGGAAATCGAGGAGCGACAGCAATGCGGATGGCACCGTTGCAAAGCTGACTTTCTGCAGAAGAGGCACAGCTCAAGTTTTTTGCCCTGGCTCTTCGGCTCTGGGAGCAGAGGCCAACCGTTCGTGCTCTACTCCCTGGGATGCTGGGCAGCCCAGCACGGCTGCCAAAGAGGTTCCATTGTAATGGACTTTGAGTTGGGAATTCGATGAGCGACAGCAATGCGGATGGCACCGTTGCAAAGCTGACTTTCTGCAGAAGAGGGACAGCTCAAGTTTTTTGCCCTGGCTCTTCGGCTGTGGGAGCAGAGGCCAACCGTTCGTGCTCTACTCCCTGGGATGCTGGGCAGCCCAGCACGGCTGCCAAAGAGGTTCCATTGTAATGGACTTTGAGTTGGGAAATCGAGGAGCGACAGCAATGCAGATGGCACCGTTGCAAAGCTGACTTTCTGCAGAAGAGGCACAGCTCAAGTTTTTTGCCCTGGCTCTTCGGCTCTGGGAGCAGAGGACAACCGTTCGTGCTCTACTCCCTGGGATGCTGGGCAGCCCAGCACGGCTGCCAAAGAGGTTCCATTATAATGGACTTTGAGTTGGGAAATCGAGGAGCGGCAGCAATGCGGATGGCACCGTTGCAAAGCTGACTTTCTGCAGAAGAGGCACAGCTCAAGTTTTTTGCCCTGGCTCTTCGGCTCTGGGAGCAGAGGACAACCGTTCGTGCTCTACTTCCTGGGATGCTGGGCAGCCCAGCACGGCTGCCAAAGAGGTTCCATTGTAATGGACTTTGAGTTGGGAAATCGAGGAGCGACAGCAATGCAGATGGCACCGTTGCAAAGCTGACTTTCTGCAGAAGAGGCACAGCTCAAGTTTTTTGCCCTGGCTCTTCGGCTCTGGGAGCAGAGGCCAACCGTTCGTGCTCTACTCCCTGGGATGCTGGGCAGCCCAGCACGGCTGCCAAAGAGGTTCCATTGTAATGGACTTTGAGTTGGGAAATCGAGGAGCGACAGCAATGCAGATGGCACCGTTGCAAAGCTGACTTTCTGCAGAAGAGGCACAGCTCAAGTTTTTTGCCCTGGCTCTTCGGCTGTGGGAGCAGAGGCCAACCGTTCGTGCTCTACTCCCTGGGATGCTGGGCAGCCCAGCACGGCTGCCAAAGAGGTTCCATTGTAATGGACTTTGAGTTGGGAAATCGAGGAGCTACAGCAATGCAGATGGCACCGTTGCAAAGCTGACTTTCTGCAGAAGAGGCACAGCTCCAGTTTTTTGCCCTGGCTCTTCGGCTCTGGGAGCAGAGGCCAACCGTTCTTGCTCTACTCCCTGGGATGCTGGGCAGCCCAGCACGGCTGCCAAAGAGGTTCCATTGTAATGGACTTTGAGTTGGGAAATCGAGGAGCGACAGCAATGCGGATGGCACCGTTGCAAAGCTGACTTTCTGCAGAAGAGGCACAGCTCAAGTTTTTTGCCCTGGCTCTTCGGTTGTGGGAGCAGAGGCCAACCGTTCGTGCTCTACTCCCTGGGATGCTGGGCAGCCCAGCACGGCTGCCAAAGAGGTTCCATTGTAATGGACTTTGAGTTGGGAAATGGAGGAGCGACAGCAATGCGGATGGCACCGTTGCAAAGCTGACTTTCTGCAGAAGAGGCACAGCTCAAGTTGTTTGCCCTGGCTCTTCGGCTGTGGGAGCAGAGGCCAACCGTTCGTGCTCTACTCCCTGGGATGCTGGGCAGCCCAGCACGGCTGCCAAAGAGGTTCCATTGTAATGGACTTTGAGTTGGGAAATCGAATAGCGGCAGCAATGCGGATGGCACTGTTGCAAAGCTGACTTTCTGCAGAAGAGGCACAGCTCAAGTTTTTTGCCCTGGCTCTTCGGCTCTGGGAGCAAAGGCCAACCGTTCGTGCTCTACTCCCTGGGATGCTGGGCAGCCCAGCACGGCTGCCGAAGAGGTTCCATTGTAATGGACTTTGAGTTGGGAAATCGAGGAGCGACAGCAATGCGGATGGCACCGTTGCGAAGCTGACTTTCTGCAGAAGAGGCACAGCTCAAGTTTTTTGCCCTGGCTCTTCGGCTGTGGGAGCAGAGGCCAACCGTTCGTGCTCTACTCCCTGGGATGCTGGGCAGCCCAGCACGGCTGCCAAAGAGGTTCCATTGTAATGGACTTTGAGTTGGGAATTCAAGGAGCGACAGCAATGCGGATGGCACCGTTGCAAAGCTGACTTTCTGCAGAAGAGGCACAGCTCAAGTTTTTTGCCCTGGCTCTTCGGCTCTGGGAGCAGAGGCCAACCGTTCGTGCTCTACTCCCTGGGATGCTGGGCAGCCCAGCACGGCTGCCAAAGAGGTTCCATTGTAATGGACTTTGAGTTGGGAAATCGAGGAGCGACAGCAATGCGGATGGCACCGTTGCAAAGCTGACTTTCTGCAGAAGAGGCACAGCTCAAGTTTTTTGCCCTGGCTCTTCGGCTCTGGGAGCAGAGGCCAACCATTCGTGCTCTACTCCCTGGGATGCTGGGCAGCCCAGCACGGGTGCCAAAGAGGTTCCATTGTAATGGACTTTGAGTTGGGAAATGGAGGAGCGACAGCAATGCGGATGGCACCGTTGCAAAGCTGACTTTCTGCAGAAGAGGCACAGCTCAAGTTTTTTGCCCTGGCTCTTCGGCTCTGGGAGCAGAGGCCAACCGTTCGTGCTCTACTCCCTGGGATGCTGGGCAGCCCAGCACGGCTGCCAAAGAGGTTCCATTGTAATGGACTTTGAGTTGGGAAATCGAGGAGCGACAGCAATGCAGATGGCACCGTTGCAAAGCTGACTTTCTGCAGAAGAGGCACAGCTCAAGTTTTTTGCCCTGGCTCTTCGGCTCTGGGAGCAGAGGCCAACCGTTCGTGCTCTACTCCCTGGGATGCTGGGCAGCCCAGCACGGCTGCCAAAGAGGTTCCATTGTAATGGACTTTGAGTTGGGAAATCGAGGAGCGACAGCAATGCAGATGGCACCGTTGCAAAGCTGACTTTCTGCAGAAGAGGCACAGCTCAAGTTTTTTGCCCTGGCTCTTCGGCTGTGGGAGCAGAGGCCAACCGTTCGTGCTCTACTCCCTGGGATGCTGGGCAGCCCAGCACAGCTGCCAAAGAGGTTCCATTGTAATGGACTTTGAGTTGGGAAATCGAGGAGCGACAGCAATGCGGATGGCACCGTTGCAAAGCTGACTTTCTGCAGAAGAGGCACAGCTCAAGTTGTTTGCCCTGGCTCTTCGGCTGTGGGAGCAGAGGCCAACCGTTCGTGCTCTACTCCCTGGGATGCTGGGCAGCCCAGTACGGCTGCCAAAGAGGTTCCATTGTAATGGACTTTGAGTTGGGAAATCGAGGAGCGACAGCAATGCAGATGGCACCGTTGCAAAGCTGACTTTCTGCAGAAGAGGGACAGCTCAAGTTTTTTGCCCTGGCTCTTCGGCTGTGGGAGCAGAGGACAACCGTTCGTGCTCTACTCTCTGGGATGCTGGGCACCCCAGCACGGGTGCCAAAGAGGTTCCATTGTAATGGACTTTGAGTTGGGAAATCGAGGAGCGACAGCAATGCAGATGGCACCGTTGCAAAGGTGACTTTCTGCAGAAGAGGCACAGCTCAAGTTTTTTGCCCTGGCTCTTCGGCTCTGGGAGCAGAGGCCAACCGTTCGTGCTCTACTCCATGGGATGCTGGGCAGCCCAGCACGGCTGCCAAAGAAGTTCCATTGTAATGGACTTTGAGTTGGGAAATCGAGGAGCGACAGCAATGCGGATGGCACCGTTGCGAAGCTGACTTTCTGCAGAAGAGGCACAGCTCCAGTTTTTTGCCCTGGCTCTTCGGCTCTGGGAGCAGAGGCCAACCGTTCGTGCTCTACTCCATGGGATGCTGGGCAGCCCAGCACGGCTGCCAAAGAGGTTCCATTGTAATGGACTTTGAGTTGGGAAATCGAGGAGCGACAGCAATGCGGATGGCACCGTTGCAAAGCTGACTTTCTGCAGAAGAGACACAGCTCAAGTTTTTTGCCCTGGCTCTTCGGCTCTGGGAGCAGAGGACAACCGTTCGTGCTCTACTCCCTGGGATGCTGGGCAGCCCAGCACGGCTGCCAAAGAGGTTCCATTGTAATGGACTTTGAGTTGGGAAATCGAGGAGCGACAGCAATGCAGATGGCACCGTTGCAAAGCTGACTTTCTGCAGAAGAGGCACAGCTCAAGTTTTTTGCCCTGGCTCTTCGGCTGTGGGAGCAGAGGCCAACCGTTCGTGCTCTACTCCCTGGGATGCTGGGCAGCCCAGCACGGCTGCCAAAGAGGTTCCATTGTAATGGACTTTGAGTTGGGAAATCGAGGAGGGACAGCAATGCGGATGGCACCGTTGCAAAGCTGACTTTCTGCAGAAGAGGCACAGCTCAAGTTTTTTGCCCTGGCTCTTCGGCTCTGGGAGCAGAGGCCAACCGTTCGTGCTCTACTCCCTGGGATGCTGGGCAGCCCAGCACGGCTGCCAAAGAGGTTCCATTGTAATGGACTTTGAGTTGGGAAATCGAGGAGCGACAGCAATGCAGATGGCACCGTTGCAAAGCTGACTTTCTGCAGAAGAGGCACAGCTCAAGTTTTTTGCCCTGGCTCTTCGGCTGTGGGAGCAGAGGCCAACCGTTCGTGCTCTACTCCCTGGGATGCTGGGCAGCCCAGCACGGCTGCCAGAGAGGTTCCATTGTAATGGACTTTGAGTTGGGAAATCGAGGAGCGACAGCAATGCAGATGGCACCGTTGCAAAGCTGACTTTCTGCAGAAGAGGCACAGCTCAAGTTTTTTGCCCTGGCTCTTCGCCTCTGGGAGCAGAGGCCAACCGTTCGTGCTCTACTCCCTGGGATGCTGGGCAGCCCAGCACGGCTGCCAAAGAGGTTCCATTGTAATGGACTTTGAGTTGGGAATTCGATGAGCGACAGCAATGCGGATGGCACCGTTGCAAAGCTGACTTTCTGTAGAAGAGGCACAGCTCAAGTTTTTTGCCCTGGCTCTTCGGCTCTGGGAGCAGAGGCCAACCGTTCGTGCTCTACTCCCTGGGATGCTGGGCAGCCCAGCACGGCTGCCAAAGAGGTTCCATTGTAATGGACTTTGAGTTGGGAAATCGAGGAGCGACAGCAATGCAGATGGCACCGTTGCAAAGCTGACTTTCTGCAGAAGAGGCACAGCTCAAGTTTTTTGCCCTGGCTCTTCGGCTGTGGGAGCAGAGGCCAACCGTTCGTGCTCTACTCCCTGGGATGCTGGGCAGCCCAGCACGGCTGCCAGAGAGGTTCCATTGTAATGGACTTTGAGTTGGGAAATCGAGGAGCGACAGCAATGCAGATGGCACCGTTGCAAAGCTGACTTTCTGCAGAAGAGGCACAGCTCAAGTTTTTTGCCCTGGCTCTTCGCCTCTGGGAGCAGAGGCCAACCGTTCGTGCTCTACTCCCTGGGATGCTGGGCAGCCCAGCACGGCTGCCAAAGAGGTTCCATTGTAATGGACTTTGAGTTGGGAATTCGATGAGCGACAGCAATGCGGATGGCACCGTTGCAAAGCTGACTTTCTGCAGAAGAGGGACAGCTCAAGTTTTTTGCCCTGGCTCTTCGGCTCTGGGAGCAGAGGCCAACCGTTGGTGCTCTACTCCCTGGGATGCTGGGCAGCCCAGCACGGCTGCCAAAGAGGTTCCATTGTAATGGACTTTGAGTTGGGAATTCAAGGAGCGACAGCAATGCAGATGGCACCGTTGCGAAGCTGACTTTCTGCAGAAGAGGCACAGCTCAAGTTTTTTGCCCTGGCTCTTCGGCTCTGGGAGCAGAGGCCAACCGTTCGTGCTCTACTCCCTGGGATGCTGGGCAGCCCAGCACGGCTGCCAAAGAGGTTCCATTGTAATGGACTTTGAGTTGGGAAATCGAGGAGCGACAGCAATGCAGATGGCACCGTTGCAAAGCTGACTTTCTGCAGAAGAGGCACAGCTCAAGTTTTTTGCCCTGGCTCTTCGGCTCTGGGAGCAGAGGCCAACCGTTCGTGCTCTACTCCCTGGGATGCTGGGCAGCCCAGCACGGCTGCCAAAGAGGTTCCATTGTAATGGACTTTGAGTTGGGAAATCGAGGAGCGACAGCAATGCAGATGGCACCGTTGCAAAGCTGACTTTCTGCAGAAGAGGCACAGCTCAAGTTTTTTGCCCTGGCTCTTCGGCTGTGGGAGCAGAGGCCAACCGTTCGTGCTCTACTCTCTGGGATGCTGGGCAGCCCAGCACGGTTGCCAAAGAGGTTCCATTGTAATGGACTTTGAGTTGGGAAATGGAGGAGCGACAGCAATGCGGATGGCACCGTTGCAAAGCTGACTTTCTGCAGAAGAGGCACAGCTCAAGTTGTTTGCCCTGGCTCTTCGGCTGTGGGAGCAGAGGCCAACCGTTCATGCTCTACTCCCTGGGATGCTGGGCAGCCCAGCACGGCTGCCAAAGAGGTTCCATTGTAATGGACTTTGAGTTGGGAAATCGAGGAGCGACAGCAATGCGGATGGCACCGTTGCAAAGCTGACTTTCTGCAGAAGAGGGACAGCTCAAGTATTTTGCCCTGGCTCTTCGGCTCTGGGAGCAGAGGACAACCGTTCGTGCTCTACTCCCTGGGATGCTGGGCAGCCCAGCACGGCTGCCAAAGAGGTTCCATTGTAATGGACTTTGAGTTGGGAAATCGAGGAGCGACAGCAATGCAGATGGCACCGTTGCAAAGGTGACTTTCTGCAGAAGAGGCACAGCTCAAGTTTTTTGCCCTGGCTCTTTGCCTCTGGGAGCAGAGGACAACCGTTCGTGCTCTACTCCCTGGGATGCTGGGCAGCCCAGCACAGCTGCCAAAGAGGTTCCATTGTAATGGACTTTGAGTTGGGAATTCGAGGAGCGACAGCAATGCGGATGGCACCGTTGCAAAGCTGACTTTCAGCAGAAGAGGCACAGCTCAAGTTTTTTGCCCTGGCTCTTCGGCTGTGGGAGCAGAGGCCAACCGTTCGTGCTCTACTCCCTGGGATGCTGGGCAGCCCAGCACGGCTGCCAAAGAGGTTCCATTGTAATGGACTTTGAGTTGGGAAATCGAGGAGCGACAGCAATGCAGATGGCACCGTTGCAAAGCTGACTTTCTGCAGAAGAGGCACAGCTCAAGTTTTTTGCCCTGGCTCTTCGGCTCTGGGAGCAGAGGCCTAACGTTCGTGCTCTTCTCCCTGCGATGCTGGGCAGCCCAGCACGGCTGCCAAAGACGTTCCATTGTAATGGACTTTGAGTTGGGAAATGGAGGAGCGACAGCAATGCGGATGGCACCGTTGCAAAGCTGACTTTCTGCAGAAGAGGCACAGCTCAAGTTTTTTGCCCTGGCTCTTCGGCTGTGGGAGCAGAGGCCAACCGTTCGTGCTCTACTCCCTGGGATGCTGGGCAGCCCAGCAAGGCTGCCAAAGAGGTTCCATTGTAATGGACTTTGAGTTGGGAATTCGAGGAGCGACAGCAATGCGGATGGCACCGTTGCAAAGCTGACTTTCTGCAGAAGAGGCACAGCTCAAGTTTTTTGCCCTGGCTCTTCGGCTGTGGGAGCAGAGGCCAACCGTTCGTGCTCTACTCCCTGGGATGCTGGGCAGCCCAGCACGGCTGCCAAAGAAGTTCCATTGTAATGGACTTTGAGTTGGGAAATCGAGGAGCGACAGCAATGCGGATAGCACCGTTGCAAAACTGACTTTCTGCAGAAGAGGCACAGCTCAAGTTTTTTGCCCTGGCTCTTCGGCTGTGGGAGCAGAGGCCAACCGTTCGTGCTCTACTCCCTGGGATGCTGGGCAGCCCAGCACGGCTGCCAAAGAGGTTCCATTGTAATGGACTTTGAGTTGGGAATTCGAGGAGCGACAGCAATGCGGATGGCACCGTTGCAAAGCTGACTTTCTGCAGAAGAGGCACAGCTCAAGTTTTTTGCCCTGGCTCTTCGGCTCTGGGAGCAGAGGCCAACCGTTCGTGCTCTACTCCCTGGGATGCTGGGCAGCCCAGCACGGCTGCCAAAGAGGTTCCATTGTAATGGACTTTGAGTTGGGAAATCGAGGAGCGGCAGCAATGCGGATGGAACTGTTGCAAAGCTGACTTTCTGCAGAAGAGGCACAGCTCAAGTTTTTTGCCCTGGCTCTTCGGCTGTGGGAGCAAAGGCCAACCGTTCGTGCTCTACTCCCTGGGATGCTGGGCAGCCCAGCACGGCTGCCAAAGAGGTTCCATTGTAATGGACTTTGAGTTGGGAAATGGAGGAGCGACAGCAATGCGGATGGCACCGTTGCGAAGCTGACTTTCTGCAGAAGAGGCACAGCTCAAGTTTTTTGCCCTGGCTCTTCGGCTGTGGGAGCAGAGGCCAACCGTTCGTGCTCTACTCCCTGGGATGCTGGGCAGCCCAGCACGGCTGCCAAAGAGGTTCCATTGTAATGGACTTTGAGTTGGGAAAACGAGGAGCGACAGCAATGCAGATGGCACCGTTGCAAAGCTGACTTTCTGCAGAAGAGGCACAGCTCAAGTTTTTTGCCCTGGCTCTTCGGCTGTGGGAGCAGAGGCCAACCGTTCGTGCTCTACTCCCTGGGATGCTGGGCAGCCCAGCACGGCTGCCAAAGAGGTTCCATTGTAATGGACTTTGAGTTGGGAAATCGAGGAGCGACAGCAATGCGGATGGCACCGTTGCAAAGCTGACTTTCTGCAGAAGAGGCACAGCTCAAGTTTTTTGCCCTGGCTCTTCGGCTCTGGGAGCAAAGGCCAACCGTTCGTGCTCTACTCCCTGGGATGCTGGGCAGCCCAGCACAGCTGCCAAAGAGGTTCCATTGTAATGGACTTTGAGTTGGGAAATCGAGGAGCAACAGCAATGCGGATGGCACCGTTGCAAAGCTGACTTTCTGCAGAAGAGGCACAGCTCAAGTTTTTTGCCCTGGCTCTTCGGCTGTGGGAGCAGAGGCCAACCGTTCGTGCTCTACTCCCTGGGATGCTGGGCAGCCCAGCACGGCTGCCAAAGAGGTTCCATTGTAATGGACTTTGAGTTGGGAATTCGAGGAGCGACAGCAATGCGGATGGCACCGTTGCAAAGCTGACTTTCAGCAGAAGAGGCACAGCTCAAGTTTTTTGCCCTGGCTCTTCGGCTGTGGGAGCAGAGGCCAACCGTTCGTGCTCTACTCCCTGGGATGCTGGGCAGCCCAGCACGGCTGCCAAAGAGGTTCCATTGTAATGGACTTTGAGTTGGGAATTCGAGGAGCGACACCAATGCGGATGGCACCGTTGCAAAGCTGACTTTCTGCAGAAGAGGCACAGCTCAAGTTTTTTGCCCTGGCTCTTCGGCTCTGGGAGCAGAGGCCAACCGTTCGTGCTCTACTCCCTGGGATGCTGGGCAGCCCAGCACGGCTGCCGAAGAAGTTCCATTGTAATGGACTTTGAGTTGGGAATTCGAGGAGCGGCAGCAATGCGGATGGCACCGTTGCAAAGCTGACTTTCTGCAGAAGAGGCACAGCTCAAGTTTTTTGCCCTGGCTCTTCGGCTCTGGGAGCAAAGGCCAACCGTTCGTGCTCTACTCCCTGGGATGCTGGGCAGCCCAGCACGGCTGCCAAAGAGGTTCCATTGTAATGGACTTTGAGTTGGGAAATCGAGGAGCGACAGCAATGCGGATGGCACCGTTGCAAAGCTGACTTTCTGCAGAAGAGGCACAGCTCAAGTTTTTTGCCCTGGCTCTTCGGCTCTGGGAGCAGAGGCCAACCGTTCCTGCTCTACTCCCTGGGATGCTGGGCAGCCCAGCACGGCTGCCAAAGAGGTTCCATTGTAATGGACTTTGAGTTGGGAAATCGAGGAGCGACAGCAATGCAGATGGCACCGTTGCAAAGCTGACTTTCTGCAGAAGAGGCACAGCTCAAGTTTTTTGCCCTGGCTCTTCGACTGTGGAAGCAGAGGCCAACCGTTCGTGCTCTACTCCCTGGGATGCTGGGCAGCCCAGCACGGCTGCCAAAGAGGTTCCATTGTAATGGACTTTGAGTTGGGAAATCGAGGAGCGGCAGCAATGCGGATGGCACCGTTGCAAAGCTGACTTTCTGCAGAAGAGGCACAGCTCCAGTTTTTTGCCCTGGCTCTTCGGCTGTGGGAGCAGAGGCCAACCGTTCGTGCTCTACTTCCTGGGATGCTGGGCAGCCCAGCACGGCTGCCAAAGAGGTTCCATTGTAATGGACTTTGAGTTGGGAAATCGAGGAGCGACAGCAATGCAGATGGCACCGTTGCAAAGCTGACTTTCTGCAGAAGAGGCACAGCTCAAGTTTTTTGCCCTGGCTCTTCGGCTGTGGCAGCAGAGGCCAACCGTTCGTGCTCTACTCCCTGGGATGCTGGGCAGCCCAGCACGGCTGCCAAAGAGGTTCCATTGTAATGGACTTTGAGTTGGGAAATCGAGGAGCGACAGCAATGCAGATGGCACCGTTGCAAAGCTGACTTTCTGCAGAAGAGGCACAGCTCAAGTTTTTTGCCCTGGCTCTTCGGCTGTGGGAGCAGAGGCCAACCGTTCGTGCTCTACTCCCTGGGATGCTGGGCAGCCCAGCACGGCTGCCAAAGAGGTTCCATTGTAATGGACTTTGAGTTGGGAAATCGAGGAGCGACAGCAATGCAGATGGCACCGTTGCAAAGCTGACTTTCTGCAGAAGAGGCACAGCTCCAGTTTTTTGCCCTGGCTCTTCGGCTCTGGGAGCAGAGGCCAACCGTTCTTGCTCTACTCCCTGGGATGCTGGGCAGCCCAGCACGGCTGCCAAAGAGGTTCCATTGTAATGGACTTTGAGTTGGGAAATCGAGGAGCGACAGCAATGCGGATGGCACCGTTGCAAAGCTGACTTTCTGCAGAAGAGGCACAGCTCAAGTTTTTTGCCCTGGCTCTTCGGCTGTGGGAGCAGAGGCCAACCGTTCGTGCTCTACTCCCTGGGATGCTGGGCAGCCCAGCACGGCTGCCAAAGAGGTTCCATTGTAATGGACTTTGAGTTGGGAATTCGAGGAGCGACAGCAATGCGGATGGCACCGTTGCAAAGCTGACTTTCTGCAGAAGAGGCACAGCTCCAGTTTTTTGCCCTGGCTCTTCGGCTCTGGGAGCAGAGGCCAACCGTTCGTGCTCTACTCCCTGGGATGCTGGGCAGCCCAGCACGGCTGCCAAAGACGTTCCATTGTAATGGACTTTGAGTTGGGAAATCGAGGAGCGACAGCAATGCGGATGGCACCGTTGCAAAGCTGACTTTCTGCAGAAGAGGCACAGCTCAAGTTTTTTGCCCTGGCTCTTCGGCTCTGGGAGCAGAGGCCAACCATTCGTGCTCTACTCCCTGGGATGCTGGGCAGCCCAGCACGGCTGCCAAAGAGGTTCCATTGTAATGGACTTTGAGTTGGGAAACGGAGGAGCGACAGCAATGCGGATGGCACCGTTGCAAAGCTGACTTTCTGCAGAAGAGGCACAGCTCAAGTTTTTTGCCCTGGCTCTTCGGCTCTGGGAGCAGAGGCCAACCGTTCGTGCTCTACTCCCTGGGATGCTGGGCAGCCCAGCACGGCTGCCAAAGAGGTTCCATTGTAATGGACTTTGAGTTGGGAAATCGAGGAGCGACAGCAATGCGGATGGCACCGTTGCAAAGCTGACTTTCTGCAGAAGAGGCACAGCTCAAGTTTTTTGCCCTGGCTCTTCGGCTGTGGAAGCAGAGGCCAACCGTTCGTGCTCTACTCCCTGGGATGCTGGGCAGCCCAGCACGGCTGCCGAAGAAGTTCCATTGTAATGGACTTTGAGTTGGGAAATCGAGGAGCGACAGCAATGCAGATGGCACCGTTGCAAAGGTGACTTTCTGCAGAAGAGGCACAGCTCAAGTTTTTTGCCCTGGCTCTTCGGCTCTGGGAGCAGAGGCCAACCGTTCGTGCTCTACTCCCTGGGATGCTGGGCAGCCCAGCACGGCTGCCAAAGAAGTTCCATTGTAATGGACTTTGAGTTGGGAAATCGAGGAGCGACAGCAATGCGGATGGCACCGTTGCGAAGCTGACTTTCTGCAGAAGAGGCACAGCTCCAGTTTTTTGCCCTGGCTCTTCGGCTCTGGGAGCAGAGGCCAACCGTTCGTGCTCTACTCCATGGGATGCTGGGCAGCCCAGCACGGCTGCCAAAGAGGTTCCATTGTAATGGACTTTGAGTTGGGAAATCGAGGAGCGACAGCAATGCGGATGGCACCGTTGCAAAGCTGACTTTCTGCAGAAGAGGCACAGCTCAAGTTTTTTGCCCTGGCTCTTCGGCTGTGGGAGCAGAGGCCAACCGTTCGTGCTCTACTCCCTGGGATGCTGGGCAGCCCAGCACGGCTGCCAAAGAGGTTCCATTGTAATGGACTTTGAGTTGGGAAATCGAGGAGCGACAGCAATGCAGATGGCACCGTTGCAAAGCTGACTTTCTGCAGAAGAGGCACAGCTCAAGTTTTTTGCCCTGGCTCTTCGGCTGTGGGAGCAGAGGCCAACCGTTCGTGCTCTACTCCCTGGGATGCTGGGCAGCCCAGCATGGCTGCCAAAGAGGTTCCATTGTAATGGACTTTGAGTTGGGAAATCGAGGAGCGACAGCAATGCGGATGGCACCGTTGCAAAGCTGACTTTCTGCAGAAGAGGCACAGCTCAAGTTTTTTGCCCTGGCTCTTCGGCTCTGGGAGCAGAGGCCAACCGTTCGTGCTCTACTCCCTGGGATGCTGGGCAGCCCAGCACGGCTGCCAAAGAGGTTCCATTGTAATGGACTTTGAGTTGGGAATTCAAGGAGCGACAGCAATGCGGATGGCACCGTTGCAAAGCTGACTTTCTGCAGAAGAGGCACAGCTCAAGTTTTTTGCCCTGGCTCTTCGGCTCTGGGAGCAGAGGCCAACCGTTCGTGCTCTACTCCCTGGGATGCTGGGCAGCCCAGCACGGCTGCCAAAGAGGTTCCATTGTAATGGACTTTGAGTTGGGAAATCGAGGAGCGACAGCAATGCAGATGGCACCGTTGCAAAGCTGACTTTCTGCAGAAGAGGCACAGCTCAAGTTTTTTGCCCTGGCTCTTCGGCTGTGGGAGCAGAGGCCAACCGTTCGTGCTCTACTCCCTGGGATGCTGGGCAGCCCAGCACGGCTGCCAAAGAGGTTCCATTGTAATGGACTTTGAGTTGGGAAATCGAGGAGCGACAGCAATGCAGATGGCACCGTTGCAAAGCTGACTTTCTGCAGAAGAGGCACAGCTCAAGTTTTTTCCCCTGGCTCTTCGGCTGTGGGAGCAGAGGCCAACCGTTCGTGCTCTACTCCCTGGGATGCTGGGCAGCCCAGCACGGCTGCCAAAGAGGTTCCATTGTAATGGACTTTGAGTTGGGAAATCAAGGAGCGACAGCAATGCGGATGGCACCGTTGCAAAGCTGACTTTCTGCAGAAGAGACACAGCTCAAGTTTTTTGCCCTGGCTCTTCGGCTCTGGGAGCAGAGGCCAACCGTTCGTGCTCTACTCCCTGGGATGCTGGGCAGCCCAGCATGGCTGCCAAAGAGGTTCCATTGTAATGGACTTTGAGTTGGGAATTCAAGGAGCGACAGCAATGCGGATGGCACCGTTGCGAAGCTGACTTTCTGCAGAAGAGGCACAGCTCAAGTTTTTTGCCCTGGCTCTTCGGCTCTGGGAGCAGAGGCCAACCGTTCCTGCTCTACTCCCTGGGATGCTGGGCAGCCCAGCACGGCTGCCAAAGAGGTTCCATTGTAATGGACTTTGAGTTGGGAAATCGAGGAGCGACAGCAATGCAGATGGCACCGTTGCAAAGCTGACTTTCTGCAGAAGAGGCACAGCTCAAGTTTTTTGCCCTGGCTCTTCGGCTGTGGGAGCAGAGGCCAACCGTTCGTGCTCTACTCTCTGGGATGCTGGGCAGCCCAGCACGGCTGCCAAAGAGGTTCCATTGTAATGGACTTTGAGTTGGGAAATCGAGGAGCGACAGCAATGCGGATGGCACCGTTGCAAAGCTGACTTTCTGCAGAAGAGGCACAGCTCAAGTTGTTTGCCCTGGCTCTTCGGCTGTGGGAGCAGAGGCCAACCGTTCGTGCTCTACTCCCTGGGATGCTGGGCAGCCCAGCACGGCTGCCAAAGAGGTTCCATTGTAATGGACTTTGAGTTGGGAAATCGAGGAGCGACAGCAATGCAGATGGCACCGTTGCAAAGCTGACTTTCTGCAGAAGAGGCACAGCTCAAGTTTTTTGCCCTGGCTCTTCGGCTCTGGGAGCAGAGGCCAACCGTTCGTGCTCTACTCCCTGGGATGCTGGGCAGCCCAGCACGGCTGCCAAAGAGGTTCCATTGTAATGGACTTTGAGTTGGGAAATCGAGGAGCGACAGCAATGCAGATGGCACCGTTGCAAAGCTGACTTTCTGCAGAAGAGGCACAGCTCAAGTTTTTTGCCCTGGCTCTTCGGCTGTGGGAGCAGAGGCCAACCGTTCGTGCTCTACTCCCTGGGATGCTGGGCAGCCCAGCACGGCTGCCAAAGAGGTTCCATTGTAATGGACTTTGAGTTGGGAAATCGAGGAGCGACAGCAATGCGGATGGCACCGTTGCAAAGCTGACTTTCTGCAGAAGAGGCACAGCTCAAGTTTTTTGCCCTGGCTCTTCGACTCTGGGAGCAGAGGCCAACCGTTCGTGCTCTACTCCCTGGGATGCTGGGCAGCCCAGCACGGCTGCCAAAGAGGTTCCATTGTAATGGACTTTGAGTTGGGAATTCAAGGAGCGACAGCAATGCGGATGGCACCGTTGCAAAGCTGACTTTCTGCAGAAGAGGCACAGCTCAAGTTTTTTGCCCTGGCTCTTCGGCTCTGGGAGCAGAGGCCAACCGTTCGTGCTCTACTCCCTGGGATGCTGGGCAGCCCAGCACGGCTGCCAAAGAGGTTCCATTGTAATGGACTTTGAGTTGGGAAATGGAGGAGCGACAGCAATGCGGATGGCACCGTTGCAAAGCTGACTTTCTGCAGAAGAGGCACAGCTCAAGTTGTTTGCCCTGGCTCTTCGGCTGTGGGAGCAGAGGCCAACCGTTCGTGCTCTACTCCCTGGGATGCTGGGCAGCCCAGCACGGCTGCCAAAGAGGTTCCATTGTAATGGACTTTGAGTTGGGAAATCGAGGAGCGACAGCAATGCGGATGGCACCGTTGCAAAGCTGACTTTCTGCAGAAGAGGGACAGCTAAAGTTGTTTGCCCTGGCTCTTCGGCTCTGGGAGCAGAGGACAACCGTTCGTGCTCTACTCTCTGGGATGCTGGGCAGCCCAGCACGGCTGCCAAAGAGGTTCCATTGTAATGGACTTTGAGTTGGGAAATCGAGGAGCGACAGCAATGCAGATGGCACCGTTGCAAAGCTGACTTTCTGCAGAAGAGGCACAGCTCAAGTTTTTTGCCCTGGCTCTTCGGCTCTGGGAGCAGAGGCCAACCGTTCGTGCTCTACTCCCTGGGATGCTGGGCAGCCCAGCACGGCTGCCAAAGAAGTTCCATTGTAATGGACTTTGAGTTGGGAAATCGAGGAGCGACAGCAATGCGGATGGCACCGTTGCGAAGCTGACTTTCTGCAGAAGAGGCACAGCTCCAGTTTTTTGCCCTGGCTCTTCGGCTCTGGGAGCAAAGGTCAACCGTTCGTGCTCTACTCCCTGGGATGCTGGGCAGCCCAGCACGGCTGCCAAAGAGGTTCCATTGTAATGGACTTTGAGTTGGGAAATCGAGGAGCGACAGCAATGCAGATGGCACCGTTGCAAAGCTGACTTTCTGCAGAAGAGGCACAGCTCAAGTTTTTTGCCCTGGCTCTTCGGCTCTGGGAGCAGAGGCCAACCGTTCGTGCTCTACTCCCTGGGATGCTGGGCAGCCCAGCACGGCTGCCAAAGAAGTTCCATTGTAAAGGACTTTGAGTTGGGAAATCGAGGAGCGACAGCAATGCAGATGGCACCGTTGCAAAGCTGACTTTCTGCAGAAGAGGCACAGCTCAAGTTTTTTGCCCTGGCTCTTCGGCTGTGGGAGCAGAGGCCAACCGTTCGTGCTCTACTCCCTGGGATGCTGGGCAGCCCAGCACGGCTGCCAAAGAGGTTCCATTGTAATGGACTTTGAGTTGGGAAATCGAGGAGCGACAGCAATGCAGATGGCACCGTTGCAAAGCTGACTTTCTGCAGAAGAGGCACAGCTCAAGTTTTTTGCCCTGGCTCTTCGGCTGTGGGAGCAGAGGCCAACCGTTCGTGCTCTACTCCCTGGGATGCTGGGCAGCCCAGCACGGCTGCCAAAGAGGTTCCATTGTAATGGACTTTGAGTTGGGAAATCGAGGAGCGACAGCAATGCGGATGGCACCGTTGCAAAGCTGACTTTCTGCAGAAGAGGCACAGCTCAAGTTGTTTGCCCTGGCTCTTCGGCTGTGGGAGCAGAGGCCAACCGTTCGTGCTCTACTCCCTGGGATGCTGGGCAGCCCAGCACGGCTGCCAAAGAGGTTCCATTGTAATGGACTTTGAGTTGGGAAATCGAGGAGCGACAGCAATGCGGATGGCACCGTTGCAAAGCTGACTTTCTGCAGAAGAGGGACAGCTAAAGTTGTTTGCCCTGGCTCTTCGGCTCTGGGAGCAGAGGACAACCGTTCGTGCTCTACTCTCTGGGATGCTGGGCACCCCAGCACGGGTGCCAAAGAGGTTCCATTGTAATGGACTTTGAGTTGGGAAATCGAGGAGCGACAGCAATGCAGATGGCACCGTTGCAAAGGTGACTTTCTGCAGAAGAGGCACAGCTCAAGTTTTTTGCCCTGGCTCTTCGGCTGTGGGAGCAGAGGCCAACCGTTCGTGCTCTACTCCCTGGGATGCTGGGCAGCCCAGCACGGCTGCCAAAGAAGTTCCATTGTAATGGACTTTGAGTTGGGAAATCGAGGAGCGACAGCAATGCGGATGGCACCGTTGCGAAGCTGACTTTCTGCAGAAGAGGCACAGCTCCAGTTTTTTGCCCTGGCTCTTCGGCTCTGGGAGCAAAGGTCAACCGTTCGTGCTCTACTCCCTGGGATGCTGGGCAGCCCAGCACGGCTGCCAAAGAGGTTCCATTGTAATGGACTTTGAGTTGGGAAATCGAGGAGCGACAGCAATGCAGATGGCACCGTTGCAAAGGTGACTTTCTGCAGAAGAGGCACAGCTCAAGTTTTTTGCCCTGGCTCTTCGGCTGTGGGAGCAGAGGCCAACCGTTCGTGCTCTACTCCCTGGGATGCTGGGCAGCCCAGCACGGCTGCCAAAGAGGTTCCATTGTAATGGACTTTGAGTTGGGAAATCGAGGAGCGACAGCAATGCAGATGGCACCGTTGCAAAGCTGACTTTCTGCAGAAGAGGCACAGCTCAAGTTTTTTGCCCTGGCTCTTCGGCTGTGGGAGCAGAGGCCAACCGTTCGTGCTCTACTCCCTGGGATGCTGGGCAGCCCAGCACGGCTGCCAAAGAGGTTCCATTGTAATGGACTTTGAGTTGGGAAATCGAGGAGCGACAGCAATGCAGATGGCACCGTTGCAAAGCTGACTTTCTGCAGAAGAGGCACAGCTCAAGTTTTTTGCCCTGGCTCTTCGGCTGTGGGAGCAGAGGCCAACCGTTCGTGCTCTACTCCCTGGGATGCTGGGCAGCCCAGCACGGGTGCCAAAGAGGTTCCATTGTAATGGACTTTGAGTTGGGAAATGGAGGAGCGACAGCAATGCGGATGGCACCGTTGCAAAGCTGACTTTCTGCAGAAGAGGCACAGCTCAAGTTGTTTGCCCTGGCTCTTCGGCTGTGGGAGCAGAGGCCAACCGTTCGTGCTCTACTCCCTGGGATGCTGGGCAGCCCAGCACGGGTGCCAAAGAGGTTCCATTGTAATGGACTTTGAGTTGGGAAATCGAGGAGCGACAGCAATGCGGATGGCACCGTTGCAAAGCTGACTTTCTGCAGAAGAGGGACAGCTCAAGTTTTTTGCCCTGGCTCTTCGGCTGTGGGAGCAGAGGCCAACCGTTCGTGCTCTACTTCCTGGGATGCTGGGCAGCCCAGCACGGCTGCCAAAGAGGTTCCATTGTAATGGACTTTGAGTTGGGAAATCGAGGAGCGACAGCAATGCAGATGGCACCGTTGCAAAGCTGACTTTCTGCAGAAGAGGCACAGCTCAAGTTTTTTGCCCTGGCTCTTCGGCTGTGGGAGCAGAGGCCAACCGTTCGTGCTCTACTCCCTGGGATGCTGGGCAGCCCAGCACGGCTGCCAAAGAAGTTCCATTGTAATGGACTTTGAGTTGGGAAATCGAGGAGCGACAGCAATGCGGATGGCACCGTTGCAAAGCTGACTTTCTGCAGAAGAGGCACAGCTCCAGTTTTTTGCCCTGGCTCTTCGGCTGTGGGAGCAAAGGTCAACCGTTCGTGCTCTACTCCCTGGGATGCTGGGCAGCCCAGCACGGCTGCCAAAGAGGTTCCATTGTAATGGACTTTGAGTTGGGAAATCGAGGAGCGACAGCAATGCAGATGGCACCGTTGCAAAGCTGACTTTCTGCAGAAGAGGCACAGCTCAAGTTTTTTGCCCTGGCTCTTCGGCTGTGGGAGCAGAGGCCAACCGTTCGTGCTCTACTCCCTGGGATGCTGGGCAGCCCAGCACGGCTGCCAAAGAGGTTCCATTGTAATGGACTTTGAGTTGGGAAATCGAGGAGCGACAGCAATGCAGATGGCACCGTTGCAAAGCTGACTTTCTGCAGAAGAGGCACAGCTCAAGTTTTTTGCCCTGGCTCTTCGGCTCTGGGAGCAGAGGCCAACCGTTCGTGCTCTACTCCCTGGGATGCTGGGCAGCCCAGCACGGCTGCCAAAGAGGTTCCATTGTAATGGACTTTGAGTTGGGAAATCGAGGAGCGACAGCAATGCAGATGGCACCGTTGCAAAGCTGACTTTCTGCAGAAGAGGCACAGCTCAAGTTTTTTGCCCTGGCTCTTCGGCTGTGGGAGCAGAGGCCAACCGTTCGTGCTCTACTCCCTGGGATGCTGGGCAGCCCAGCACGGCTGCCAAAGAGGTTCCATTGTAATGGACTTTGAGTTGGGAAATGGAGGAGCGACAGCAATGCGGATGGCACCGTTGCAAAGCTGACTTTCTGCAGAAGAGGCACAGCTCAAGTTTTTTGCCCTGGCTCTTCGACTCTGGGAGCAGAGGCCAACCGTTCGTGCTCTACTCCCTGGGATGCTGGGCAGCCCAGCACGGCTGCCAAAGAGGTTCCATTGTAATGGACTTTGAGTTGGGAATTCAAGGAGCGACAGCAATGCGGATGGCACCGTTGCAAAGCTGACTTTCTGCAGAAGAGGCACAGCTCAAGTTTTTTGCCCTGGCTCTTCGGCTGTGGGAGCAGAGGCCAACCGTTCGTGCTCTACTTCCTGGGATGCTGGGCAGCCCAGCACGGCTGCCAAAGAGGTTCCATTGTAATGGACTTTGAGTTGGGAAATCGAGGAGCGACAGCAATGCAGATGGCACCGTTGCAAAGCTGACTTTCTGCAGAAGAGGCACAGCTCAAGTTTTTTGCCCTGGCTCTTCGGCTCTGGGAGCAGAGGCCAACCGTTCGTGCTCTACTCCCTGGGATGCTGGGCAGCCCAGCACGGCTGCCAAAGAGGTTCCATTGTAATGGACTTTGAGTTGGGAAATCGAGGAGCGACAGCAATGCAGATGGCACCGTTGCAAAGCTGACTTTCTGCAGAAGAGGCACAGCTCAAGTTTTTTGCCCTGGCTCTTCGGCTGTGGGAGCAGAGGCCAACCGTTCGTGCTCTACTCCCTGGGATGCTGGGCAGCCCAGCACGGCTGCCAAAGAGGTTCCATTGTAATGGACTTTGAGTTGGGAAATCGAGGAGCGACAGCAATGCGGATGGCACCGTTGCAAAGCTGACTTTCTGCAGAAGAGGCACAGCTCAAGTTGTTTGCCCTGGCTCTTCGGCTGTGGGAGCAGAGGCCAACCGTTCGTGCTCTACTCCCTGGGATGCTGGGCAGCCCAGCACGGCTGCCAAAGAGGTTCCATTGTAATGGACTTTGAGTTGGGAAATCGAGGAGCGACAGCAATGCGGATGGCACCGTTGCAAAGCTGACTTTCTGCAGAAGAGGGACAGCTAAAGTTGTTTGCCCTGGCTCTTCGGCTCTGGGAGCAGAGGACAACCGTTCGTGCTCTACTCTCTGGGATGCTGGGCACCCCAGCACGGGTGCCAAAGAGGTTCCATTGTAATGGACTTTGAGTTGGGAAATCGAGGAGCGACAGCAATGCAGATGGCACCGTTGCAAAGGTGACTTTCTGCAGAAGAGGCACAGCTCAAGTTTTTTGCCCTGGCTCTTCGGCTCTGGGAGCAGAGGCCAACCGTTAGTGCTCTACTCCCTGGGATGCTGGGCAGCCCAGCACGGCTGCCAAAGAAGTTCCATTGTAATGGACTTTGAGTTGGGAAATCGAGGAGCGACAGCAATGCGGATGGCACCGTTGCAAAGCTGACTTTCTGCAGAAGAGGCACAGCTCAAGTTTTTTGCCCTGGCTCTTCGGCTCTGGGAGCAAAGGTCAACCGTTCGTGCTCTACTCCCTGGGATGCTGGGCAGCCCAGCACGGCTGCCAAAGAGGTTCCATTGTAATGGACTTTGAGTTGGGAAATCGAGGAGCGACAGCAATGCAGATGGCACCGTTGCAAAGCTGACTTTCTGCAGAAGAGGCACAGCTCAAGTTTTTTGCCCTGGCTCTTCGGCTCTGGGAGCAGAGGCCAACCGTTCGTGCTCTACTCCCTGGGATGCTGGGCAGCCCAGCACGGCTGCCAAAGAGGTTCCATTGTAATGGACTTTGAGTTGGGAAATCGAGGAGCGACAGCAATGCAGATGGCACCGTTGCAAAGCTGACTTTCTGCAGAAGAGGCACAGCTCAAGTTTTTTGCCCTGGCTCTTCGGCTCTGGGAGCAGAGGCCAACCGTTCGTGCTCTACTCCCTGGGATGCTGGGCAGCCCAGCACGGCTGCCAAAGAGGTTCCATTGTAATGGACTTTGAGTTGGGAAATCGAGGAGCGACAGCAATGCAGATGGCACCGTTGCAAAGCTGACTTTCTGCAGAAGAGGCACAGCTCAAGTTTTTTGCCCTGGCTCTTCGGCTCTGGGAGCAGAGGCCAACCGTTCGTGCTCTACTCCCTGGGATGCTGGGCAGCCCAGCACGGCTGCCAAAGAGGTTCCATTGTAATGGACTTTGAGTTGGGAAATCGAGGAGCGACAGCAATGCGGATGGCACCGTTGCAAAGCTGACTTTCTGCAGAAGAGGCACAGCTCAAGTTTTTTGCCCTGGCTCTTCGGCTCTGGGAGCAGAGGCCAACCGTTCGTGCTCTACTCCCTGGGATGCTGGGCAGCCCAGCACGGCTGCCAAAGAGGTTCCATTGTAATGGACTTTGAGTTGGGAATTCAAGGAGCGACAGCAATGCGGATGGCACCGTTGCAAAGCTGACTTTCTGCAGAAGAGGCACAGCTCAAGTTTTTTGCCCTGGCTCTTCGGCTGTGGGAGCAGAGGCCAACCGTTCGTGCTCTACTCCCTGGGATGCTGGGCAGCCCAGCACGGCTGCCATAGAGGTTCCATTGTAATGGACTTTGAGTTGGGAAATCGAGGAGCGACAGCAATGCAGATGGCACCGTTGCAAAGCTGACTTTCTGCAGAAGAGGCACAGCTCAAGTTTTTTGCCCTGGCTCTTCGGCTCTGGGAGCAGAGGCCAACCGTTCGTGCTCTACTCCCTGGGATGCTGGGCAGCCCAGCACGGCTGCCAAAGAAGTTCCATTGTAATGGACTTTGAGTTGGGAAATCGAGGAGCGACAGCAATGCGGATGGCACCGTTGCGAAGCTGACTTTCTGCAGAAGAGGCACAGCTCCAGTTTTTTGCCCTGGCTCTTCGGCTCTGGGAGCAAAGGTCAACCGTTCGTGCTCTACTCCCTGGGATGCTGGGCAGCCCAGCACGGCTGCCAAAGAGGTTCCATTGTAATGGACTTTGAGTTGGGAAATCGAGGAGCGACAGCAATGCAGATGGCACCGTTGCAAAGCTGACTTTCTGCAGAAGAGGCACAGCTCAAGTTTTTTGCCCTGGCTCTTCGGCTGTGGGAGCAGAGGCCAACCGTTCGTGCTCTACTCCCTGGGATGCTGGGCAGCCCAGCACGGCTGCCAAAGAGGTTCCATTGTAATGGACTTTGAGTTGGGAAATCGAGGAGTGACAGCAATGCAGATGGCACCGTTGCAAAGCTGACTTTCTGCAGAAGAGGCACAGCTCAAGTTTTTTGCCCTGGCTCTTCGGCTCTGGGAGCAGAGGCCAACCGTTCGTGCTCTACTCCCTGGGATGCTGGGCAGCCCAGCACGGCTGCCAAAGAGGTTCCATTGTAATGGACTTTGAGTTGGGAAATCGAGGAGCGACAGCAATGCAGATGGCACCGTTGCAAAGCTGACTTTCTGCAGAAGAGGCACAGCTCAAGTTTTTTGCCCTGGCTCTTCGGCTGTGGGAGCAGAGGCCAACCGTTCGTGCTCTACTCCCTGGGATGCTGGGCAGCCCAGCACGGCTGCCAAAGAGGTTCCATTGTAATGGACTTTGAGTTGGGAAATCGAGGAGCGACAGCAATGCAGATGGCACCGTTGCAAAGCTGACTTTCTGCAGAAGAGGCACAGCTCAAGTTTTTTGCCCTGGCTCTTCGGCTGTGGGAGCAGAGGCCAACCGTTCGTGCTCTACTCCCTGGGATGCTGGGCAGCCCAGCACGGCTGCCAAAGAGGTTCCATTGTAATGGACTTTGAGTTGGGAAATCGAGGAGCGACAGCAATGCAGATGGCACCGTTGCAAAGCTGACTTTCTGCAGAAGAGGCACAGCTCAAGTTTTTTGCCCTGGCTCTTCGGCTCTGGGAGCAGAGGCCAACCGTTCGTGCTCTACTCCCTGGGATGCTGGGCAGCCCAGCACGGCTGCCAAAGAGGTTCCATTGTAATGGACTTTGAGTTGGGAAATCGAGGAGCGACAGCAATGCAGATGGCACCGTTGCAAAGCTGACTTTCTGCAGAAGAGGCACAGCTCAAGTTTTTTGCCCTGGCTCTTCGGCTGTGGGAGCAGAGGCCAACCGTTCGTGCTCTACTCCCTGGGATGCTGGGCAGCCCAGCACGGCTGCCAAAGAGGTTCCATTGTAATGGACTTTGAGTTGGGAAATCGAGGAGCGACAGCAATGCAGATGGCACCGTTGCAAAGCTGACTTTCTGCAGAAGAGGGACAGCTAAAGTTGTTTGCCCTGGCTCTTCGGCTGTGGGAGCAGAGGACAACCGTTCGTGCTCTACTCTCTGGGATGCTGGGCACCCCAGCACGGGTGCCAAAGAGGTTCCATTGTAATGGACTTTGAGTTGGGAAATCGAGGAGCGACAGCAATGCAGATGGCACCGTTGCAAAGGTGACTTTCTGCAGAAGAGGCACAGCTCAAGTTTTTTGCCCTGGCTCTTCGGCTCTGGGAGCAGAGGCCAACCGTTCGTGCTCTACTCCCTGGGATGCTGGGCAGCCCAGCACGGCTGCCAAAGAAGTTCCATTGTAATGGACTTTGAGTTGGGAAATCGAGGAGCGACAGCAATGCGGATGGCACCGTTGCGAAGCTGACTTTCTGCAGAAGAGGCACAGCTCAAGTTTTTTGCCCTGGCTCTTCGGCTGTGGGAGCAAAGGTCAACCGTTCGTGCTCTACTCCCTGGGATGCTGGGCAGCCCAGCACGGCTGCCAAAGAGGTTCCATTGTAATGGACTTTGAGTTGGGAAATGGAGGAGCGACAGCAATGCGGATGGCACCGTTGCAAAGCTGACTTTCTGCAGAAGAGGCACAGCTCAAGTTTTTTGCCCTGGCTCTTCGGCTGTGGGAGCAGAGGCCAACCGTTGGTGCTCTACTCCCTGGGATGCTGGGCAGCCCAGCACGGCTGCCAGAGAGGTTCCATTGTAATGGACTTTGAGTTGGGAAATCGAGGAGCGACAGCAATGCGGATGGCACCGTTGCAAAGCTGACTTTCTGCAGAAGAGGCACAGCTCAAGTTTTTTGCCCTGGCTCTTCGCCTCTGGGAGCAGAGGCCAACCGTTCGTGCTCTACTCCCTGGGATGCTGGGCAGCCCAGCACGGCTGCCAAAGAGGTTCCATTGTAATGGACTTTGAGTTGGGAATTCGAGGAGCGACAGCAATGCGGATGGCACCGTTGCAAAGCTGACTTTCTGCAGAAGAGGGACAGCTCAAGTTTTTTGCCCTGGCTCTTCGGCTGTGGGAGCAGAGGCCAACCGTTCGTGCTCTACTCCCTGGGATGCTGGGCAGCCCAGCACGGCTGCCAAAGAGGTTCCATTGTAATGGACTTTGAGTTGGGAATTCAAGGAGCGACAGCAATGCGGATGGCACCGTTGCGAAGCTGACTTTCTGCAGAAGAGGCACAGCTCAAGTTTTTTGCCCTGGCTCTTCGGCTGTGGGAGCAGAGGCCAACCGTTCGTGCTCTACTCCCTGGGATGCTGGGCAGCCCAGCACGGCTGCCAAAGAGGTTCCATTGTAATGGACTTTGAGTTGGGAAATCGAGGAGCGACAGCAATGCAGATGGCACCGTTGCAAAGCTGACTTTCTGCAGAAGAGGCACAGCTCAAGTTTTTTGCCCTGGCTCTTCGGCTCTGGGAGCAGAGGCCAACCGTTCGTGCTCTACTCCCTGGGATGCTGGGCAGCCCAGCACGGCTGCCAAAGAGGTTCCATTGTAATGGACTTTGAGTTGGGAAATGGAGGAGCGACAGCAATGCGGATGGCACCGTTGCAAAGCTGACTTTCTGCAGAAGAGGCACAGCTCAAGTTGTTTGCCCTGGCTCTTCGGCTGTGGGAGCAGAGGCCAACCGTTCGTGCTCTACTCCCTGGGATGCTGGGCAGCCCAGCACGGCTGCCAAAGAGGTTCCATTGTAATGGACTTTGAGTTGGGAAATCGAGGAGCGACAGCAATGCAGATGGCACCGTTGCAAAGCTGACTTTCTGCAGAAGAGGGACAGCTCAAGTTTTTTGCCCTGGCTCTTCGGCTGTGGGAGCAGAGGCCAACCGTTCGTGCTCTACTCTCTGGGATGCTGGGCACCCCAGCACGGGTGCCAAAGAGGTTCCATTGTAATGGACTTTGAGTTGGGAAATCGAGGAGCGACAGCAATGCAGATGGCACCGTTGCAAAGCTGACTTTCTGCAGAAGAGGCACAGCTCAAGTTTTTTGCCCTGGCTCTTCGGCTCTGGGAGCAGAGGCCAACCGTTCGTGCTCTACTCCCTGGGATGCTGGGCAGCCCAGCACGGCTGCCAAAGAGGTTCCATTGTAATGGACTTTGAGTTGGGAAATCGAGGAGCGACAGCAATGCGGATGGCACCGTTGCGAAGCTGACTTTCTGCAGAAGAGGCACAGCTCAAGTTTTTTGCCCTGGCTCTTCGGCTGTGGGAGCAAAGGTCAACCGTTCGTGCTCTACTCCCTGGGATGCTGGGCAGCCCAGCACGGGTGCCAAAGAGGTTCCATTGTAATGGACTTTGAGTTGGGAAATCGAGGAGCGACAGCAATGCAGATGGCACCGTTGCAAAGCTGACTTTCTGCAGAAGAGGCACAGCTCAAGTTTTTTGCCCTGGCTCTTCGGCTGTGGGAGCAGAGGCCAACCGTTCGTGCTCTACTCCCTGGGATGCTGGGCAGCCCAGCACGGGTGCCAAAGAGGTTCCATTGTAATGGACTTTGAGTTGGGAATTCGAGGAGCGACAGCAATGCGGATGGCACCGTTGCAAAGCTGACTTTCTGCAGAAGAGGCACAGCTCAAGTTTTTTGCCCTGGCTCTTCGGCTGTGGGAGCAGAGGCCAACCGTTCGTGCTCTACTCCCTGGGATGCTGGGCAGCCCAGCACGGGTGCCAAAGAGGTTCCATTGTAATGGACTTTGAGTTGGGAAATGGAGGAGCGACAGCAATGCGGATGGCACCGTTGCAAAGCTGACTTTCTGCAGAAGAGGCACAGCTCATGTTGTTTGCCCTGGCTCTTCGGCTGTGGGAGCAGAGGCCAACCGTTCGTGCTCTACTCCCTGGGATGCTGGGCAGCCCAGCACGGCTGCCAAAGAGGTTCCATTGTAATGGACTTTGAGTTGGGAAATCGAGGAGCGACAGCAATGCAGATGGCACCGTTGCAAAGCTGACTTTCTGCAGAAGAGGGACAGCTAAAGTTGTTTGCCCTGGCTCTTCGGCTGTGGGAGCAGAGGACAACCGTTCGTGCTCTACTCTCTGGGATGCTGGGCACCCTAGCACGGGTGCCAAAGAGGTTCCATTGTAATGGACTTTGAGTTGGGAAATGGAGGAGCGACAGCAATGCAGATGGCACCGTTGCAAAGGTGACTTTCTGCAGAAGAGGCACAGCTCAAGTTTTTTGCCCTGGCTCTTCGGCTCTGGGAGCAGAGGACAACCGTTCGTGCTCTACTCCCTGGGATGCTGGGCAGCCCAGCACGGCTGCCAAAGAAGTTCCATTGTAATGGACTTTGAGTTGGGAAATCGAGGAGCGACAGCAATGCGGATGGCACCGTTGCGAAGCTGACATTCTGCAGAAGAGGCACAGCTCCAGTTTTTTGCCCTGGCTCTTCGGCTCTGGGAGCAAAGGTCAACCGTTCGTGCTCTACTCCCTGGGATGCTGGGCAGCCCAGCACGGCTGCCAAAGAGGTTCCATTGTAATGGACTTTGAGTTGGGAAATCGAGGAGCGACAGCAATGCAGATGGCACCGTTGCAAAGCTGACTTTCTGCAGAAGAGGCACAGCTCAAGTTTTTTGCCCTGGCTCTTCGGCTGTGGGAGCAGAGGCCAACCGTTCGTGCTCTACTCCCTGGGATGCTGGGCAGCCCAGCACGGCTGCCAAAGAGGTTCCATTGTAATGGACTTTGAGTTGGGAAATCGAGGAGCGACAGCAATGCAGATGGCACCGTTGCAAAGCTGACTTTCTGCAGAAGAGGCACAGCTCAAGTTTTTTGCCCTGGCTCTTCGGCTGTGGGAGCAGAGGCCAACCGTTCGTGCTCTACTCCCTGGGATGCTGGGCAGCCCAGCACGGCTGCCAAAGAGGTTCCATTGTAATGGACTTTGAGTTGGGAATTCGAGGAGCGACAGCAATGCAGATGGCATCGTTGCAAAGCTGACTTTCTGCAGAAGAGGCACAGCTCAAGTTTTTTGCCCTGGCTCTTCGGCTGTGGGAGCAGAGGCCAACCGTTCGTGCTCTACTCCCTGGGATGCTGGGCAGCCCAGCACGGCTGCCAAAGAGGTTCCATTGTAATGGACTTTGAGTTGGGAAATCTAGGAGCGACAGCAATGCGGATGGCACCGTTGCAAAGCTGACTTTCTGCAGAAGAGGCACAGCTCAAGTTTTTTGCCCTGGCTCTTCGGCTCTGGGAGCAGAGGCCAACCGTTCGTGCTCTACTCCCTGGGATGCTGGGCAGCCCAGCACGGGTGCCAAAGAGGTTCCATTGTAATGGACTTTGAGTTGGGAATTCAAGGAGCGACAGCAATGCAGATGGCACCGTTGCAAAGCTGACTTTCTGCAGAAGAGGGACAGCTCAAGTTTTTTGCCCTGGCTCTTCGGCTGTGGGAGCAGAGGCCAACCGTTCGTGCTCTACTCCCTGGGATGCTGGGCAGCCCAGCACGGCTGCCAAAGAGGTTCCATTGTAATGGACTTTGAGTTGGGAATTCAAGGAGCGACAGCAATGCGGATGGCACCGTTGCGAAGCTGACTTTCTGCAGAAGAGGCACAGCTCAAGTTTTTTGCCCTGGCTCTTCGGCTCTGGGAGCAGAGGCCAACCGTTCGTGCTCTACTCCCTGGGATGCTGGGCAGCCCAGCACGGCTGCCAAAGAGGTTCCATTGTAATGGACTTTGAGTTGGGAAATCGAGGAGCGACAGCAATGCAGATGGCACCGTTGCAAAGCTGACTTTCTGCAGAAGAGGCACAGCTCAAGTTTTTTGCCCTGGCTCTTCGGCTGTGGGAGCAGAGGCCAACCGTTCGTGCTCTACTCCCTGGGATGCTGGGCAGCCCAGCACGGCTGCCAAAGAGGTTCCATTTTAATGGACTTTGAGTTGGGAAATCGAGGAGCGACAGCAATGCAGATGGCACCGTTGCAAAGCTGACTTTCTGCAGAAGAGGCACAGCTCAAGTTTTTTGCCCTGGCTCTTCGGCTCTGGGAGCAGAGGCCAACCGTTCGTGCTCTACTCCCTGGGATGCTGGGCAGCCCAGCACGGGTGCCAAAGAGGTTCCATTGTAATGGACTTTGAGTTGGGAAATGGAGGAGCGACAGCAATGCGGATGGCACCGTTGCAAAGCTGACTTTCTGCAGAAGAGGCACAGCTCAAGTTGTTTGCCCTGGCTCTTCGGCTGTGGGAGCAGAGGCCAACCGTTCGTGCTCTACTCCCTGGGATGCTGGGCAGCCCAGCACGGCTGCCAAAGATGTTCCATTGTAATGGACTTTGAGTTGGGAAATCGAGGAGCGACAGCAATGCAGATGGCACCGTTGCAAAGCTGACTTTCTGCAGAAGAGGGACAGCTAAAGTTGTTTGCCCTGGCTCTTCGGCTGTGGGAGCAGAGGCCAACCGTTCGTGCTCTACTCTCTGGGATGCTGGGCAGCCCAGCACGGGTGCCAAAGAGGTTCCATTGTAATGGACTTTGAGTTGGGAAATCGAGGAGCGACAGCAATGCAGATGGCACCGTTGCAAAGCTGACTTTCTGCAGAAGAGGCACAGCTCAAGTTTTTTGCCCTGGCTCTTCGGCTGTGGGAGCAGAGGCCAACCGTTCGTGCTCTACTCCCTGGGATGCTGGGCAGCCCAGCACGGCTGCCAAAGAAGTTCCATTGTAATGGACTTTGAGTTGGGAAATCGAGGAGCGACAGCAATGCGGATGGCACCGTTGCGAAGCTGACTTTCTGCAGAAGAGGCACAGCTCCAGTTTTTTGCCCTGGCTCTTCGGCTCTGGGAGCAAAGGTCAACCGTTCGTGCTCTACTCCCTGGGATGCTGGGCAGCCCAGCACGGCTGCCAAAGAGGTTCCATTGTAATGGACTTTGAGTTGGGAAATCGAGGAGCGACAGCAATGCAGATGGCACCGTTGCAAAGCTGACTTTCTGCAGAAGAGGCACAGCTCAAGTTTTTTGCCCTGGCTCTTCGGCTGTGGGAGCAGAGGCCAACCGTTCGTGCTCTACTCCCTGGGATGCTGGGCAGCCCAGCACGGCTGCCAAAGAGGTTCCATTGTAATGGACTTTGAGTTGGGAAATCGAGGAGCGACAGCAATGCGGATGGCACCGTTGCAAAGCTGACTTTCTGCAGAAGAGGCACAGCTCAAGTTTTTTGCCCTGGCTCTTCGGCTGTGGGAGCAGAGGCCAACCGTTCGTGCTCTACTCCCTGGGATGCTGGGCAGCCCAGCACGGGTGCCAAAGAGGTTCCATTGTAATGGACTTTGAGTTGGGAAATCGAGGAGCGACAGCAATGCAGATGGCACCGTTGCAAAGCTGACTTTCTGCAGAAGAGGCACAGCTCAAGTTTTTTGCCCTGGCTCTTCGGCTGTGGGAGCAGAGCCCAACCGTTCGTGCTCTACTCCCTGGGATGCTGGGCAGCCCAGCACGGGTGCCAAAGAGGTTCCATTGTAATGGACTTTGAGTTGGGAAATGGAGGAGCGACAGCAATGCGGATGGCACCGTTGCAAAGCTGACTTTCTGCAGAAGAGGCACAGCTCATGTTGTTTGCCCTGGCTCTTCGGCTGTGGGAGCAGAGGCCAACCGTTCGTGCTCTACTCCCTGGGATGCTGGGCAGCCCAGCACGGCTGCCAAAGAGGTTCCATTGTAATGGACTTTGAGTTGGGAAATCGAGGAGCGACAGCAATGCAGATGGCACCGTTGCAAAGCTGACTTTCTGCAGAAGAGGGACAGCTAAAGTTGTTTGCCCTGGCTCTTCGGCTGTGGGAGCAGAGGACAACCGTTGGTGCTCTACTCTCTGGGATGCTGGGCACCCCAGCACGGCTGCCAAAGAGGTTCCATTGTAATGGACTTTGAGTTGGGAAATGGAGGAGCGACAGCAATGCAGATGGCACCGTTGCAAAGCTGACTTTCTGCAGAAGAGGCACAGCTCAAGTTTTTTGCCCTGGCTCTTCGGCTCTGGGAGCAGAGGCCAACCGTTCGTGCTCTACTCCCTGGGATGCTGGGCAGCCCAGCACGGCTGCCAAAGAGGTTCCATTGTAATGGACTTTGAGTTGGGAAATCGAGGAGAGACAGCAATGCAGATGGCACCGTTGCAAAGCTGACTTTCTGCAGAAGAGGCACAGCTCAAGTTTTTTGCCCTGGCTCTTCGGCTCTGGGAGCAGAGGCCAACCGTTCGTGCTCTACTCCCTGGGATGCTGGGCAGCCCAGCACGGCTGCCAAAGAGGTTCCATTGTAATGGACTTTGAGTTGGGAAATCGAGGAGCGACAGCAATGCAGATGGCACCGTTGCAAAGGTGACTTTCTGCAGAAGAGGCACAGCTCAAGTTTTTTGCCCTGGCTCTTCGGCTGTGGGAGCAGAGGCCAACCGTTCGTGCTCTACTCCCTGGGATGCTGGGCAGCCCAGCACGGCTGCCAAAGAGGTTCCATTGTAATGGACTTTGAGTTGGGAAATCGAGGAGCGACAGCAATGCAGATGGCACCGTTGCAAAGCTGACTTTCTGCAGAAGAGGCACAGCTCAAGTTTTTTGCCCTGGCTCTTCGGCTCTGGGAGCAGAGGCCAACCGTTCGTGCTCTACTCCCTGGGATGCTGGGCAGCCCAGCACGGCTGCCAAAGAGGTTCCATTGTAATGGACTTTGAGTTGGGAATTCAAGGAGCGACAGCAATGCGGATGGCACCGTTGCAAAGCTGACTTTCTGCAGAAGAGGCACAGCTCAAGTTTTTTGCCCTGGCTCTTCGGCTCTGGGAGCAGAGGCCAACCGTTCGTGCTCTACTCCCTGGGATGCTGGGCAGCCCAGCACGGCTGCCAAAGAGGTTCCATTGTAATGGACTTTGAGTTGGGAAATCGAGGAGCGACAGCAATGCAGATGGCACCGTTGCAAAGCTGACTTTCTGCAGAAGAGGCACAGCTCAAGTTTTTTGCCCTGGCTCTTCGGCTGTGGGAGCAGAGGCCAACCGTTCGTGCTCTACTCCCTGGGATGCTGGGCAGCCCAGCACGGCTGCCAAAGAGGTTCCATTGTAATGGACTTTGAGTTGGGAAATCGAGGAGCGACAGCAATGCAGATGGCACCGTTGCAAAGCTGACTTTCTGCAGAAGAGGCACAGCTCAAGTTTTTTGCCCTGGCTCTTCGGCTGTGGGAGCAGAGGCCAACCGTTCGTGCTCTACTCCCTGGGATGCTGGGCAGCCCAGCACGGGTGCCAAAGAGGTTCCATTGTAATGGACTTTGAGTTGGGAAATCGAGGAGCGACAGCAATGCGGATGGCACCGTTGCAAAGCTGACTTTCTGCAGAAGAGGCACAGCTCAAGTTTTTTGCCCTGGCTCTTCGGCTGTGGGAGCAGAGGCCAACCGTTCGTGCTCTACTCCCTGGGATGCTGGGCAGCCCAGCACGGCTGCCAAAGAGGTTCCATTGTAATGGACTTTGAGTTGGGAAATCGAGGAGCGACAGCAATGCGGATGGCACCGTTGCAAAGCTGACTTTCTGCAGAAGAGGCACAGCTCAAGTTTTTTGCCCTGGCTCTTCGGCTCTGGGAGCAGAGGCCAACCGTTCGTGCTCTACTCCCTGGGATGCTGGGCAGCCCAGAACGGCTGCCAAAGAGGTTCCATTGTAATGGACTTTGAGTTGGGAAATCGAGGAGCGACAGCAATGCAGATGGCACTGTTGCAAAGCTGACTTTCTGCAGAAGAGGCACAGCTCAAGTTTTTTGCCCTGGCTCTTCGGCTCTGGGAGCAGAGGCCAACCGTTCGTGCTCTACTCCCTGGGATGCTGGGCAGCCCAGCACGGCTGCCAAAGAGGTTCCATTGTAATGGACTTTGAGTTGGGAAATCGAGGAGCGACAGCAATGCAGATGGCACCGTTGCAAAGCTGACTTTCTGCAGAAGAGGCACAGCTCAAGTTTTTTGCCCTGGCTCTTCGGCTCTGGGAGCAGAGGCCAACCGTTCGTGCTCTACTCCCTGGGATGCTGGGCAGCCCAGCACGGGTGCCAAAGAGGTTCCATTGTAATGGACTTTGAGTTGGGAAATCGAGGAGCGACAGCAATGCAGATGGCACCGTTGCAAAGCTGACTTTCTGCAGAAGAGGCACAGCTCAAGTTTTTTGCCCTGGCTCTTCGGCTGTGGGAGCAGAGGCCAACCGTTGGTGCTCTACTCCCTGGGATGCTGGGCAGCCCAGCACGGCTGCCAAAGAGGTTCCATTGTAATGGACTTTGAGTTGGGAAATCGAGGAGCGACAGCAATGCAGATGGCACCGTTGCAAAGCTGACTTTCTGCAGAAGAGGCACAGCTCAAGTTTTTTGCCCTGGCTCTTCGGCTGTGGGAGCAGAGGCCAACCGTTCGTGCTCTACTCCCTGGGATGCTGGGCAGCCCAGCACGGCTGCCAGAGAGGTTCCATTGTAATGGACTTTGAGTTGGGAAATCAAGGAGCGACAGCAATGCGGATGGCACCGTTGCAAAGCTGACTTTCTGCAGAAGAGGCACAGCTCAAGTTTTTTGCCCTGGCTCTTCGGCTCTGGGAGCAGAGGCCAACCGTTCGTGCTCTACTCCCTGGGATGCTGGGCAGCCCAGCACGGCTGCCAAAGAGGTTCCATTGTAATGGACTTTGAGTTGGGAATTCGAGGAGCGACAGCAATGCGGATGGCACCGTTGCAAAGCTGACTTTCTGCAGAAGAGGCACAGCTCAAGTTTTTTGCCCTGGCTCTTCGGCTGTGGGAGCAGAGGCCAACCGTTCGTGCTCTACTCCCTGGGATGCTGGGCAGCCCAGCACGGCTGCCAAAGAGGTTCCATTGTAATGGACTTTGAGTTGGGAAATCGAGGAGCGACAGCAATGCAGATGGCACCGTTGCAAAGCTGACTTTCTGCAGAAGAGGCACAGCTCAAGTTTTTTGCCCTGGCTCTTCGGCTCTGGGAGCAGAGGCCAACCGTTCGTGCTCTACTCCCTGGGATGCTGGGCAGCCCAGCACGGCTGCCAAAGAGGTTCCATTGTAATGGACTTTGAGTTGGGAAATCGAGGAGCGACAGCAATGCGGATGGCACCGTTGCAAAGCTGACTTTCTGCAGAAGAGGCACAGCTCAAGTTTTTTGCCCTGGCTCTTCGGCTCTGGGAGCAGAGGCCAACCGTTCGTGCTCTACTCCCTGGGATGCTGGGCAGCCCAGCACGGCTGCCAAAGAGGTTCCATTGTAATGGACTTTGAGTTGGGAAATCGAGGAGCGACAGCAATGCGGATGGCACCGTTGCAAAGCTGACTTTCTGCAGAAGAGGCACAGCTCAAGTTTTTTGCCCTGGCTCTTCGGCTCTGGGAGCAGAGGCCAACCGTTCGTGCTCTACTCCCTGGGATGCTGGGCAGCCCAGCACGGCTGCCAAAGAGGTTCCATTGTAATGGACTTTGAGTTGGGAAATCGAGGAGCGACAGCAATGCAGATGGCACTGTTGCAAAGCTGACTTTCTGCAGAAGAGGCACAGCTCAAGTTTTTTGCCCTGGCTCTTCGGCTCTGGGAGCAGAGGCCAACCGTTCGTGCTCTACTCCCTGGGATGCTGGGCAGCCCAGCACGGCTGCCAAAGAGGTTCCATTGTAATGGACTTTGAGTTGGGAAATCGAGGAGCGACAGCAATGCAGATGGCACCGTTGCAAAGCTGACTTTCTGCAGAAGAGGCACAGCTCAAGTTTTTTGCCCTGGCTCTTCGGCTCTGGGAGCAGAGGCCAACCGTTCGTGCTCTACTCCCTGGGATGCTGGGCAGCCCAGCACGGGTGCCAAAGAGGTTCCATTGTAATGGACTTTGAGTTGGGAAATCGAGGAGCGACAGCAATGCAGATGGCACCGTTGCAAAGCTGACTTTCTGCAGAAGAGGCACAGCTCAAGTTTTTTGCCCTGGCTCTTCGGCTGTGGGAGCAGAGGCCAACCGTTCGTGCTCTACTCCCTGGGATGCTGGGCAGCCCAGCACGGCTGCCAAAGAGGTTCCATTGTAATGGACTTTGAGTTGGGAAATCGAGGAGCGACAGCAATGCAGATGGCACCGTTGCAAAGCTGACTTTCTGCAGAAGAGGCACAGCTCAAGTTTTTTGCCCTGGCTCTTCGGCTGTGGGAGCAGAGGCCAACCGTTCGTGCTCTACTCCCTGGGATGCTGGGCAGCCCAGCACGGCTGCCAGAGAGGTTCCATTGTAATGGACTTTGAGTTGGGAAATCAAGGAGCGACAGCAATGCGGATGGCACCGTTGCAAAGCTGACTTTCTGCAGAAGAGGCACAGCTCAAGTTTTTTGCCCTGGCTCTTCGGCTCTGGGAGCAGAGGCCAACCGTTCGTGCTCTACTCCCTGGGATGCTGGGCAGCCCAGCACGGCTGCCAAAGAGGTTCCATTGTAATGGACTTTGAGTTGGGAATTCGAGGAGCGACAGCAATGCGGATGGCACCGTTGCAAAGCTGACTTTCTGCAGAAGAGGCACAGCTCAAGTTTTTTGCCCTGGCTCTTCGGCTGTGGGAGCAGAGGCCAACCGTTGGTGCTCTACTCCCTGGGATGCTGGGCAGCCCAGCACGGGTGCCAAAGAGGTTCCATTGTAATGGACTTTGAGTTGGGAAATTGAGGAGCGACAGCAATGCGGATGGCACCGTTGCAAAGCTGACTTTCTGCAGAAGAGGCACAGCTCAAGTTTTTTGCCCTGGCTCTTCGGCTCTGGGAGCAGAGGCCAACCGTTCGTGCTCTACTCCCTGGGATGCTGGGCAGCCCAGCACGGCTGCCAAAGAGGTTCCATTGTAATGGACTTTGAGTTGGGAAATCGAGGAGCGACAGCAATGCGGATGGCACCGTTGCAAAGCTGACTTTCTGCAGAAGAGGCACAGCTCAAGTTTTTTGCCCTGGCTCTTCGGCTGTGGGAGCAGAGGCCAACCGTTCGTGCTCTACTCCCTGGGATGCTGGGCAGCCCAGCACGGCTGCCAAAGAGGTTCCATTGTAATGGCCTTTGAGTTGGGAAATGGAGGAGCGACAGCAATGCGGATGGCACCGTTGCAAAGCTGACTTTCTGCAGAAGAGGCACAGCTCAAGTTGTTTGCCCTGGCTCTTCGGCTGTGGGAGCAGAGGCCAACCGTTCGTGCTCTACTCTCTGGGATGCTGGGCAGCCCAGCACGGCTGCCAAAGACGTTCCATTGTAATGGACTTTGAGTTGGGAAATCGAGGAGCGAAAGCAATGCGGATGGCACCGTTGCAAAGCTGACTTTCTGCAGAAGAGGCACAGCTCAAGTTTTTTGCCCTGGCTCTTCGGCTCTGGGAGCAGAGGCCAACCGTTCGTGCTCTACTCCCTGGGATGCTGGGCAGCCCAGCACGGGTGCCAAAGAGGTTCCATTGTAATGGACTTTGAGTTGGGAAATGGAGGAGCGACAGCAATGCGGATGGCACCGTTGCAAAGCTGACTTTCTGCAGAAGAGGCACAGCTCAAGTTGTTTGCCCTGGCTCTTCGGCTGTGGGAGCAGAGGCCAACCGTTCGTGCTCTACTCCCTGGGATGCTGGGCAGCCCAGCACGGCTGCCAAAGAGGTTCCATTGTAATGGACTTTGAGTTGGGAAATCGAGGAGCGACAGCAATGCAGATGGCACCGTTGCAAAGCTGACTTTCTGCAGAAGAGGCACAGCTCAAGTTTTTTGCCCTGGCTCTTCGGCTCTGGGAGCAGAGGCCAACCGTTCGTGCTCTACTCCCTGGGATGCTGGGCAGCCCAGCACGGCTGCCAAAGAGGTTCCATTGTAATGGACTTTGAGTTGGGAAATCGAGGAGCGACAGCAATGCAGATGGCACCGTTGCAAAGCTGACTTTCTGCAGAAGAGGCACAGCTCAAGTTTTTTGCCCTGGCTCTTCGGCTGTGGGAGCAGAGGCCAACCGTTCGTGCTCTACTCCCTGGGATGCTGGGCAGCCCAGCACGGCTGCCAAAGAGGTTCCATTGTAATGGACTTTGAGTTGGGAAATGGAGGAGCGACAGCAATGCGGATGGCACCGTTGCAAAGCTGACTTTCTGCAGAAGAGGCACAGCTCAAGTTTTTTGCCCTGGCTCTTCGGCTCTGGGAGCAGAGGCCAACCGTTCGTGCTCTACTCCCTGGGATGCTGGGCAGCCCAGCACGGCTGCCAAAGAGGTTCCATTGTAATGGACTTTGAGTTGGGAATTCAAGGAGCGACAGCAATGCGGATGGCACCGTTGCAAAGCTGACTTTCTGCAGAAGAGGCACAGCTCAAGTTTTTTGCCCTGGCTCTTCGGCTCTGGGAGCAGAGGCCAACCGTTCGTGCTCTACTCCCTGGGATGCTGGGCAGCCCAGCACGGCTGCCAAAGAGGTTCCATTGTAATGGACTTTGAGTTGGGAAATGGAGGAGCGACAGCAATGCGGATGGCACCGTTGCAAAGCTGACTTTCTGCAGAAGAGGCACAGCTCAAGTTTTTTGCCCTGGCTCTTCGGCTGTGGGAGCAGAGGCCAACCGTTCGTGCTCTACTCCCTGGGATGCTGGGCAGCCCAGCACGGGTGCCAAAGAGGTTCCATTGTAATGGACTTTGAGTTGGGAAATCGAGGAGCGACAGCAATGCGGATGGCACCGTTGCAAAGCTGACTTTCTGCAGAAGAGGCACAGCTCAAGTTTTTTGCCCTGGCTCTTCGGCTCTGGGAGCAAAGGCCAACCGTTCGTGCTCTACTCCCTGGGATGCTGGGCAGCCCAGCACGGGTGCCAAAGATGTTCCATTGTAATGGACTTTGAGTTGGGAAATCGAGGAGCGACAGCAATGCGGATGGCACCGTTGCGAAGCTGACTTTCTGCAGAAGAGGCACAGCTCAAGTTTTTTGCCCTGGCTCTTCGGCTGTGGGAGCAGAGCCCAACCGTTCGTGCTCTACTCCCTGGGATGCTGGGCAGCCCAGCACGGCTGCCAAAGAGGTTCCATTGTAATGGACTTTGAGTTGGGAAATCGAGGA